>NC_134800.1:46564344-46584344 GCF_046742065.1 Oratosquilla oratoria
GATCATCAATGCATCTACTGCTTTTTTCTTCAACGAAATATTTATATATACATGCATACATACCTATATACATACATATATACATACATACATACATACATACATACATACATACATATATATATGTATATATATATATACACACATATATGTATATATATATATATATATGTGTGTGTGTGTGTGTGTGTGTGTGTGTGTGTGTGTGTGTGTGTGTGTGTGTGTGTGTGTGAATATATATAAATATATATATATATATATATATATATATATATATATACATGTGTGTGTGTGTGTGTGTGTGTATATATATATATATATATATATATATATATATACACGCAAACAAACAAGGAAACACATGCACACACACACACACACACACACACACACACACACACACACACACACACACACTTTCAACGAACGGACGGCTTGAAGAACGCTCTGAAGAAAAGTGCAGATTGTGGATACCAACGCAAAGAGAAGTGCCTTTTTGTATTTGCAGGGGGGGGGGAAATTGCTCGTGAGGTAGTGGGAAAGTAAGGAAAGAGGAGAGGGGGAGGGATTGCTGGGGAAATGGAAGGTAATGAGGAGGTGGAGGAAATGGCCCTGACGGGCCGCCGTAAGGTAGACAAACGACCCCAAGACGAGTTGGATGATAACATGTCTAATAGGAATGTGAAGATTAGAGGTATAGATAGGAGCAATATAGCAGAAAGTGATGAGAATATTTTCAAGGGATTTAAAGAGAGTGGGGGGGACACAAACCCCCCCCGACTGACAAGACTAGAGAAGAAGGTTGATAAGGTGATCGAGGACTTGGAGAGTAGGTTAGGTCATATGAACACCATTTTAAAAAGGGTTGAAAGATTGGAAGAACTGGAAAAGGCGAATAAAAACTTAACTGATGAAATAGAAGAACTAAAAAGACAGTTAAGAGAGGTAAAGGGGGAGAATGAAGAATTGAAGAAGAATAGTAAAGAAAACAGAGAAACAATAGCTAAAGAAAGTAAAAATTGGAAGCAAACCCAAGAAGGAAATAAGATTTCATTCACTGACATAGTCAAACAGCAATTGAAAGAACATACTGAAGACTCAGTTATTAAAGTGATGAGACAAAAGGAGAATATAGTAAGGGATTTAGCAGACAAGAAGAAATGTATAATTATATTAGGAATGGAAGAGAAACACAACACAGATAGAACCACAAGAATCAAAGAGGAAAATGAAAAAGTAAGCCAATTACTAGAATCAGTTCAGGAAGATGAACCAGGAATTATGAAACAAATCGAAGAGAAATTTAGACTCGGAAAGTATAGCACAGACAAGACCAGACCAATTAAGATTAAATTCAAGTCACAAACAACGGCAGAGAATATCTTATCCAAAACAGGGAAACTAGCAACAAGTGAACAACACAAAAAGATATGGATAAAAAGAGAAATGAATAAAGAGGAAAGAGAGGAAGAAAAGCAGAAAAGACTGGAAGCTAAGACAAAAAACGAGAACAGAACGGAGTCAGAGAAAGAGAGATTCTATTGGAGAGTAGTGAACATGAAACTAAGGAAGTTCGACATACAAAAGAAAAACATAAGGGAAACAGAGAACACAATGGAAGTGGCAGAAAACTAAGAGTGTCTTACACAAATATAGATGGATTAATAACAGGATTGAATGAGCTGAATGATTATTTGAAAGAAAAAGAACCGGACATAATGGGAATTGTAGAAACAAAATTAAAAGGCCCACTACCACCCAACAGTGTAGGACATGATGCATACAATTATTGGATTAGAAACAGAGAGAAAAAGCAAGGGGGTGGAGTTATGTTCCTGACTAAGAAGGATATAAACGTGAAAGGTGTCATATATGGAAAGAATACAGTAGAGATGATTATGATAGAAGTGGAAGACAGAGATAAGAAGAGCAGAAAATTTGTGATCAATTATGTGCCTCCGAAAACAGCCTCATGGGAGGAGAGTGAATATAAAAGTATGCTAGAGGACACAAAGATAGCATTAACTAAAATAATGGAAGACGGAGGAAGAATAGTTATGATGGGCGACTTTAATTGCAAAGAAATCTGCTGGGAAGAAATGACAGTAAAGAGTGGTGATGACTCATGGGGAAATGCTCTACTTGAGATGATTACTGACCATTCAATGACACAATGGATACAAGAGAACACTAGGTATAGAAATGAAGAAGAACCATCGAGGCTAGACTTAATAATTACATCTGAACCTAGAATAGTGGACAAGATTGAATATAAAACACCAATAGGTAAAAGTGACCACATATTGATTGAACTGGAACTTAATGAAGAAAAATATATGAAAAGAAATGAACAATATAGAAAAGGAAGAATGATGTATGAAAAAACAAACTTTGATAAAATAAGAGAATTCTTTCAACAAGAAAACTGGGAAGAAATATACAAAGAAGAAACATCAGTGGAAGAGAAATGGAATATTTTGACAAAAATTTACAAAAAAGGAGTGGAAAAGTATGTCCCAAGACAAAAACAAGAAAAAGAATATGTAAAATGCTGGTACAACAAAAGTTGTAGGGAGTTAAAAGACAAAAGAGACAAAGCCTGGACCAGATGGAAAAAAGACAGACCTGAAAAATGGAAAATATATACTGGTTATAGAAATGAATATGTACAAAAGTGCAGAGAGAAAAAAAGAAAATATGAAAAAGATGTTATAGAAAAGTGTAAAGATCAACCAAAACTATTCTACAGATTTGTAAACAATAAACTGAAAAACAAACAAGACTTGGAGAAATTGAGACAAGGAGGAGTTGAATACACTGAGGAAATGGAAATGGCAGAAATTATGAACAAACATTTTAAATCAGTGTTTACAAGGGAAAATATACAACCTGAAGAGATTGAGTGGAAAGAAAAAGTCCCCCCTATGGAAGAAATAGAAGTAACAAAGAATGAAATATTGACACACTTGGGTAATTTTGATGTCAGAAAATCGCATGGGCCAGATGAAATAGCAAACTGGATTCTGAAAGAATGCAGGAATGAACTGGCAGACAAAATACATAGCATAATAAGCAGTTCCTTAAAAGAAGGAAAAGTTCCAGAAGATTGGAAAAAAGCAAATATAGTACCTATATATAAAGGAGGAAATAAAGAAGAACCTACCAACTATAGACCAGTCTCTCTAACAAGTACAATAGCAAAAATTTGTGAAAGAATTATCAAAAGTAGATGGGTAAAATACTTGGAAAAAAACAACGTACTAAATCCAAGGCAATTTGGATTCAGACAAGGACGATCATGCGTCACCAATTTAATATGTTTCTATTCAAGGCTAATAGATATAATACAAGAAAGAGATGGATGGGCTGATTGTGCATTTCTAGACCTAAAAAAAGCTTTTGACAAAGTACCACATAAGAAGCTGCTTAAGAAATTAGAATATGAAGGAGGAATACAAGGTAAATTGCTAAATTGGATGGAAGACTTTTTGCAAGAAAGAAAAATGAGAGTAGTGATAAGAGATCAGCACTCAAAATGGAATGAAGTAATAAGCGGTGTCCCGCAGGGAACAGTTCTGGCCCCAATAATGTTTGCTATATATATTAATGATATGGATGAAGGAATTGAAAGCTATATGAGCTTCTTTGCAGATGATGCAAAATTACTGAAAAGAGTGAAAACTGAAGAAGATTGTGAATCACTACAGAGAGATCTAAATAAAGTACAAGAATGGAGTAGGAAGTGGGAGATGGAGTTCAATACAAAAAAGTGTAGTATAATGGAATTTGGAAAAAGCAAAAACAGAATAACAGGATCATATAATTTGGGAGAAGAAGGAATAAAAAGAGTAGAAAATGAGAAGGACCTGGGAGTCATTGTTATGAATAATATGTCACCTGAGAAACATATAAATAAGATTTTTGGAGAAACCTATAATTTAATAAGAACAATCAAAGTGGCATTTACATACCTGGATGAAGAAATGGTGAGGAAAATCCTAATCACCCTGATAAGACCAAGATTGGAATATGCAGCAACGATATGGTCACCAAGTACAAAAAAATGTATAAAAAAACTTGAAAGAATACAAAGAGCAATTACAAAATTGGCACCAACACTCTCAAAACTATCATATGAAGAGAGACTACAAAAACTTAAACTACAGACACTAGAGCAAAGAAGAGAGAGAGGAGATTTGATAGCTATTTACAGAATCATGAAAGGCATAGAAATTACTGATAGAGAGAATCTGATAAAATAGGATGACAGAAATACAAGAGGACACGGAAAGAAAATAAAAAAAGACAGCTATAGAAGAGATTTGAAAAAGAACAGCTTTCCTCACAGAGCAATAGACAGTTGGAACAAGTTAGATGAGAAAGTGGTGTGTGCAAAAACAATACATGAATTTAAAAATAGTTTAGATAAAATGAGATATGAAGACGGGACCCCACGAGCATAGCTCCCCTTCCCGTAAAATACAACTAGGTAAATACAACTAGGTAAATACACACACGACTAAAGGAACAACATGGAAATATTAAAACACGAAGTTCTTTGACACACAGACACAAATTCATACCCAAACAACTACACTAGGAAGGGTCGGCAAAGAGATAAGAAGACGAGATAAGCGCGCTGATAAACCCAGTTTGTCGAAGAGATGTGACTCATAAGTTCAGAGCCTTTACAAATTTTTTTCTTTTTCTCTTAACGATCGCGGCCTTACTCTAAAGAGGAAGGAATAGATTTATAAACAAGTACGAAAGGTGTGAAGACTCAGAAAATTGGGAAAAGGTGTCTGATAGCACAGTGATAAGGAAATTGGGACAGCAGGGATGAGTCAGCGACAAAAAAATAGTTTTGGTGATTGTTGCAAGGAAGAGGAACAAAAATTCGGGTGTGTGCGTGCGTGAGTGTGTGCTTGCGTGTGTGTGTATGTGTGTGTGTGTGTGTGTGTGTGTGTGTGTGTGTGTGTGTGTGAGTGTGTGTGTGTGTGTTACCTAATTATATTTATTTGATTGCAGTATAAAGGAAAGTGGCAAACGCTTGTGAGTTCCTGTCTCTTACTTTCAAATTGATCATACCTAGCTTCAAATCCATGTATTCTATCTTGAGGTATATCTCCTTATTCTCCAATTAATTATCACACTTATATATGAATTCATGCATTGTCCTAGCTTGTGTTATATCACCTTCTAAGTTACTCCAAGTATCTATGTATCTGTATGGAAAACTGTATTTCTTCACATTCTTAAGACATTTTTTTTTGTGCGTTGTCAACTTTTAATAATTTCTGTCACCCTTTTTACGTAGGCACCTTAAAGGCAGTTGAGACATCGCTCGCCCGATCTCCGGTACTCTACCGAAGGATGCCAAGCCCTGCCCTTCGTCGGGCAGCCAATGCCAGAAACCGGTCCCACAGTCCTCACCCTCGGGGGTCCAGCCCCCGTGCCAGGACCCCAAGGGCACCGAGCCCACACCCCAGGGGCGCCTTCAGGACATCAAGCCCACACCATCACCCGAGGTCCCCCAGTCCCTACCCGAGGGCTTTCAACGCCCACATGAGGGCTTCGAGTCCCTGCCCGAGCGTCCCGACACTTGAAGAAGAAGTCAGGTTTCCTTCGGCTACCCAGAAGCCCTCCGGGAGGGTCGCCAAAAGGGTCCACTTCTATAAGTCCCAGTTGGAGTAGAGTCTCAACCAAAGACGTTTCAGAATGCGGCTGTCATTCTCAAAAGGATTTTGTCTCCTTTATCCCCTTCGAAAAGGGAACGTGTTTTATTCATGTCCTTGTTATACAGGACGATTTTATACAAAGTGTGTCACCGCAAAGAGTAGGTTGTGGTGGCACACTGGTCATTTCTCGATAGCATGCTAGTTGCTCTTGCTAGTCCGTTTGATTAGAAACGACTTTGGTTACGATAATTTGTTTTTCAAATTTCCAAATGTCGATTTATTCATACGCCATAGAATGACGGACTAAGAGAAATTAAACCTAAAATACAAATGTTTGACACATTGTTGAGATGTTCTTATACAAAAGTCTAGAATATTGTAACCGAAATATTTTCTACTCAAACGAAGTAGCAGAAGTAAACAGAATGCTAGCTTAGCGTGCCGCCACCTTGTACTGTAAACTCAAAATTACCTTTCCCTTTTGAGTTTTGTGTGTCTATTGCAAATACTATCAATCCAATATTTATTCCCTACAAAACTATTCATTGAAATATATTTCCAAACATAGTCTGAACAAATATTTGGCGTCTGTTAGACTAAGAACCCAACTGTGTGTCTATTGCAAATACTATCAATCCAATATTTATTCCCTACAAAACTATTTATCGAAATATATTTCCAAACTTAGTCTGAACAAATATTTGACGTCTGTTAGACTAAGAAACCAACTTTTATCATTTAAACTGAAGCAACGAAATATGTTAGTTTGGTATAGAAAAATAGTTGCTCAACCTAACAACGAAATCTATATATATATTTTTTAGCTCTCCTCTTCGCTAAAAAGATTTTCACTGTGGAGAAGCTGCCATAATCTAAACAATTAATGGGGTGAATGTCAAAGTCGCTTCCAAGTACTTATTGATGATGATATTGGCATTAAATTGATAACATCAATAGATAACATAATGATCGACTTGGTTCCCATTGTTTATCGGGTCATGGGAACAAAGAAAACCTTTCACAAGAGCATCACAGAAAACGTAAACAACAAGAGCTAGCGTTCATATATATACTTTTTTCACATTCCCCTTCTACCCCCTCCACCCTCTTCCATCCCTTCTACTCCCTCTCTGTCTCTCTATCACTCTTAAGACAAGTTCATATGCAACTAATAGATGCCTTTCACTGAAAAAAATTATGTACAAATGTCCATTTTCAAATTGTGTGTCCATTTTCAGAGTGCGTTAGCTAGCAAAGAAATGAATTAGAATGGTCATCCCCTTAACAAGGGTACATTCTCTATGTTGAACAAAAAACGTATGCGGAAAAGAATGTTGGTCGTGCTGATGGGAGATAGGAATTCAGGCAAAATTCTGATTAATTATCTGGTGATCACGATCCTGTTAATACTGACTGTCTATTCATAACTGAGAACTGTTTTGTAGGAATTATTATTTTCTTTCGAGTTCAACAACGCTCAATTCCTTTGGTTTAGAGATTAGAGGTCATTCCTCAGGATAAGGCCGAAAGGAAAGAGAAACAAAATATATTAATTATATCTTAACCACTCCAGATATATATATGATTGTGTAATATTTCTTAGTAAAAAAAAAGAAATATGTCACTACATCTTATGGGCTAGTTATGACTTTATTGTCATAGAAGGACTTGAAATAAAATAAACACCTCAGTCAAAACCGCAAATCAACTGAGCATGAAAATAAAATGAAATGAAAAATAAAATGTAGATATTTTGAGTCAAACTTAATTATTCTTTCATTTAGATTTTGTATTTAATGTCCATATTGTAGAGTGGATAAGGAAAGATATTACATATTTTGTTGATTCTAACGTAAAAATCGTCGATTACGGTAAATTATTCAGGGCTTCTTTCACTTTTTATATTATCTTTACTTTGTCAGCCATGTGGGGGGGGGGGGGCAGTCCAAGTTAGAATTACCGCCTCCCTAAAAGTGCCCCCCCCCCTGTGAGGGCCCTGATAGCAACGTTACTTCAACAAATATTATTGCAATTACTTACTTTTTCGTTTTATTTTGTACTTATTTTTTACAATAAAATATGCATAACTAAGAGGAGCGTCTTTTCTTTCATCTTGTTTTTACATTTTTTCTTATTTATGGCTTTTTAGGTTACAATACATAATTATGTATCGCTGTAGGATTTGGAAAATGTGTTGGTCGATAATTTGTCAACATTTATTGATATTTTTACTAAAAAAAATTACATATGCTTAGATATATCTTATACTTTTAAAAAGTGCCTGGCAGTCAATCTTTGTAAAAAAAAATGTCGACAAGTTAACTCCATTCGTTGAGTCGAGGGGAATATCCATTTTATTTATTCATTTACTTTATTTCACATACAGTATATCTTTACTTTGATTTTTTTGTTTATTTATCTTAATTATTCATCAATTCTATTTATTTCTTTAATTATTTATATTTACGAATGACAACAGCGACAGAGATCGCATTGTGGTTAATGTGAACAGTTACTACCTTTGGACCTTTTTAGTTCTAGTATCTCCTTTCATATGATTGGAAAAGAGCGTACAGGGACACATAGGGACGGTTTTAACCTTATGTCACCGATTTGATCAAATTGGCCCCCACGCGTCAAAGGATCCCAGTTGGGAAGTGTCTGAGTCCAGAGTTGATTAGAGAACAATGTTATGGGCATCGTTTAAACCCGTAATAAAATAATAATACTGCAGCGATTACAAACTGAGAGATTTGTCAGTGAACTCGTGAAGCGATTGATCTTTATTGATCGTATTATCTCAGTGAAATATATTTACCACACGAAAATAATAAATCGATTTCAAACTTTCGACTTTTTAGTTGGACTCTGTCATACCTAGCATCGGCACCTTGGGACACACTTAGATTTCACATCTTTTTGTCCCGTGGGTTGCGGGGTTCGAACCCGCCCGGACCTCAACCTCCCCGATGGTGCAGAAATGTTCAAACATGAACGCAGGAGACGGTGTCCACGCTACAGCCACATCACTGACTTTACCCGGAAGAAGCTGATGTAGTGATGTCACCAAGTCATCTCAGGTTCGCGTCGTTTGTCATTTACAGCCGTAAATGACATGCAACGACGCCAATAACCAAACGCGTCATCCGCACGACGCCAACACTCATGGTCAAGTAAAAGTACTGGTCACCCGATGACATCAAATGTGCTAACAACACACAATAACACACAAGGAATCATTCTATCTTGATTAATTTCGTTATTCACTCATTTATTTGTCTTTTATAGGTAATATTGCTATAAGCTAGATAGTCGCCTGTCACATTAATAGCTTATTGTAGTCAGATGTACCCAAATTCCATTCTCGTTTTGTTGGCGTGTCTTTCCTCATTCTCGGAGACAAGAGTCCGGTGGGGGGGGGGGGATGTATCTGAATATAAGTTTAGGCAATAGAAAGAGCTTAGAGAGGGACTTTGAAAAGAATCACCTCATCAGGTGGAGGGAGGATAAACTAAAAGTTTACTATACAAACAACAGAAGCGTAATAAATAAAATTTATTTGCTGCGAGATAAAGCACGCGTAGAAAGATTTGATATTATACTCGTAACTATTACTGGATCCTGGATCAATATGGCTGATAGACATTTCCTTCCGGAAATCGAGATAGAAGGATAAAAGTTTTTTCATAACGAGAAGGTTGGCAGGAGTGGGGAGGAGTAGCACTTTTCGTTTAAAATGCAATAAATTGTATAAACAACAGTTCGATTAAGGAAGAAGATAGTACGGAGTCTATTTGGGTGGAGATTATAGGCAAGAATAAGAAACTTATCATTGGCGTCCTATATAGACCTCCTAACCTCAGCATTGAGCAGACTGATCCCCTGATTCATGAAATTCGCAGGACGTCCCAGTACAAAAACGTTGTGATCATGGGAGATTTTAATCATAAAAACATTGACTGGGAAATTTTAGTAGATCAGGAAGCGAAAAAAATTCTTAGATGTGGTGCAGGATAATTTCCTAAAACAAATGATTACCGATCCTACGAGGGGAGAGAATACTCTGGACTTACTTTTAACTAATAATGAGCACCTAACGAGAAACGTAAAAGTGGGAGATAGTCTAGGCTCTAGCGATCACGAAATAAGATTTAATATTATTTGGGAAGAATTAAATAGTACGAATAACGTTCTAGTACCGGACTTCAGGAGAGCCAATTTTGATGAGATGAGAAAGTATTTAAGACATTTGGTCACTTACGAGACCGACCCAGAAGGTTGTGACGTGGTATACACAGTCAGTCCGGACGTCATTAGCGCCGTCAGGTGTCGGGTCACGGAAGGTAGTGTACGTACCTTGGGTCAGGTCATTTACAAGCGCAAGGGCAACGGACCGGTCAGCAATTTGGATGAAATGTACAGTAACCTAACAGCTTTAATTCTAAATGCACAAAATAAACTTATTCCCCTCAAGTCAATATGGAAAAATAGTAATACTCCCAAATGGATGACGGACAGGCTGAAATATGAGATCGTAATGAAAAAATGACTTTACGCAAGCATAAAAGAACGGAGAAACACACCTTAAATCCAAATATAACGATATGGCAAGACTGGTTAAAAAGAACACACCCGCAGTGAAACGTAGTTATGAAATTAAGGTTGCCAGACTCAGAGGGCTTCTTTCATCTCTACATAACAAAAATTAAGGAAGGTATAGGTCCAATTAAAAACGACGAAAATTTCATGATAGAATCGGGGGGAAAATGAGGGATACATTTAGTAGATATTTTCTCCCATATTTTACTAAGGATAGGTCAGATAAGGTCCCTGACTGCGACCCGATTTTCAGTGGGGATGAAGAAAGTAGACTATCTAATATTAGCATTAGTAAGGTAGAAGTAGTCAAACAGATTGAAAGACTTAAAGCTACAAAATCCCCGAGTCCAAACAAAAATTTTCCGAGAGTGCTTAACGAATGTAAATTTGAAATCTGCGACCATTGAACAAAAATATGTAATAAGTCGGTTGACACTGGTTTTGTGCCTATTGCTTGGGGGCAGGCAAATGTTGTTCCTGTTTTCAAAAAGGGATATAAATTGTCTATATGCAAATACAGACCAATCAGTTTGACATCAGTTATAGGTAAAATGCTTGAATCAATAATAGTTAAGTAATAGTTGATAGACTCAGAAATCACATCGAGAGACATAATTTAATTCGTGACTCACAGCATGATTCTCCAAGGGTAAGTCATGTGTAACTAATCTTCTATCTTTTTACACTAACGTATATAAGGCGTCAGATAACAATGATAGTTACGATGTTATTTACCTTGACTTTAGCAAAGCGTTCGACAAGGTGCCCCACCAGAGACTACTAAATAAAATCAAAGCCCATGGCATAGGAGGAAAAGTGTTAGAATGGATTAGAACTTGGATCAGTGACAGAAAACAGCGGGTCACCATAAATGGTGTAAAATTCAAATGGGGGAGTGTTTCTAGTGGAGTTCCCCAGGGCTCGGTTTTCGGTCCCATATTGTTAGTTATGTACACAAACGACATGGGCAATGGGATTAATGGTGATGTTAGTAAGTTTGCAGACGACACTAAAATAGGACGCCTAATTAGGTCAGGAGACGACGCCGAGATTCTGCAGGATGATCTTAACAAATTGTTCACATGGTCGGTGAAATGGTAAATGGACTTCAATATCTCAAAGTACAGCGTGTTAAACGTAGGGCTACACAACCCCGAAAACAGATATAGCTTAGATAACACGTTTTTAGAGAAAACTGAGTGTGAGAGAGACTTGGGAATTCAAGGGAGTCCTGACCTTAAATCCAGGAAACAGTGCATTAGCATCAGGAATAAAGCTAACAGAGTATTAGGTTCCATTGCTAGGACAATTACAAATAGAAATGCAGAGGTAATTATCAAACTCTATCTAGCGTTAGTCAAACCTATCCTTGACTACGCAGTACAGTTTTGGTCTCCATCTTACAGGATGGCCATCAATTTACTAGAATCAGTACAAAGGAGAATGACGAAAATGATATATGGGCTCAGAAATTTACTTTACGAAGAGAGGCTTAAGCACTTTAACTTACACTCTCTGGAAAGACGCAGAGTCCAGGGTGATCTAACAGAAGTGTTCAAGTGGATCAAAGGCTTTAACAAGGGTGATGCAAACAAGGTCATCATATTAAGACAACAGGGTAGGACTCGCAGTAATGGGTTTAAAATGGACAAATTTATATTTAAGAAGGAAATAAGCTAGAATTGGTTTAATAATAGGGTGGTCAACGAATGGAATAGATTTAGTAACCAGGTAGCGAGCGCTGAAACTATCGATTGTTTTAAGAAACGGTTAGACAACTTTGGCGCTAGGAATATTGCTACTGGAAAAATTGCCACTGGGAACATTGCCACTGGGAACATTGCCAATGTGGGAACATTGCCACTGGGAACATTGCCAATGTGGGAAAATTGCCACTGGGAACATTGCCACTGGGAACATTACCCATGTGGGAAAATTGCCACTGGGAACATTGCCCATTCTTTTCAACACATGTTTTGTAGCCTTATAGTTGAAATTAAGAATAAGAATAAAAAAAAAAAATCAAACTTTTATTCAAAAGGACAATTAATGATTTATTTAAAAAGCATTATGATATCTAGATATCGAATTTATATAAAGGTATATTTGATTAGTGATAGTATAATTAAAAATTGAATAAATTTAAAATTTAATAAATGATTATTCATATAGCATTTACATATTTAGAAATTTACTTAAAATATTTGCATGTTATATGCAATAGACTTCAAATATTAATCATGAGCATTTCCATAATTATCAACAATATTTCTTATGCGTGCATTAATGTCGGGATATTTTTTTTATTACAAAGGATTACAAAGGTGGAGCATGCCGACAGGAGACCTTTTGGTCCATAACTAGGGCGAACGCGAAAAAAAATATAACGATGATAAAAGAAATAGAATAAAATAAAACAAATATAAATGATAATAATATAAATAATAATAAATAAAACAAATAATGTATAGGTATGATTAAATAATAAACAAACAGGTAAATAGTAAATAATGATAAAATGACAGATAAATAATGATAAAATGACAGATAAATAATGATAAATGAAAATCAAGCAAATGATAAACAGACAAATAATAACAAACAAATAAATAAATATTATGAAATAAATCTTAAAGACCTGTATCAAGTCACCTCTGAGTCTACGCTTTTTTAGGGAAAATAGATTCATATGTCGATTTTCGTATGATTTATTTTTGATATTTGGAATCAGTTTTGTGGCTCGCCGTTGTACTTTTTCCAATCTGTCATTGTCTTTAATGAGATTCGGTGACCATACGGAAACAGCATATTCCAAATGTGGACGAGCTAACGATGGACGTTAAAGTTAAAGGATCGCGCAATCAGTCCTAGAATATTATTTGCTTTCTCAGAGGCTGAAATACACTGCTTAGATGATTTGAGATCGTTACTGATAATTACGCCGAGGAAAGGGTCATCAGGTTCAAACTGAACATGCATGGCTGTAGCTAAGCTTTCCTCCTGTTTCAATTGAAGCAAGGATGATTTTCCAAAGGTTAGGGTGAGAATTACCCACAGATTTATCTAACGCATTATAAAATGCTTCAACACTGTTATTGGTACGTGGTAACGCTAGTTCAGTTCGCCTGAAGACATTCCAGAAAGCAATTGGAAACATAGATTGATCTCTGCGTCGGTTGTTTCGTTTTCCTTGCCCCTATGTAAGTCATTTCAAAGTATGAGATATATTCTGATGGTATACGTTCATCCTCTGATAGCTCATCAAGAACTTCAAGAATTTCATCGGGTGGTACAAATCTAAGTGCGGAAAAAAGCCTCATTAAAAGAGTGAATTCATTATCGTTGTGATATTGTTGTTTATAACCAAGATCAACAAGCTTACTGTATAATGACTTAAAAAAAGTGAAAAACAGCCATTTAAAATAGCATTTGGGTAAACATATTTTAGTGCATTGATATTGCATCTCATCCACGAGCATATCACTTCCACGTTCAATTTTTATCACATGTGCTATTATGGGTCTTATCTTAGAATGAATAAATTTATTTTAAGACCGTAAGCAATTCGAAGCTAAAAATTTTCAACAAAGTTATGTAAACAAAACACCAACGAATTTTTTTTTGTAAACTGGCTAAAAAATATTGTAAATGGCAGTTAGATAGTAAACTAGCTAATTCTCTTTTTAATAAAAAGTTAAATGTCTATTTAAATGAAAGTTATTAAAAAATGGATAATTTCACATTGGCCATGTTCCCAGTGGCAATTTTCACATATTGGCAATGTTCCCCGTGGCAATGTTCCCACATTGGCAATGCTCCCAGTGGCAATGTTCCCACATTGGTAATGTTCCCACATTGGCAATGTTCCCAGTGGCAATGTTCCCACATTGGCAATGTTCCCAGTGGCTATGTTTCCACATTGGCAATGTTCCCCGTGGCAATGTTCCCACATTGGCAATGTTCCCAGTGGCATTGTCCCCACATTGGCAATTTTCCCCGTGGCAATGTTCCCACATTGGCAATGCTCCCAGTGGCAATGTTCCCACATTGGTAATGTTCCCAGTGGCGATGCTCCCACATTAGCAATGTTACCAGTGGCAATGTTCCCTCATTGGCAATGTTCCCAGTGGCAATTTTCCCAGTGGCAATATTCCGTGCACGGACAACTTAATGAATGGGGATGACAGGTGGTCATGAACAAGGAACTGCCTAGTGTAGGACTTATGGTATTTTGGAGTCTCCTTCATTCTTGTTTTTATGGTCTTAAGAGATTCATGGGCAGTGTATCCTCATGCATCCTAGCACGTACGCATCAAAGCATTTATCTTTGTTCCTGAAAACACTGTCTTATCTAGCACACAAAGATTCTAATTACATAAAAATGGAAATGGTCAAAACTAAAATTTCTGAACGAAAGTGCGTGACCCGAACAAAAGGTAACAGGGGGTCATGGACCGGGGTGAGTGTTTTAACAGTGATCTGGCGCGGGGACGGTCTGGAAGAAAACGATTTATACGGTTACTATACACAACATGGGTGTCTATATACATAAAAAAATAGTTCTCTCTAAAACCTTCCAACCTCCTACTCCGGAAATGAGTCATCACCGGAAACACTAACTCCCGGAGACACATCTGACTCAGACTCAGAGAATCTTTACGAAATATTACCAAGAGAATCTTTACGAAATAACTCTAAGAGAATCTTTACGAAATATTGCCAAGAGAATCTATATACATAAAAACGGAATTACGGAATTCTGACAAAAGAATCTTTACGAAATATTAATGAGAAAATATTTACGAAACATTGCCAAGAGAATCTTTACCAAATGTTAACAAGAGAATCTTTACGAAATATTACCAAGAGAATCTTTACGAAATATTGCTAAGAGAATCTTTACGAAATATTGCCAAGAGAATCTCCACTCCACTAACATAAAAAAATATTTCTCTCTAAACCTTCCAACCTCCTTCGAAAGGCCCAATCCGGAAATGAGTCATCACCGGAAACACTAATATTACCATGGAAAAAGAAAGTGGTGCTAACAAGAAAAAGAGAATCTTTACGGAATTCTGACAAAAGAATCTTTACGAAATATTAATGAGAAAATATTTACGAAATATTGCCAAGAGAATCTTTACCAAATGTTAACAAGAGAATCTTTACGAAATATTACTAAGAGAATCTTTACGAAATATTGCTAAGAGAATCTTTACGAAATATTGCCAAGAGAATCTCCACTCCACTAACATAAAAAAAAATATTTCTCTCTAAACCTTCCAACATCCTACGCAAGGCCCAACCCGGAAATGAGTCATCACCGGAAACACTAATATTACCATGGAAAAAGAAAGTGGTGCTAACAAGAAAAAGAGAATCTTTACGGAATTCTGACAAAAGAATCTTTACGAAATATTAATGAGAAAATATTTACGAAATATTGCCAAGAGAATCTTTACCAAATGTTAACAAGAGAATCTTTACGAAATATTACCAAGAGAATCTTTACGAAATATTGCTTAGAGAATCTTTACGAAATATTGCCAGGAGAAGTATTACGAAGGAGTCTTCAAAATCTCCTAAAGGAGCCTTCAGTCTCCAAAAGGAGTCGTCAAAGTCTCCCGACGTTGTCGTCAAATTCTCTCGCGAGCAGAGCGAGCTACGCCGTAGGCCAAGCACACCTGGCGAAGCCAGGTCCGGGTGCTTGTAAAAAAAAAAAGTTATTTTTCTGTGTACGATGCAGCCCACAGCAGTCATTGTCCAATTTCTATTTCGATCGTTACTAAATATACCGAAGACCTCAAGATTTTCCCTTTTTTCTCTCTGAAAATAACAGCTGACGAGGCAAGTACACAACAGGACAAAGTTATCCTGTTTGAGTAATCTGTTCTGACTAACATCAGTAAATTTCATTCAGCGGCCTTATCACACTCGGATATTTTTGCTCCAACTGTTGGAACACATTTGAAGCCCGCATACCAAATGACATTCTGTGTATTTTTGTCGAGGAAATGAAATAGATTGCCACAGTGATTTTACAGTGGAAAAAGTTCTGGAGGTGGGAGGTACCGCCGATTAATCGGAGGTTGAAGGAAAAATAGCCCAGTGTGATAGCCTCATTAGGCTGTGTTGTGTTTCGTTGAGAGCAGTGCACTAGCTACTCTATTCTTATGGGTTAATATTGGTTCCTTTTCGAGAGCTATTTTGGGATCATGGAATTTCGTGGGAGGTCTGATTCAGCGGAGCTGGGGGGGGGGGAGGCGTGTTGGGTATATTATTTTTCACTCCTATCTTTTGCATTCTCTCTCTCCCTCTCTCTCTCTCTCTCTCTCTCTCTCTCTCTCTCTCTCTCTCTCTCTCTCTCTCTCTCTCTCTTTTTTTTTTTTTTTTTTTGCGACCGCGTGCAATGTGGTACGTGGGTGCGCTTGCACCCAGTAAAAGGGTTTTTGTTTTCGGTGACACTGTGAGACCTAATCTGGTGCGGATAGTAACAGAAACAAAAAGTCTCCCATTGACGAGCGATTACGTGCATCCTTCGGTTTCGAGAACATACCAATTTCCTTTTCCCTCATCTCGCCCTTCCCAGAAATGTCACACAGCTGACGCCATATTTGGTTCGTCTCTAAGAGTGGAGGGTGAAAGAGTTGTGTCAGGTCGTCTTTGGCACTGAAACAATGACATCCGTACACAGATAAGATTTCCTTATCTCAGAGATCCGTTTCATGATGAATCAGTGGACAGTCCAGGCATGAAGCAATCTTCTCTGTTGTCAGGTCGGTGCAAGTTCTCAGCAGAAATCAGAGAGAGAGAGAGAGAGAGAGAGAGAGAGAGAGAGAGAGAGAGAGAGAGAGAGAGAGAGAGAGAGAGAGAGAGAGAGAGAGAGAGAGAGAGAGAGAGAGAGAGAGAGAGAGAGAGAGAGAGAGAGAGAGAGAGAGAGAGAGAGAGAGAGAGAGAGAGAGAGAGAGAGAGAGAGAGAGAGAGAGAGAGAGAGGGGGAGGGAGGTGGAGGGACTGAGAGGGAGGGAGAGGGAGAGAGAGAGCTCGAGATAGAGGAAGAGGGAGAGGTAGAGAGGGAGAGAAAGAGAGATAGAGAGAAGGAGAGATAGGGAGATAGATAGATAGATAGATTGTGTAGCTTTCCTTTCACCTCCTCTCAGAGAGAGAGAGAGAGAGAGAGAGAGAGAGAGAGAGAGGGGGGGAGGTGGAGGGAGGGAGAGGGAGAGAGAGAGCGCGAGATAGAGGAAGAGGGAGAGGTAGAGAGGGAGAGAAAGAGAGACAGAGAGAAGGAGAGAGAGGGAGAGATAGATAGATAGATAGATAGATATATGGATAGATAGATTGTGTATCTTTCCTTTCACCTCCTCTCACCCCGTGGTCCTGCTCATAAATAGAATTAAATCGTCTGTCGTTATCCAGGGTAGAATCTGTAAAGGGCGTTTCGTGTCGTTGGCCAGCAGTCTTGTTTTCTGCAAGAATACAGTAGTCAATTTTTCCACCTCTGGAGAAGTGTAAGCAACCAAAATTCATCGAAACCTTTCGCCTTTCGTAGAAGACAAACTCAGAAATTGAACAAAATGTTCTGACATGAGACAGGACAAAGCCTTCGAAGTGGACAAGGGCAAAGGTTGTGTGTGCGCGGATGGGTGTGGGGGGGGTGGATCATTGAACTTTGATCCTTTGTCAGACTGGAGTCGGAAGTCGGGCCGAAAACGACGCCAGTTGATTTCTTTTTCGGTTTAGAGGGACGAATTTTGGAGGGGAGAAGGGGGAAATGTGTATGGGAGTGGGGGTGATATAGGAACTGAAAGAGGAGGATCCAGGATCCCCGGACGGATCCCGGGTCTCGAGTTCTTGCCCGTTAGGAGGAAACGGAGCGTGAAATGTCGCCGGGTGGGCGGGGGAGCCTCTCCCAAGTGAGGAACAGACAGACACTTCGGGAAGCTTGAGTCTGAGGGCCAAGGTTGCAAAGACTCCTCTCCAATTGGGCGGAACAAACGCGGTGAGGTCACACACACCTTGTTGTCACTGCGGGCCAAGCTCATCCTCTTAGATACCAATTTTTTTTTTTTTTTTTGTCATGGAGGTCAATAAAATCATCTTGCGGCAGACCGAGAAGAAGCGGAAGTACCATCCGGTAGAGAAGGAGTTCGTGCAAATTCCAACATAATCATGACGTATAATTTTACCTGTCTGCCAGTTCTGACTAAAATTAACATGGAAGCAAGGAAATTATACCAGTGAACTAGCTCATCTGATAGCATATATGACATAATCCTATCTAAGCAGAAGCCTAAAAGAACATAGATATTGAGAGTACAAAGGGAGTAAAAAAAAAAAAACCTGGACAACAACGCAGGATGGGCAAGAGTCGAGAGCTAATATTTCTGTGTGAAGAGGCTCAATACTGATAGACTCATAGCAAAGACTCACAGGACTCATGGCTTGCATGTGGCATGCAGCGTCGAAATCCTTCGATGTTCTAAGAGGAACATCGAAGGTCTCACCGAAGTCATTCGAAGAGTATGGCTAAGACTCAGATCGAAGAAATGAAAGATCGACAGCAGAAGTCTTCAGGACAAAAACCACACTGTTGATCGGGGAGAATGTGATAGGAAGGTAGCTGGCTCAGAATAAGACTCTTCTACTGTTGCTAATGCCACAGCACTAATCATGCCTCTTCTATCATTATCGTTTCTACCATTATTAATAGAGCTGCTCCCATAACCACCATTACTACTTCTAACCCTCCACTACCACTGATACCACTACTACTACTACTACTACTACTACTACTACTACTACTACTACTACTACTACTACTACTACTACTACTACTACTACTACTACTACTACTACTACCACTACTACTACTACTACTTCTACTACTACAACTACTACTACTACTGCTGCTACTGCTGCTACTACTACTACTACTACTACTACTACTACTACTACCACTACTACTATTACCACTACATCCGCTACTACTACTACTACTACTACTACTACTACTACTACTACTACTACTACTACTACTACTACTACTACTGCTGCTGCTGCTGCTGCTGCTGCTACTACTACTACCACTACTGCTACTACTACCACTACATCCGCTACGATAACTACTACTGTACTACTACTACTACTACTACTACTACTACTACTACTACTACTACTACTACTACTACTACTACTGCTACTACTACTGCTGCTGCTACTACTACTACAACTATTACTACAACTACTACTACTACTACTACCATTATTACTACTACTACTATTTCTACAGCTACTACTACTACTACTACTACTACTACTACTACTACTACTACTACTACTTCTACTGCTACTACTACTACTTCTGCTACTATTACTACTGCTACTACTGCTACTACTACTACTGCTGCTACTACTACTACTACTACTACTACTACTACTACTACTACTACTACTACTACTACTACTACTGCTACCATTACTACTACTACTACTTCTACTACTACTACTACTACTGCTACTACTACTACTACCTCCACTACATCCGCTACGATAACTACTACTGTACTACGACTACTGCCTTTCCTCCTATCACCAAGACATTGGGATGTCATCCAGTTCGGAGTCTCAAAATTCACTTGAACGAAGACCTAAGAAAAAAGATCGTAGCATTACCCGACCTAGCTTTGGACCGAAAGGCACTATTACACTATCTAGTTACGTC
>NC_134800.1:46596844-46621844 GCF_046742065.1 Oratosquilla oratoria
TAGGTTAGGCTAGGATAGGCTAGGATAAGCCAGGTTAGGTTAGGTTAGACTAAGATAGGCTAGGATAGGCTAGGTTATCCTAACTAAACTTAACCAGAGGGTTAGAAAAATAAGAAAGCGACAAAAAAAAATGTGTCGAGAAAACAAAAATGACCCCCAAAAATCCCTTCAATGGTGAAAGAATTAAAGCAGACCGGATCGTTGCCGACATCTTGTACGGCAGTGTTCAGTGTCCATCCGGAATGGCAAGTCACGGCGCTGAAGAAATTCCTAAGATTTTTTTTATTTTTTTCTTCGCCAGGTCAAAATAAACGGGCTACGCATGTTGGCGTCACGTGACCTGGAGATGTCAGAGTTAAAAAAAAAAAAAAAAAAAAAAAAAAAAAAAATACTAACCCTAGGCTATCTTGTTTATTATCTCGGGAAGGTGGGGGCACCACCCCTAGTCGATATTCATTTTAGTTTAATCCTCTTGACACAAGCCTACGTGCATTCTCTCTAGTGTGTATCCCTGGGTAGGGATCGAACTCGGACTGCTGGATTAGCGATATATGTATACACACACACATAAACATATATATAATATATATATATATATATATATATATACACCTGAAGTGAATCGCTAGTAGCAGAGAATATCATGCAAATAATTTCCGACAGTCGCCCCGGTGTCAAGCGAGGCCTCGGTTCGAATCCTGGGAGGAATTCGAAAAAAAGAATATATATATATATATATATATATATATATATATATATATACAAATATGTATATGTATAAAAATATATATATATATATATATATATATATATACATATATATATATATATATATATATATATATATATACCTGTGTGTGTGTGTGTGTACATATGTATATATATAGTAAGAGAAGAGAGTAGGTTAAAAACGGTAGAAAACAGGTCTCCGTGTTCTTCCATTTTGTTTCCCTTAATTGTAGAGCTCGACGTTTCGTCTTAAAAAAGACATTTTGAAGAGTAGACTGCAATAACAAGAACTACATAATCAAATACAGCAACGATGACACTTGTACAAAAATAAATAGTATATATATACATATATATATATATATATATATATATATATATATATATATATATATATGTATATGGAGGTGAGGTGGCAAAATTAAACGTTAAGGCTAGAGTATGGAGCTTTATTCAGAACCAGACGTTTCGACCTCTTGGGCTCCATACTCTAGCCTTAACATTTCATTTTGCCACCTCACCTCCATATGTGTCTGTCTTTTCATATATATATATATATATATATATATATATATATATATATGTATATATGTCTGTATGTATGTAGCTACGATCAACTAAAAAAATTTCAGAAGTGAAAGAAGAAAAACAAAACAATTCTTTCCTTTACCTAACCTGTGACCAACTACCGCTGTTTAGTTTTGGTGCCCAGACCCGAGAGTGGCTTAAAGCCCCGGTCACACTCTCACGACTGAAGTGAATTCGTTTGAATAGAAACAACTTAGTTTACAATTTTTCATTTTTCGAATCTCCAAATATCATATTACCTTTGCGTCATATGTTGAGAAGCTGAATGACGAACAAAGAGAGGTTAAACCTAGACAAGTATTAGACACATTGTTGAATTGTCCTCAGTGAAGTCTTGAATACTGTAAGCGAAATCGTCCTGCAGGTTTTCAAATTCACAGCATTTGACGGGAATCGTGATAATGTGACAGGGTGTTTAGCAAACCCTGCCGCCGAAGGATGTCGCTCGCAACAAGTGGTTTATCTTGATATCTTTGGTTGGGTACAACTTATTTGGTATGACTGAGGTCACGAACCAACTAGACCCATTTCAAAGTGAGGTCTGGCATTGTACTGAAGATGTTAAAACCTGGTTTAGATAATTTATCTTTATCTATTAATTTATCTATATATCTGTTCATCCATCTGTTTATCATCTTATTGTTTTATTTACATATTCATTAATTTATATATTAATTCATTTACCTATTTATTTATCTATTCATTAGTTTCTTTATTTACACGTACATTCATTTATATGTACATTTATTTACATGTACATTCATTTACATGTACATTCATTCAATTAGTCATCTCTTTATCTATTTATTTATTTGTTTTTTCCACTGCCTTGAGGATTCTTTTAGAAACCCCTTTATCTCAGGTAAACAATCCATGAGTCTTATTCTATTTTCTTGTTGTCTTAGGAAAAGGTTACAGAGCTTCATGGATGGGGATGATAGGTGATAATGGACATGGAACTCCCTAGTATACGCCTTATGGTCTCTTGTCATCTCCTTCATTCTCATATTCTTATGTTCTAACGATAGACGACTGTATTCGCCTCAAACCCTGCCCCGTTAGGACTATACTAGGAAGAAAATAGCTAACAAACTACTTGAAAAACGAGACAAATATTGTGTTTTGGTTTGGACTCAAAGATTCTATTGAGTTGTAGGGTGACCTCTCGGCCTGCTGGCTGGCTTGAACCAAATTTGGCCTCGTTAGCAAGGTGTGGCGAAGGTAGTTATCTTTGATAGGGTTGGGTGCTTGTTCTATATCTCGACATAAACCCATTGCGTCAAGATCACCATGGAGTGAACGCTGAAATTATTGGTTGTTTTATAAGATAACTTTACGGATGGGGATGATGGGTGGTAATGGACATGGAACTGCCTAGTGTAGACCTTATGGTCTCTTGTAGTCTTCTTCATTCTCATGTTCTTAAGATTTTGTTCAGCTCCAAGGGATGTCTGCGTTCTCAAGAGTGTTGACTAAGAACCCGGTTGACCATAGAGATTCTGTGTTCATGTTTATTATCTTATTCTGGCTACCGCGCCTAGGGCATACTGCATGCATATTGCGTTGGTTACCGACAGCCCTGGCCAGGCGGGGAGGCAACCCAAACATCGGCCTAAAAAAAAAAAAAAAAAAAAAAAAAAAAACCGACTTGCCGCAAATGGTGGCAAGTCTTGCCCTACTAGACGTTTCTCACTTCCCATTTAGTGCGATTGGGATAGTGAGTTTTAAGGTGAGTTTCTGGCTACCGCCTGACTATTTAATTTAACTGAAGGGGATATTTAAGCTTCAAAGGGTTAGTTTGGTGGAGCTTTATTTGTTTATTCTAGCGGTTTGAAACACGCGGAAACCGCGGCGGTACCGCATAGTCAAGGAAAAGCTGCGCGGTAGTGTGTGAACGCTTACATTGACTTTGTAATTGTACCGCCGCGATTCAAACCTCTAGAGTGAATATGGCCTATCAAGATACACACACTTCCCTGCCTACGCTAAGATGGCGACCTTTACACGTTTTGTTCTGGCTAATGGCAGCTGGTGATATTTGGGAAAGAGCGAAGAGGGGAAGGGACACTCCAAGAGCGCCATCGGTATGGCAAAGTGCTTCGTAGGCTCTGTGGTGTCAAACAATTTCATTCAGTGGATGTCAGGGATTTTTTTTTTTTTTTTTTTTTTTTTTTTTTTTAACCCGAGGACATGGTCTCAGACATCTCTTCTCTCTGTTTTTTTTTTTTTTTTTTTTTTTAAGAAATCGAGGACACGGTCTCATAAACTCCCTTTTCTTTCCCACAGACGACGACCCCACCTTCAGATAAACTGAACTCCTTCAGGAGCCGTGGCCGACAGACCTCGCAGAGGGCAATGGCCCTGAGGCTGCACCACCCTCAGGGCCAAGAGGCGGAGGTCCTCCTCGACACCTTAGCCTCAACGATCAGCTCCTGCCGGGGAAGAGCCGGAAGCAGACATCTTCTTCCGGCTGACACGCCACCTTGAGGTCCTGGAGCTTCTGGCTTTTCGTGATTGGGCTGTCAAAGGGCTGACAAAGCCCCTGGCAGTTAAAGATATGAGATAATATAATCTAATTATTTTTTAATCCTTTAGAAATATTTATCTGATTCGGTATCATTATAAGAAAAAGCAATAAAAAAAAATGTTTTTCTGTTAATAAAAGCAATTTTCTATTCCGCATGTTTTTCATTACAAACAAAACAAGAACAATAGAACTATGTATCACTGGAATATGGACTATTTGTAGATAAACAAGACTGAGAGAATGCAAATAGCAACAGCCAATTGGGCTCATAGCCTTGCAGATAAAAGGTACAGAGGGAGATGAAAAACAATGGGCTTACCAACAATGGAAGAGAGAAAAATAAGAGGTGACATAATGGTAACGACCAAACCAATAAAATACAGAGATAAAACTGACAATGGGAAAAAATGTGTGTCTCTGGGCCGTAGGGGTGGCAGGGGCCTCTGTAGCAGTTAGTACCCTCAGGCTTAGTGTTCAAGGACTTCCTTGTTGTGGAAAAAACTAAAATATTTAGAGTCTGTCTACGATTTTTTTTCGGGGTGGAGTGGGGAAGGTTGTCTATGACAAATAATTATCTCTGTCTTTTTTCAGTCCTGGGGTTGTTTTCTTGGTATTCCAACTGTAATCTTAGTTTCTGGTATTTCTCTCGCCTGTGCAAAAAGAAAACTAACGGAATCCTTCTTGGAAAGCCCACAGGGATCGGGGTGCCGTGTATGTGTGTGTGTATGTATGTATGTATGTGCATATTTATGTGTATATACTTCATATATGTGTTTGTTTGTGTGTGTGTGTGTGTGTGTGTGTGTGTGTGTGTGTGTGTGTGTGTGTGTGTGTGTGTGTGTGTGTGTGTGTGTGTGTGTGTGTGTGTGTGTGTGTGTGTGTGTGTGTGTGTGTGTGTGTGTGTGTGTGTGTGTGTGTGTGTGTACGTATGTTTGTTGGGGGTGGTTACTGTCATGTGCTCCACGCGTGGCAAACGGTGAGGGTTCTGCACTACACGACGCGCAACACGTGGGTGCAACATCCCGACTACCCATGCGCGAACTCGGGAGGGTCCAGAGTACGGCACACGACTTGTTATGGGGCTGACCCTTCACGGGAAACGACGAATGGAGAGAACATACATGATACGTCTACCACTCTTTTCGTCATAAAAGGGACTGGAAAAGATATATAAATAAATATATGCCATCTTTTTGTGGAAGACATGACTTTTCCTCCATTCTTCCTTTACGAATAAAGATCAGATGAGATGAGTTCTGCGAAAACGAGACCCTGGTTCTAAAGACCTCTTCTCTTGTGTTTTCTCCTAAAGACCCAAGACTCTCCTGAAGCCCCAAGACCCTGAAGACCCAAGATTCTCCTGAAGATCCAAAACTCTCCTGAAAATCCAAGACTCTCCTGAAGACCCAAGACTCTCCTGAAGACCCAAGACTCTCCTGAGGACCCAAGATCCTCCTGAAGCCCATAGACTCTCCTGAAGACCCAAGACTCTCCTGGAGACCCAAGACCCTCCTGAAGACCCAAAACTCTCCTGAAGACTCAAGACCCTCCTGGGGACCCAAGATTCTCCTGAGGACCCAAGATTCTCCTGAAGACCTAAGACTCTCCTGAAGACCCAAGACTCTCCTGAAGACCCAAGTTTCTCCTGAAGGCCCAAGACCCAAGATTCTTCTCATCGACGTTACCGAAATACTCTTTCCGACTTCCCTTCAACTCTAAGAACGATGACTACAGTAGATACTGCCACTCAAGACTGAGGTCCTCCTTCGGCCAAGTTGAGTCCTCTGTCTAGCCAGAATAAAATCTAAAAGACGCCTTTCGACTTTTTTCTCAAGTCAATATTTCCAATCCTGTGACAAACTTGGCAAACTTTGTTCCGGCCAATGTCAGATGGTTTTATTCAATAGCGAAGCGTCCCCCAAAGAGAAGAATAAAGACAATACGAATAATAATATAAACATTAACTATCAAAGTACAATGTCATCCGCATATAAAAAAGATGAATAAATCTCAAAGGAAATCATACATAAGAATTGTAATCCTAAGAAGCAAGAGGATAACTTGAAATTAATGTTATGGGACCGAAACCCCAAAAGAATTCATATTAAGCTCTTTGGAATTTGATTCTGGTTGATCGTCTTCAAACAGCCGAGGACGGGTGTTGGCTCGCTGACAAAGCAACAGAGATCTCAAATTCATTCGTGTGGACCACTTGAGCTCAAAGGCAATGCTGGAGGAGGAGGAGGGGGAAAAGAAGGAAAAAAAAGGATGAGGGTGAGGGTCAGGGTGAGGATGTTTAAAGTGCCTTTATAGGGGTTCATATCTATTGACAATAATGATATTTTCCCAGCGCTTCTATTACGGAGGAGCATATACTATCCCATGCTTTCAGAACGAAACAAGAACTACCTAGATGTCTTTCTAGGACATCTAGGATGAACCTGGTATGATCAGTATTGATGAGATGGTTCAATAATATCAGTGAAAAAAATCTACTAAGTATTTTGGAGGAAGCTCACAGGCCGAACGGGCTAGGGCGTCGTTACTTGCGGCGAAGGGCGAGGGGATGGTGGTTCGAACCCCGTCACCGGCGAAGTTGGAACAAGGGTATGGTTCATTAAGTTCCACGCTACAAAGTTCTCTGTAAGGGGCACCATACTAGCCTCTCAATATGGGGGGGGGGGAGTTTGTGACGTTAAACCATCATCACCATCATCATCATAATCATCATCATCATCATCATCATTTGGAGTAATTTCATGTTTTCATTTTCCAACATCAGCAAAACCCGATGATGATGAGGTGGTGATGGTGGTGGTGATAATATTGGTAGTGACGGTACCGGTGGTGATGGAAGGGATGCTGCTGGTGATGATGGTGGTGGTGATGGTGTTGGGGATTGGTGATGGCGGTGGTGGTGGTGGTAGTGGTGGTGGTTGAGTCAGTGGCATTGCTGATGAGAACAAATAAGAGGTGGCAAGCGAGTGTATCGTTGCCGCCCGCGCCACGCCACGCCGCGTCCACTCGCAACAATACCTGTGCCTCGGCCTTGTTGTCATGCAGCCCCTGTCTGATAGCGAGAACAGGTATTAGGACTTCCACGTCGTTAACCAGAGCTTCTATCCTCGAGAACACCGCCGAGAGGTGGAGTCATGGCTGAGGCGATAAAGAACAAAGTCAGAGTAGGTCTCGAAAGAGACCAGCATTCTATTTTGAGTGGTGATAAGTCTCAAAAAAAAAAAAAAAAAAAAAACAAAAAAACTCTTCGTGCCTCTGGGCCGTAGGGGTGGTAGTATAAACACAAGGTTTACAGAGTTCATATTCGGTACGGAGAAACGGGGGCGGTTACTTGAGAGTTGCACTTAACTCGTGAGGTCCCTGGGTAGTATTTAACTGAGTTAAGTAACAATCACTCTGCTGCAATCTTTTTACTTATGTTTTGCCTTGTCATCTAGTTCGACGAAGTGACATTCATGTCACCATGCGTTCTTGGTACCAATGTGGGACTCGAACTCTCGCATGCCCGACTGCCTATCACAAAGCAAGAACGTTACCATCGTACTAAACTTGACCGTACAAAAGGAACGATCTGGAACTAGGTCAGAACATTCCTCGACGACGCTCAGCTTAGTATGATTTGTAATCTCAACTTCATCGAATCTATTCAGACGAACCATCCGATAAGTTGTGAAGTTGTGAAGTTGTTATGGTAAGCTATCGCAGATGCAAAAGTCCCAGTGGTGGATATTCTTAATCCATTTGTAGAAACTTCACAAGAATATTCGACTTCCTGTTGTCATGCAAGTTCTGACTACTTGCTGGGACGGATGGCTACGACTGTCTTGCTCTCAGTGCCTCGTCGGGGCTTCAGTCACACTATCACGATTCCCGTCAAATGTTGTGAATTCGAAAACCTACAGGACGACTTCTCTTAAAGTTTTCCAAACTTCACCAAAGGCAATTCAACAATGTGTCTAATATTTGTCTAGGTTTAACTTCTCTTAGTTCGTCATTCAGCTTCTCAACATATGACGCAAAGGTAATATGACATTTGGAGATTCGAAAAATAAAAAATTGTTAAACGAAGTCGTTTCTACTCAAACGAACTCACTTGAATCGTGTATGTGTCATTGGGGATCTAGGCGCACCTCGTGATTCCTACCGGAGGCCTTTCCAAGAAGGATTCCATTAGGTTTCTTGTTGCACAGGCCAAATGACGCTCGGGACAGCTAAACTGGCTGACCAACGAAGGAGCTTCTCTCTCTCTCTCTCTCTCTCTCTCTCTCTCTCTCTCTCTCTCTCTCTCTCTCTCTCTCTCTCTCTCTCTCTCTCTCTCTCTCTCTCTCTCTTTCCCTCTCTCTCTCTCTCTTCTCTCTCTCTCGGGCGCACACACACACACACACATATCCACACGAACACATGCACACACACACACACACACACACACACACACACACACACACACACACACACACACACACACACACACACACACACACACACACACACACACACACACACACACATACACACACACACACACACACACACACATACACACACACACACACACATGCACACGAACGCATGCACGCACGCACACACAAAACACATACTGTCTGATGCAAGAATCGCGTCTCACAGTTCACACGTTCACGAGGAAGAGGAGGGGGAGGAGGAGCAGGAGGAGTAGGAGGTAGATTAGAAGGAGGAGGAGGTGGAGGGGGAGGGGAGGAAGGAGAAGACGGAGAAGGGGGTGTGGAGGAGGAAAGAAGAAGGAAGAATTAGAAGGGGAGGGAAAGGGATGAGGAGGAGAAGGAGGAGAAGGAACGGGGGGTGGAGTAGAGGGGAGGAAGATCAGGGTAGGAAGGGAGGGGAGGAGAGTGGGAGGAGGAAAAGGAAAGGGGGATAGAGTAGAGGGGAGAAAGAGGAGGGTAGGAAGGGAAGGGAGGGAAGGAAGGGGGAGGAGGAAGAGAGAAGGGAGGAGATGGAGAGGGGGATGAAATAGAGGGGAGGAAGAATAGAGTAGGGAGAGAGTGGAGGGGAGTCGGAGGAGGAGAAGGAGGAGGAGAAGGAGAGGGGGGATGGAGTAGAGGGGAGGAAGAAGAGGGTAGGAGGGGAAGGGAGCGGAGGGGAGGGGAGAGGGAGGGGGAGGAAGAGGAGGGTAGAATGGAGAGGGGGAAAGGGGGGGGAAGAGGAGGGCACGAGGAGGGGAAGAAGAGGAGTAGGGGGAGGAGGAGAAGAGGAGGAGGAGGGGGAGGAGGAGAAGAGGAGGAGGAGGGTGAGGAGGAGAAGAGGAGGAGGAGGGTAAGAGATGGAGAGGAGGAGGAAGAGGGTTGGTGAAAGAGAGGAGGAGGAGAAGGATCGTGCATTTTTGCATTGTTTAACCAATTAGAGTACATTGCGTGTGGTCTACGTGGAACGCGGGCCTGTCGCCCAGGCAGTGTTTGTTCTCGTGAGTATTGCATGGGGTCAAAGGACGCCGTTCGTCGTCAGTTCCCTAGGGCGACAGTCTGAAGCCCCATTGTGCTTTCCTCTGGGGTCTAATTTGTCCTGTTTTTGCGTGGATTCGAAGCTTGTATGCCACTTCTGGGGTCCAAAGTGATAGTTTATTAACGGGGTAATTAGCTTCATATCTGGTCAAGGGAAAAAAAAAACGACGCAAAGGTTGCTAACATATTGAGATATTGGTTTATCAAATATTTCACGGAATGAACATATGTTCTACGATAAAATAACTGGACTACTTTTGGTAGGTACTAACATGTATATGATCCATCCTACTTGTGACCTGCTTGACACGTGGCCATTTCCACTTACAACCATATCCCTGTCAGCGGGGCTGTATAGTTCTTGGATGACAAGAAATAGTTTCCTCAACTTTGGCCATGGGATCTTTATAATCAGATTCTTCTCCTGACACAAACCATCCCAGGAGATGTATTAGAAAGTGACAACGCTAGTAAGAGGCAGCGTGGGAAGGACAGAGAGATCTGAGATGAAGGTTGGATTCTATCGTGGACGAGAGCCGAATCCCTACGTCCTGGATCTTGTAATGGATTCCTCTCCGAAGAAGCTCAGGGCCTAAGTCCTGGACCTTGTAATGGATTCCTCTCCAAAGAAGCTCAGGGCCTAAGTCCTGGACCTTGTAATGGATTCCTCTCCGAAGAAGCTCAGGGCCTAAGTCCTGGACCTCGTAATGGATTCCTCTCCGAAGAAGCTCAAGGCCTATGTCCTGGACCTCGTAATGGATTCCTTTCTGAAGAAGCTCAGGGCCTAAGTCCTGGACCTTGTAATGGATTCCTCTCCGAAGAAGCTCAGGGCCTAAGTCCTGGACCTTGTAATGGATTCCTCTCCAAAGAAGCTCAGGGCCTAAGTCCTGGACCTCGTAATGGATTCCTCTCCAAAGAAGCTCAGGGCCTAAGTCCTGGACCTTGTAATGAATTCCTCTCTGAAGAAGCTCAGGGCCTATGTCCCGAACCTTGTAATAGATTCCTCTCTGAAGAAGATCAGGGCTCAAGTCCTGGACCTTGTAATGGATTCCTCTCCAAAGAAGATCAGGGCCTAAGTCCTGGACCTTGTGATGGATTCCTCTCCGAAGAAGATCAGGGCCTACGTCCTAGACCTCGTAATGGATTCCTTTCTGAAGAAGCTCAGGGCCTAAGTCCTGGACCTCGTAATGGATTCCTCTCCGAAGAAGCTCAGGGCCTATATCCTGGACCTTGTAATGGATGCCTCTCAGAAGAAGCTCATTGCCTATGTCCTGGACCTCATAATAGATTCCTCTCTGAAGAAGCTCAGGGAAAGACCGATCAGGAATAAACTCGGACCAAGACCCGTGTCTTCCTTCTTTATCCACCTTCCTCAACTTATCATAATGTTTCAACACTCGCAATGGATGTCGTGGTTAGAGGCGTTAAGTTGAAAAAGTCGTGGAGCCTTTTTTTTCGAAAAGGATGTCGACTTTATTGTTCTCAGGAAAGAAACGGAAAGATGGAGCGTTGCAGAAGGTTATTGGATGATACAAACCTAAAAATAAAAATTAAAAGATCATAACTATCTCTGGTTAGATGGAGGACATTAGGAGGGAAATATAGAACTAGGAGGGAAGGGTGTATAGAAGGTAGAATCTTGTAAATACCCCTCTTCACACGCCAACGACCAATAGGATGTGGACGCGGACACAGTCAGCTTAGTATGACTGGGGGAAAACACATCCATCGGAACGTTCTCATTTTCGCCCCCTTCATGTCTATCAAAAGAAACACCATGTAAGGACGGATGCCTTGTTTCGTTTAATACAATTCCACTTGTTACAGTTTGTACTTGATTTACAAAGGATTACAAAGGAGGAGCATGAGGACAGGAGACCTTTTGGTCCATAACTAGGTTGGATGAATAATAATAATAATAATGATAATAATAATAATAATAATAATAATAATAATAAGAATAATAATAATAATAATAATAATAATAATAATAATAATAATAATAATAATAATAATAATAATAATAATAATAATAATAATAATAATAATAATAATAATAGTAATAATAATAATAATAATAATAATAATAATAATAATGAAAATTATAATAATTATAATAATAATAATAATAACGATGATAACGATAATGATGATAATAATAAAAAGGTTAATAATAATAATAATGATAATTGTAATAATATTATTAATAATAATAATAATAATGATAATAATAATAATAATAATAATAATAATAATAATAATAATAATAACAATAATAATGTATAATAATAATAATAATAATAACAATAATTAATAATAATAATAATAAATAATAATAATAATAATAATAATAATAATAATAATAATAATAATAATAATAATAATAATAATAATAGTAATAATAATAATAATAATAATAATAATAATAATAATGATAAATAAAATAAATAGATAAACAAATAAATAAAAATTATAATAATATAAATAATAATAAATAAAATAAGCAAATAAATAAACAGGTAAAGTTAAATAATAGACAAACAGGTAAATAGTAAATAGTAATAAACAAACAGACAAATAATAACAAACAAATAGATAGATAATATAAAATAAATGGCAGGCATTACAGTATCTTGCGAAAAATCATACTAATAAAGATTCCATCCTCGCATAGTTCATTTCATAAACCAATCGGCAACTGCCAATTAATTACTTCCATGTCTCTCTTTTGAGGATTCTTCAGAGGTCATACTTCAGCTGGAGGACCAAGGGAGTGGAAAAGGCTTTAAACAGTAGAGGAACAAACTTAGATGAAATGTCACAGGACCAAACATTCAAAGATAGAACGGAGTGAAGGAGTACTGTCAACGAGGTATCATGAAGGGGCAGGGAATGATCTAACAAAAGTCTGGTAAGAAGGTAAGAATTCCGAGGCTGTGTACATTTCATGCTGAGAATTTGGAGTAGTGTGTGTGTGTTCTTAAAGAAAAAACATGAAGATTCTATTTTAAGAATTCTGAAGATGATGTGAATTCTATTCAGAGATTTCTGAAGGCTGTAGGATCTCTGTGTCGAGAAATCTACTGTAGAGACTACGTGAGTTTCTGAAAACTTCTTGAGAGTTATGAAAATTTTGTTTTGAGAATTTTGATGACTGAGCTTTTGTGCTGAGAAATCTGAAGAATATATGAGTTCTATTTTGAGGAGACTGAAATATGCGGGTATTCTATGGTAAGACTTAAAAATCACATGTATTCTGTTTACAAAACACTGAATGATTATGGAAATTCTGTGTTGAGAATAAGTTACGTAAATTCTGTGTAGAAAAATATGAATTAGAAGGGATGAGGATGACAGGTGATAATGGACATGGAACTGCTTAGTGTATGCCTTATGGTCTCTTGCAGTCTCCTTCATTTTTATGTTCTTATGAATACTATGCTGAGAATCTGGAAGGTTACAAGAAATATATGTTGTGTGTGTGTCTCCTTGCAAGACGTGTATTCTTCTTAGTAGCAGGTATAGTCTTTTGCGCGTTTTGTTCGTGATTTTTTGGCTACCTCTCGTGTAAGGGGGAAGAACGCCTTTGGTATATGTATGTATGTATGTTCATGTATTTCCAATGCTGTGCGTGCCAACAATTATGTCTGCGGCAACACCGACCATTGTGTTTCGGTTTGCGAATTCTTCAAGTGAGGGGGGCAACAGTTGCATGGGTCTTTCATAGTGCAATAGACTATATCATGGCCAACGCCTGACGAATCACTCTCCTTCTTTGTCCTCTCCTCTTCTCTGTCTTCTTTCCTCTTTTCTGAAATTTCCTATCCATTAGGTTTTTCCCTTTTTTTTCCTTCTACCCATTTTCTTCTTGCTCCTCCTCCTCATCACTCCCTCATCGCGGTGCCGAATCTTTTATGTTTTTGTTCTGGTTAATGTCAGAGGATTCTATTCAGCTGAGGAGTGGTCATGGGGCCAAACGGGACCCCTCATCGATCGAGGCGCCCGCCTAAAACCCCTCAACAAGTGAATAAAACCGGCTGGAATGGGCCAGAAAAAAAGATAACAATAATAATAACAAGACTGGCGTCACCACGATGAAGAGGGTCAATCCCGGGATTCACGGCGAGGCGCGGCGGGGCGGTTGCCAGGGCCTCGTCGCCGTCGCCAGCGTCGTCACCTCCTAGGCGCTCCGCAGGGCGAGACACTGCCTCCAATCTCTCTCTCCTCCTTTCGTCCGCTACTGGTCTAACCCGTAACTGTCTTTGCCGGGTAAAGGGCACCTTGGAAAGGGGGAGGGAGGAGGGGGAGAGGGAGGGGGAGAGGGAGGGGGAGAGGGAGGGGGAGAGGGAAGGGGAGGGGATAAGTGCTGGGAGGAGAGGGGGGGGGGAGCTGCCGGCAACGGCTGTCGCACTTATGCAAGGAGCGATTGTCGGGTCTCATGGTCTGATCACCTTAGGCACATAGGCCTACACATGTACGAACGGAGACACATATACCTTCACATGTATACATATACTTAATGGTATATATCAACTGGAAACCCGCAACCTCACACAGGTTGGCAACGGTCCTGAGGTCCTCTTGTAGATCTGTCGGGGTAGGAACTTTTTTTTTTTTTTTGTCTGTGTTATATCAGTGTGGGATATAAGGTCATTACTTCTTGTCCGATTGGCATTTACAGTAAATTACATTAAACTACAACGATGAAACACGCCGCCAGAAGAGGAAAAAATTTCTTGGGTATCGAAGTGCACTTTAAAAAAAAAATCCACTTTACTTTTCTTTTAAACTTTTTAAAACTTTTTTCAAATTTCGGGGGGGGGGCAGAAAAGCGTCTTCGGACTACGCGGGTGGCGAGGTTGTTTCTAGCTAATCACATGTTAAGTCTGCGTCCTGACAGATTGAGAGGTTGAGGCCGTTAGTGTTTGGCGTGAAATGTTTTTTTAATTCTGATATTAACTGTGTCCCTTAAAGCTTTCAAGGCTTTCATTGGCCCCTCTGAATCTCCGTTCTATTCTTTTTCATTTGCTTATTTACTTCTATTTGAATATTCATTTATCTATTGATTTATATGTTTATTCATTTATTCACAAATCTATTAATTATTTTATTCATTTGATTATTCATTTATTTATTCACTTATTTATCTATCATTCATCTATTTATTCACCTATTTATCTATTCATGTATCTATTTATTTTTATATATCTATTCATCTATTCACTTATTTATTTATTTATTTATCTAATTATTTTTTAGAGAGAACAACTTCAAAAGCTTAAAGTAGTTTTCATATGCTTTGTTTCTTATGTGTGGTATGAGATGTGTAGCTCACCTCTGTACTCTTACTAATATATCAACGAGACTTGGAGATTAAAAGGAAACAGTAAATTAATCCAAGCGCAGGCGGGCCAGCCATATAATTCTTGACGACAGTTGAATTTTGGAGCCAAAAGATGACACTACCAACACTAGTGTCCTATTTGCTTTCTCTGTGTACCATTTTTAGATATTCTAATGTCCGTAATGATAACTACACTAAAATTATTTTAATTTCCTTTTTTTTTCAAATAACTTGTAGCCACGCTATAATTTTTACCTATGCACATGACTTTTGAGATAAATGATCTTATTTGTCTGAAGCTTATTGATTATATGATTGATTCGAGTGACCATTGCAATTCCGCACGGCTTCGTGTTGTCTTCGATTCTGAAAACAAAAGGTTCAAGTCCACATTCAATATCATCGACGCATACCATAAACAGAAACGGTCCAAGAACGGAACCCTGAGGAACTCCACTCGTAACATCCTTCTAGGTTTGTTACCATGCAGTACATCTCGCAGTTTACGATTCTTAAACCAGTTTCTAATCCAGCGTAGCAGGTTACCTCTGATTCCACGAGAAGCTGATTTAGTTCGTAGTCTCTCGTACGGGACAGTATCAAAAGCTTTTTCAAAGTCCAGATACATCAAATGTATATCATTTCGTTTTGCGTAATATGAAATAACTATGTCGTGAAAATTTAAGAGGTTATTATGGCAAGATCGTTTAGGAGAAGAGAGAGGGGAAAGAGGAGAAAGGTAAGGGGAGAGGGGAGAGAAGAAATGATGAAAAGGAGAATGAAAAGGGTAGAGGGCAGAAAGAGAAGAGGTGAAAATGGAAAGGGGGAGAAGGGAGATGGGAGAGGGGAGAAGGGGAGAATGGATAAGGGAGAGAATAGAAGGGAGAGGATTTAGTGCTGATGAGAGAAAGAAAGGGAGAAGGGGTAGGAACGGACGACGAGGGGAAAAGGAAGAGAGAGGAGGGAAAAAGGAGGATGACAAAAATATCAGGTACAGGGTAGGCAAGGTGAGCGTGTGGGGAGTGGGTGCTAATGGGGAGGGAGATGGAAGAAGAGGAGTAGGAGTAAGAGGAGGAGAAGGAGGAGGAGGAGGAGGAGGAGGATACTCAAGTGTGAGCATGAAATGGCACAAGACCAATTCAAGTGAAGGGCATTTGAGGACGAGGGAGAAAGAGAACGACCAAGAAGAGAGAGGAGTGGAAAGAGGAGGAAGAGGAGAGAGAGGAGGAGAGGGAAGAGGAGCAGAAGGAAGAGGAGGAGGAGGAAGGAAGAGGAGGAGGAAGGAGGAGGAGGAGGAAGAGAAGGAGGAAGACGAAGAGAGGAAGGAGGAAGACGAGGAGGAGAAAGAAGAGGAGGAGAAAGAAGGAAGAGGAGAAGGAAGAAGAAGAGGAGGAAAAAAAGAAGGGGAAGGAGGAGGAGAAGGAGAAGGAGGAGGGAAGGAGGAAGAGAAGGAGGAAGAGAAGGAGGAGGAAAAGGAGGAGGAGAAGGAGGATGAAGGAGGAAGACGAGGAGAGGAAGGAGGAGGACGAGAAGGAGAAAGAAGAGGAGGAGGAAGAAGGAAGAGGAGAAGGACGAAGAAGAGGAGGTAGAGAAGAAGGAGAAGGAGGAGGAGAAGGAGGAAGAGGAGGGAAGGAGGAAGAGAAGGAAGAGGAGAAGGAGGAGGAGAAGGAGGAGAAGAGGGAGGAAGATGAGGAGGAGGAGGAGGAGGAAGAGGAGGAGGAGGAGGAGAGGAGGGAGGAGGAGGAGGAGGAGGAAGAGGAGGAGGAGGAGGAGAGGAGGGAGGAAGAGGAGGAGGAGGAGGAGGAAGAGGAGGAGGAGGAGGAGGAGAAGAGGAGGAAGAGAAGAATGAGGAGGAGAATGAGGAGGAGGAAGAGAAGGAGGAAGAGGTGGAGGAAGGGGAAGAGGAAGAGGAGGGGAGGAGAAGGTAGAGGAGTGTAAAAGAAGGGGAAGAAGAAGAGGAGAAGGAACAGGAAGAGGAGGGAGGGGAGGAGGAGCTCGAACAGAAAGAGGAAGAGGAGGAGGAGGAGGAGGAGTAAAAGGATGAGAACAAAGATGAGTGGGAGGGAGGGAAGGAGGTGAGAGAGGAGGGGGAAGGGGAGTGGGAGTGGGAGAGGGGAGGGGGAGTGGGAGAGGGAGGGAGGGGGAGGAGGAGGAGGAGGAGGAGAATGAGAATGACATCAGCAGCGTGGCGGACTATAAAGGCCGAGCGTCGAGTCCGTTGCCTCACATTCCGCTGCAGTCCTGTGCCGGAGTTGAAGTTCTGTACCTATTGTACTGTACAACCCCAGACGCTAACCACCACAACTCTCCCGATACCTGTAACCATGGTCGCCACTACTTCAGGAAGCTCCTCAGTCCTTGGTTACCCCAAACTTCGCAAATACAGTAAGTAATCGTCTTTTGTTTCTGGGGCTTCCGTACAAGAAGACACGCATGTACGCACGCACATACACACACATGCATTTTATTCATGTATGTATGGCGAGAGTTTGGGTCTGTCGTCAGGTGGGAGTGTGGGAGAGGGTGAGGGGGCTCAGAGGCGTTAATGTCCGCTTCAGCTTCAGTGACTTTTGTTCCGCATGAAATACATAAAGGGGTTTTCGTCACGTCTTCATCCCCGGTAATTGGCAACCCTGAGTCAAAAGAAATTTCGACCTAGCAGTTGACAGGCCTGATTCGAAAGACACTTTGTGTTCATCATCGTTCTGCAAGACTTGTGCTGCATATACGAGACCCCATTGTGTTCGTCTTGTGTTCAGGAGCATTCATCTGTTCACACTGGCTTCAGATACATTCATTTCACACAGGCTTGCCAACTATCACTATCACTTTATGGATGGGGACGACAGGTGGTGATGGATACGGAGCTGCCTGGTGTAGGCCTTATGGTCTCTTGCGGTCTCCTTTATTCTTATGTTCTTATGTTCAGACCAAGGCTTTCCTCCTTCATTGCATACACTATTCAAGGCTCAATTTTCACCAGTTGCTTGACTTAACGCCAGTATGATGCAATGGACAACATATCTTGATGATAGCTGACACCATCGGTGAATATATTTTCTTGACCGTGTGTTGGCAGAATGCCAAAATATAGGCCATGGTTGAAAACATCTCAGGTGTCTCTTTGTGAGATATTACAGGCCGTTTGAGTAGTTAGTCTCTGTGTACTAGAACCAGAGAGACAACGGGACCTGGAGAACATTTCCAGGTTTAAGATAACTAGTTTACATCCTCTAAACCTCAATCGAAGCCCCACGCAGATCCACAAACTATGAACCCCAATTTCTGACATCGTTAACTCCATTGTGCTGATTAAATCCCATCGATTATCTTGGCTTAGTTTGTGTCCTCAGCTGGACATAGGAGCCGTCCAGGGTAGGCGAGAAGATTAATGGTGAATGTCGTAGGGTATGAAAGGTAAAGGAAAGGATTTACAACTATTACCATCACTGGGGGCCCATTTGTTCCATACAAAGGCTAAGGCTTATGACTATGGCTTGTGTGTGTATGTGTGTACGCGTGTGTGTAGACATGTCACTCAAGATACACTCCTCTAGCCAACGCCGGAGTTTTGGTAACCTCGGGAGTGGGAAGTGGAGTAGAGGAGTCTTCAGGTAGAAATGGGTCCATTTGGTTGAGCTCGTGTTTCCCTGTGGATGAAACACTTATTACACGTCCGACCAGCTCAAAATGAACTCTGGATACGAATTAATTATAGTGTGTTTTTCCAAGCCTCGACATGATGTCACAGAAAACAGTTTGGCACACAACCCCATTTAACTTTTCCTTTTGTCTCTTGTTTTCTTTGTTTTAGTCTCACTCATATCTCAAAGTCATTCGATTTAGCTATGAATACGCATTCATTCTTCCCCTCATTTAATAGGACGGAACCTTTATTAGTTCGCTTATTACAGCTTTATAATGTACATCTCGACAAACAAGCAAGACGAAATACTAATTAACTCTTCGTCCTCACATTGTATTTCTTTTGATAGAGTTGTCGGTAACTGACAATTACATACGCCATTCTACATCAAAGAGTCTCTTTCGAACACGCATAACTAAGACGTTCTTCTTTATATCCACACCAGGTGACGACCCAACCTTCAGGTAGATGGATCCTTAGCCCAAAGCGTCTTTGACCCCCAACCCACAGCAAGATGGATGAATCCACACAGCAGCCTGACCACAGCAAAACTATCAGCACCTCCTAGAAAGGCCACGGTCACCATGAAGATCGATCTCATTGAGGCCAGGGAAGAAGAAAAGGCTCACAAAGATATTCTAACAACAAGACGGAGATTTTTGTCAGAATGGACGGCGATGCCATTGGATCTGACTTGGTCTTCATTAAGACCTTATATTTTCTACACTATTCAGACAATGCAATTGATAATTAGTTACTAAAATATCATTTCTTATTTTCATAATAAAATAATAAAAAATCTATGCTGGTTCTAAATTGTAAAACCCTTATGATATTTTTGGTTACATGTATAGACAAATCTATATATAGACATATATAGACACACAAAAAAGATATATGCATGTTTTTGTGAATGTATGAGTGTGTGTGTGTGTGTGTGTGTGTACATGTATACAATATATATATATATATATATATATATATATATATATACATATATATATATATGTGTGTGTGTGTGTGTGTGTGTGTGTGTGTATGTGTATGTGTGCGTGCGTGTGTGTATGTGTGTGTGTGCATTATGAAAAAACAATGAACAGGTTGGAAAAGTAGTAATGAGACCCTTTAGAATATCACAAAAGAAAAAATGAAATATATAAGTAAATGATGAAAACATAAGTAAATATGCATATATATCCTATATACTTAAATATAAACAGGATACGCACTGGCCGAGCGGGTTAGAGCGTCGCTACTTGCGGCGGAGGTCGAGGTGACGGCAGTTCGAAATCCACCTCCAGCGAGTTGGACCAAGGGCATGGTTAATTAAATTCCACGCTACAAATTCCTCTGTAAGGGACACCTTCCTGGCCTCCTGACAGGGGTGTTAGTTCGCCACGTTCGGCCGAATCATTTTCAATGAACAAATGAATTAAAAGGAAGTCGACATGAAGAGAGTGATGGAAGCAGAGAAGTATCGGGAGAAGGGACAAGAGTGTAAACAGTCTTATCACAAAACACAAGAAGACCAGATAAGGACAAAACTCACTAGATACCTACAGGCATAGTTTTCCTGTTTAAGAAAGGAAAACGAAATGATCAACTAAATGTAAGATTAGAGTCACTAACCACCTCTAAAGAAGGTAGTTAGAAACAACTGAATGGACAATCTAGATATCTAAAACCATTCTGATACAGAAGAACAGATTCCAAGCGGAGGGTCCGTGCAAACATGCCTACTGATAACATGCTTATCAACGTACACATGTCTCTCAGGGTGAGTGTAAAACATACGATTGGAACTCAAGAAGGTGTCTGAAGGATTACAAGGGGCTACCAAGGAATTGGATCAAAAAAGGTAAAAAGAAATGAGGAAAATATGGAATACACCATCGGGGCACTGTGTGTGTGTGTGTGTGTGTGTGTGTGTGTGTGTGTGTGTGTGTGTGTGTGTGTGTGTGTGTGTGTGTGTGTGTGTGTGTGTGTGTGTGTGTGTGTGTGTGTGTGTGTGTGTGTGTGTGTGTGTGTGTTAAAATGTATCTCTAATCACTGGGACCCATTCAGTGTTGTACATATATATATATATATATATATATATATATATATATATATATATATATATATATATGTGTGTGTGTGTGTGTGTGTGTGTGTGTGTGTGTGTGTGTGTGTGTGTGTGTGTGTGTGTGTGTGTGTGTGTATGTGTGTGTGTTGTGTGTGTGTGTGTGTGTGTGTCTTTGATAGAGAGAGAGGGGAGTGGGAGAGGAGAGAGAGAGAGAGAGAGAGAGAGAGAGAGAGAGAGAGAGGAGGAGGGAGAGATAGAGAGAGAGAGAGAGAGAAAGAGAGAGAGAAAGAGCCAGAGAGAAAGAGAGAGAGAGAGAGAGAGAGAGAGAGAGAGAGAGAGAGAGAGAGAGAGAGAGAGAGAGAGAGAGAGAGAGAGAGAGAGAGAGAGAGAGGAGAGGAGAGGAGAGAATATTCATAAGTAATGTAAAGCCACAAGGCACAACTTTTTCAGATGAATAAAATCAATTCGATGGAAAAGTGGATGGAAAAGGGAAAGTAGATGTGTGGACCGAGGAGGGGGGGGGAGGGGGGAAGAGGTTGGTCACTATCCCCGCCTAATGCCGTGAGAACACAAGAACGATAACAACCACACTCTACAGCTGAATCCATGGATTGCAACTTTTTGGCTTAACGTCCGTGAAGTCAAGTTAGATGAGTTTAGGTTATGTTGGGATAAGTAAGGGTAGGTTAAGTTAGGTTAAGTAAGGTTTGGCTAGGTTAGGTTAAGTTAGGTTAAGTAAGGTTTGGCTATGTTAGGTTAAGTTAGGTTAAGTAAGGTTTGGCTATGTTAGGTCAAGTTAGGTTAAGTAAGGTTTGGCTATGTTAGGTTAAGTTAGGTTAAGTAAGGTTTGGCTATGTTAGGTTAAGTTAGGTTAAGTAAGGTTTGGCTATGTTAGGTTATGTTAGGTTAAGTAAGGTTTGGCTAGATTAGGTTAAATTAGGTTAAGTAAGGTTTGGCTAGGTTAGGTTAAGTTATGTTAAGTTAGGTTTGGCTAGATTAGGTTAAGTTAGGTTAAGTAAGGTTTGGCTAGATTAGCCTAAACTAGGTCAGTCAGGTCAAGTAAGGTTTAGCATGGCTAAGTTAAGATAAATAAAACTTGATTGAGTTAGATTACGTAAGTTAGGCTAGCCTAGGTAGGCTATCCAAGGGTAAGCCAAGTTAGGATAAGTTGTGTTAAGCAAGGATAAGCTAGAGTACGAATAAACTATTCTAGACGAGATAAGCTTTGCTCAAGTAAATTTGGTTAAGACTAATTAGAAAGATCTAATACTTCCGAGAATACAGTCGAGTCCCTAAGGCCACACGCGTCCCTAGGGCCCTCAAGGATGAGGAACAAAGAAGTGACCATGTAACTGTAAGTTACAGTTACGACCTTAAAACATTGTAAGAAAAAAAATATTAATGAAAAAAAAGGTCACTAACTCCCAAGGGACAAAAAATGCGATGAGTGGGATTTGGGCCGACCACCCTCGTGGGGTTGTGCAAAGTATTTAAAATCTAACATATATATATATATATATATATATATATATATATATATATATATATATATATATATATAATATATATATTTATATATATATATATACATGTATGCATATACTTATATTCATTTATATATATATATATATATATATATATATATACCATATATATTATATATATATATATTATATATACAACACTGAATGGGTCCCAGTGATAATAGATACATTTTAAACAACCACAATGCACTTTAATTCCCGATGTTGACAACTTAGAATTAAAGTGCATGGTGGTCGTTAGAATGTGTATATATATATATATATATATATATATATATATATATTTATATATATATATAATATATATATATATATATATATACACACACACACATATATATGTATATATGTTCATATATATGTATATATATATATATATAATGTATAAATATATACTTTATATATATACATATATATATATATATATATATACATATATATGTATGAATATATATACATATATATATATATAATATATATGTATACATTTATACTTTATATATATATATGTATACATATATACATATATATATATGTATATATATATATATATATATATATATAAATATGTGTACATATATATACATTTCAACAACCACAATGCCTTTTAATTCTAAGCTATCAACATCGGGAGACCTAATAGAGGCCAACATGCAGAAATTGAAATGCGGTACTGCCAAGGACACGAACCCAGTGATCACATGACAAGTGCATGTCGGCCTCCATTAGGTCTTCCGGTGTTGATTGCTTAGAATTAAAGTGCATTGTGGTTGTTGAAATGTATCTCTAATCACTGGGACCCATTCAGTGTTGTACACACATACACACACACATAAGCACACACACACACACACACACACACACACACACACACACACACACACACACACACACACACACACACACACACACACACACACACACACACACACACACACACACACACACACACAAATATATATATATAAATATATCTATATATATATATATATATATGTGTATACATATATATATATACATACATATGTATATATATACATATATATACATATATATATATCTATATATATACATACATATGTATATGTATATATATATATATATATGTATACATATATATATATTTTTTATTTATTTATGTATTTATTTCTTTTTAAGGTTGAAGAAGACACGGGTCTAGGTCCGAGTTTATTCTTTACCGGTTTCACGAAACCAGTCAGGAATAAACTCGGACCTAGACCCGTGTCTTCTTCTACCTTCCTCAGACATGTCAAAATGTCTCAACATATATATATATATATATATTATATATATGTATATATATATATATATATATATATATATATATTATATATATATATATATATATATATATGCTGGGACATTGTGACAAGTTGATGGAGGTGGAAAAAGAAGTCACGGGTCTAGTTCCGAGGTTTTGAGGTTATTCCTGACCGGTTTCGCTCCATGCTTCTTCCTCTGAAGAAGCATAGAGGGAAACTGGTCAGAAATATATATATATATATATATATATATATATATATATATATGTATATATATGTATATGTATATATATATACATATATATATATTTACACACACACACATACATACACACACACACACACACACACACACACACATACATATATATATATATATATATGTTTATGTATGTATATATATACATATATGTATATTTATATGTATATATATGTATTTATATATATATTTATATATATTATGTATATATATATATACATATGTACATATATATATATATATATATATATATATATATACTGTATGCATATACATATATATGTGTGTACATTCATATATAAAATACTATGGAAATCATACAGTAAGAATTATATTTCATATACCAGACGTCCCTTTCCCCCATATAAGAAGGGTGGTCGAGTGGAATCCTACACACATCTAAAAACCCATTTGGTGTCCTTTCCATCTCAGCCCCTCATTATCGAAGGGTCATCCCTGCTTCCTGCTACACTGCTCGGGTCAGAGGCAATAACAGAGGCTGGTTTACCCCCACGTTTTCATTTATATGGCGACCAGCCCTCATGCAACGGAAAATCTATAGAACAGACACCAAGAGATTCTTTCGGGCCTTGAATCGCTGTGTCTTGCTCTGTCCCATCTTGGCTCCGATGTTCTATATTAAGAGGTCTTCTCTCTCAATTTCGCCCACTCAGTTTCAATGAAAAGCTCTGAACACGCCAATCATATTATCTTGCATTTTTATAATATAATTTTAGCCACTGGTCCGGGAACCATTTTGGTTGCTGTTTCTTTTTTCCCTCTCCTTTATATATCTATATATATAAATATATATATATATATATATATATATATATATATATATATTATATATAATTTATACATATACACACACATATATATATATACATATATATATATATATATATATATATATATATATATAACTACAATGTAATGTAACACATTCGTAAATTTCAACAAGAACACACCGTGTTGGATAAGAAGAAATGAAATAGACGATATCTATATATTTCGATCACGGACTGTGATCCTCTTCAGTGGAATACAGAGTAGTGGAGAAAAATACATGTCTAATATACAGAGAAAGAGAAGGAACGTGGGCAGGGCTCAAGTGGCGTCTAATGCTTTGCGTGGCAAATCACTCGCCTTCACCAAAGATGGTAATAATTTATTGACTGCCCAGGCAGTAATACAGTCTGGTGACCATTGTCCATTTGAGATATTAAAACTAGGAAATTGTTTAATCAAGGAAGATTCTATTATTTTTCTTTTGAAACTGTACTTTGAATTAAAAATAATTTTTGCCTTATTCCAATCCATACAGTGGCCTTCCTTGTCTACGTGTTGTAAAACAGCGGAATTTTGTTGTGCGTATCTAACTGAGTTCTTGTGTTCTTTCATTCTAGTGTGTAAATCTCTACCTGTTTGTCCCCAATATACCTTATTACAATCCGAGCATGGAAGTTTATAAACACCTTGATTTATTTCTTCTCTAGGTCTTTGGTGTACATTAACTATTT
>NC_134800.1:46626844-46634344 GCF_046742065.1 Oratosquilla oratoria
TTATTCAACATCTATAAATGAGGGACAAACATAACTTTTTTTCTCCTCTTTCCACCTTCTCGTCTTTATAAAGACTAGAAATAGCCAATGAATGGTCAAAATGAAATTTACCGCTCTATTGAAAAAAAAATTCACAATTTGCTTATTTCAGAAAATGAGAGATCATTGAAATTTTATTTATTATATATACTAAGATATACTGATTTATTTACCTATTCCTCTATTTTATTTATATTCTATAACTCTTCGTTTATCTATTCACTTATTTTTCTTTCAAGGCATTGCGAAGGAGGTGAACAAGGTAGATTGGTTTAACTAATAGATATTCGTTGTCCAGACGAGAGAACAACGCTGCCCGTGGGGCCATTCCTCGTAGTCAAGTCCTTCATTTCCTCTTGGCTCAATAATTAATAATAGATTATATATAACTAGATTCCTTATACAGACACTCAGCTTACGAATGAGTTACGTTCCGAACGGCCGTTCGTAACTCAAAATCTTCGTAAGTCGTTATTCAACATAATCTTAAAGGTACTCAAATCAACATGGATGATATAAAGCCAAGAAATGTTTTCTCATCCTAAAATAGATTACTAATGATACATAAAACTAAAATATATTGTAATCCTAATACTTTAATGTTAGGTTCTTTACCTTTGAAACTGATAAAGTAGGCTTGAGGCTTCGTTCGTATGTCTGAAAGCTCGTAAGTCGAATGTTCGTATGTAGAGGAGCGTAATATATTTTCATTCATCAACGCCATGAGACCGAAAGGTGTATTTGCATAATCCCGACAAATCTTGGGTCAGGTTTGGATGTGGTACGTCGCCATCATGTCTTACGCTCCATTAGCCCGTCTGCCGATTGAGCGGCTCTGGAATGTAGGCTAGATTTAGTCAGATACGCCAGATTAGGCCCGAAATCCTTCGTCGTTTTCACTCCGTCAGACCTTCGGGATTACTGTCGGTAGGCTGCTGACGGGTCGGGATGCCACAGGAATGAATAAAATAGTCTGGCAGCACATTGGATTAAAGGGAAAATGACACCTGGTACGGAAGGGCCCGGTGTTGAGAGGTGTGTCTACTTTTGTTTTATATATATATTTTCATTTAAGGCCTTCGTTCCGTTTCATGGTTTCTGTTTTTACTCTTCCTGCTGGCCAGGGGAGTCTATTCAGGTGGTAGAAGTCCTCTCTGCATCGGATTGGTTCATCTCTTCCTTATCGGGTGGAACTCTTACTTTCATTGTCCGCCGCCGGACGATTTTATTCCGTGGTGTCCGTCTTAGTTACTGCCTTCCGTGCACGTTGACACATCTTTGAGTCAGCCCCCAGGGGATTTTCCCGGAGGAGGAGAAGGGGGAGGAAGTGGAGGAAGAGGAGGAGGAGGAGGAGGAGGAGGAGAAGGAGGAGGAGGAGAAGGAGGAGGAGGAGTTTACTGGTCCCTCACCACTCCTCCCGGTGTCCCTTGGGACTGACTCTCAGCAGGGAAGTCCATGATTAATACAAGGGAGCGACCAAGTCACTAACGGTGTAACGGGATCCTCCTAGTTCACACTATCACTTTTTTTTATTCCAGTTCTCCTACGACTGACTACCTCTTAATTGCTCCTTCCGTCCTGTGACGAGAGCTACAGTGATCCCTGAGAGCCTCTGATTCTGGACGGTATGAAAAGGAAGGTTCAATTAGTCCTGGGATGAAGGTGGCTGTGCGGAGCAGTAACCACCCCTACTACTGAGCTGCTCTCTTTAGGATCCACTCCACTCATCCTACATGGGGAGATGGGGGCAGGAAAGATACTCTAAACCAGAGCCCACTTCGCAACTCGCCGGCTAGGCAACCGCTCCCAAAAGACTCACTCTCATTTGCGGTCGAGACAAACCAAACAACCGGAGAAGGGATGGATCACTTCAACCATGAAATTTCAACTGTTGCTAACCTGCTTCGCCTTGCTGCACCTCCCCTCCCACAACTAGATAACGAGCCTTCCCCGCCCCTCCACAGCACCTGGAACCTATTTGACCCAGTGACGCAATTGCCCTTACTTTCTTCTCAGCCACTTCAGAACCACCATTGAAAGATATCGATTGTCTAAACTTAGCCCGGTTCTCGTCTCGATCTCTACCGAAAGAAAACAGACCGCGATATGGACAACTCAAGATTCCTTGTCCCTAAAACCACAACGTAGTTCCACGAGGACACTAACGTCGTATATGCTTCAGAATAACCACAAAGGGAGTGCCCACCCTTCGCTACTTCTATCGCAGGGATGACCATGACCTCTATTAAAAGAAGCATGACTTACCACTGTTCTGAAGGTGCTATACATAACCATTATTACGTGGATCTTGAGAAACCTTTCTTCAAGAAACATTTAAGAAAAAGTACCCATTCATTACAAATTTGCCATAGCTAAGACGTTACACGTCGACAGACTTAAACCTAGCATCAGGAAGCAAGAGCAACATCTGATCGACCACATCCCCTGTGCCCGAAGTTGAAAAAAAGCACAACGCCAGGAGAGTGAAGGAGCGAGCAGTAGATATAGATATGTATGAAGGTGCTATATGGAGTTAACATCGTTTCTCTATTGATTCAGTTCTAGTCAAAATGTCACCTTTTCTGAACAGCGATTCGGTGTAGAAACTAATGACAGCTATCATGCGAAGAATAGACAATAGATCAGTGTGTCAGGAGCGTAACCGAGTCACCACATGAGAAACAAGTGATTCGCCTTCCAGAAAGGCTGGACTCCGACCAGGAAGACAAATACACAGGCAGACCCCGGCCACCCTGGACCTCGCTGGCAAACTTTTTATGAGCAACTGTACTTGACGTCACCAAATGATTCAAGGAAACCTTACAACTGTAAATACTCCTTTTCTTTGTATAACTACTAATCTGGTCTCCCTTTCTGTGCCAAAGGGCATTTCTGCTTTTATTCTGAATGGTGCCGTTACTGGGGGGTGTCAAGGGCGTCTTCAGCTTCTTTGTGGAAATGGTAATGAGGGAGGGAGGGAGGAAGAGAGAGAGAGAAAGAGAGGAAGAGAGATAGAGACAGATATATATATATATATATATATATATATATATATATATATATATATATATATATATATATATATATAGAGAGAGATAGAGAGAGAGAGAGAGAGAGAGAGAGAGAGAGAGAGAGAGAGAGAGAGAGAGAGAGAGAGAGAGAGAGAGAGAGAGAGAGAGAGAGAGAGAGAGGAGGGAACGGGGAGCTATGTTGAAAATGGAAACAACCGTGTTGTAATGGTGTCAGAGGTGATGGTATCAGTAGTGTTGTGTTACTGAACCTGGTGTTGGTAGTAGTGGTGATGGTAGTGGTGATGTTGGTGGTGCTGGTATTGGTATTGGTGGTAGTGGTGAAAGTGGTGGTGATGGTGGTGGCGATGGTGATGATTGTAGTAGTGGTGGCAGTAGAAGGAAGAAGGAGATAGGAGAAATAAGAAACAGGAAGAGGAGGAGAAGGAAAATGAAAAGAAGGAGGAGGAAGAGGAGGAGGAGCAGATGGAAAAAGAGAAAGAGAAAGAGGAAGAACAGGAAGAGGGTGAGGAGAAGATGGAAAAGGAAAGTGAAAAGAAGGGGATGGAGAGTAGATGGAGAAGGAAGAAGAACATAAGAACATAAGAATGAAAAAGATTGCAAGAGACCACAAGGCCTACATTAGGCAGTTCCATACCCATCACCACCTGTCATCCCCAGCCATAAAGTTGTCTAACCATTTCTTAAAACAACTGATAGTTTCAGCGCTCACTACATGGTTACTAAGTCTATTCAAATCGTTGACCACCCTATTAGTAAACCAATTCTTGCCTATTTCCTTCTTAAATCTAAATTTGTCCAGTTTAAATCCATTACTGCGAATCCTGCCCTTTTGTTTTAACATGATGACCTTGTTTGCATCACCCTTGTTAAAGCCTTTGATCCACTTGAATACCTCTATTAGATCACCCCGCACTCTGCGTCTCTCCAGAGAGTGTAAGTTAAGGTGCATAAGCCTCTCTTCGTAAGGCAAACTTCTGAGTCCATGTATCATTTTGGTCAGTCTTCTCTGTACTGATTCTAGTGAATTGATGTCCATTCTGTAGGACGGAGACCTAAACTGTACCGCACAGTCAAGGATGGGTCTAACTATCGCTAGAGTTTGATAATTACCTCTGCACTTCTATTCGTTACTGTCCTAGCAATGAAGCCTAATGCTCTGTTAGCTTTATTCCTGACGCTAATGCACTGTTTCTTGGTTTTAAGGTCCGGACTCACTAGAACTCCCAAGTCTCTCTCGCACTCATTTTTTTTTTTTTTTCTAAAAGTGTGTTATCTAAGCTGCATCTATTTTCAGGGTTGTGTAGCCCTACGTTTAACACTCTACACTTCGAGATATTAAAGTTCATTTGCCATTTCACCGATCATGTGAACAATGTGTTAAGATCATCCTGCAGAATCTCTGCGTCGTCTCCTGACCTAATTAGGCGTCCTATTTTAGTGTCGTCCGCAAACTTACTAACATCACTATCTATCCCATCGTCTAAGTCGTTTATGTACATAATGAACAACAAGGGACTCAAAACCGAGCCCTGGGGAACCCCACTAGTAACATTGCCCCATCTGTATTTTACTCCATTTATGGTGACCCGCTGTTTTCTGTTACTACTCCAAGATCTAATCCATTCTAATACTTTTCCTCCTATGCCAGGGGCTTTGATTTTATTTAGTAGTCTCTGATGTGTCACCTTATCGAACGCTTTGCTAAAGTCAAGGTAAATAACATCGTAATTATCATTGTTATCTGACGCCTTATATAATTTAGTGTAAAAGAATAGAAGATTAGTCACACAAGACTTACTCTTGGAGAAACAATGCTGTGTGTCACGAATCAAATTGTCTCTCGATGTGTACTCTGAGTCTATTTACTATTACTGATCTAAGCATTTTACCTACAACCGATGTCAAACTGATTGGCCTGTAGTTGCATATAGACGATTTATCTCCCTTCTTAAAAACACGAGCAACGTTTGCCTGCCTCCAAGTAGTAGGCACAAAACCAGTGTCTACCGATGTATTAAATATTTCAGTTAACTGGTCGCATATTTCCTTACCTTCCAGGTTCCTTAAGAATTCTCGGAAAATTTTCGTCTGGACCCGGGGATTTTGTAGCTTTAAGTCTTTCAATCTGCTTGACTACTTCTACTTTACTAATGCTCTTATTAGATAGTCTACTTTCTTCTTCCCCACTGAAAATCGGAGAGCAGTCAGGTACCTTATCTAACTTCTCATTAGTAAACACCGAGAAAAAATATTTGTAAACTCCTCACTCAATTTTTCTCCGATTCTATCATGACAGTTTCATCGTTATTAATTGGGCCTATTCAATTAAGGGGAGGAGGGGGAGGAAGAGAGGGAGGAGGAGGGAGAAGAAGAAGATGAAGAAAAGGAGAAGTAGAAAATCGGAAGAGGAAGGGGAGCAAATATAGGACAAAAAGGAGGAGGAGGAGGATGAAGAGGACAAGAAGGACATGGGTGAAAAAAGAAGAAAATGAAGAGGACGAAAAGGAGGACAAAAGTAGAGGCAGGAAAAAAGGAAAAACAAAAAGGGGTAAGAGGAGGACAAGGAGGAGGAGGAGAAGGAGTAGGAGGAAGAGGAGGAGGAGGGGGAAGACTAGGTCGAGAAAGAGGACAAGGAGGACAAAAAGGAGTATAATATATCGAACCTGGAAGGGAAAGAAGAAGGTGAAGAGGAAGATGAGGAGGACTAAGGCGACAATGAGGACTTGGAGGACAAAAATCAAACCTGGAAGGGAAAAAAATGAAGAGGAGGAGGACTAGGGCGAGTAGGAGGAATAGAAGGACAAAAAGGAGGACAATAAATCTAACCTGGAAGGGAAAGAAGGAAATGAAGAAGAGGAGGAGGACTAAGGCGAAAAGGAGGACAAGAAGGTAAAAAGAAGACAATAAATCGAACCTAGAAGGGAAAGAAGATGAGGAGGAGGAGGAGGAGGGGGAGGAGGACTAGGGTGAAAAGGAGGACTAGGACGACAAAAAGGAGGACAATGAATCGAACCTGACAGGCAAAAACTGAGGAAGAGGAAGAGAAGGAGGAGGAGGAGGACTAGGAGGACAAAAATTATAACAATAAATCGAGCCTGAAAGGGAAAGAAGATGAAGAAGAGGAGGAAAACTAGGGCAAAAAGGAGGACAAGGAGGACAAAAAAGAGGAAAATAAATCAAACCTGGAAGGGAGGAGGACTAGGGGTAGAAGCTGAACTAGAAGGGGAAAAAAGAGGACAAGAAATCGAACCTGAAAGGTAAAGAAGAGGGGCGAAAAGGAGAGAGAAAAAGAGGACAATAAATCGACCCTGGAAGGTAAAGAAGAAGATGAAGAAGAGGAGGAGGAGGAGGAGGGCTAGCGCGAAAAGGAAAACTAGGAGGACAAGAAAATGAAAATAAATCGAACCTGGAAGGTAAGGAAGAAGAAGAGGAGGAGGAGGAAGATTTGGGCGAAAAGGAGGACAAGGAGGACAAAAAAGAGCACAATAAGTCAAACGTAGAAGGTAAAGAAGAAGAGGAGGGGGAAGAAGACTAGGACCAAAAGGAGGATTAAGAGGACAAAAAGAGGACAATAAATCAAACCAAGAAGGGAAAGAAGATAAAAAGGAGGAGGAGGAGGAGGAGGAGAAGAAAGAGGTTCTTATAGGGGTCTTGTGATGCAATCAGTGAGGGTGGGGGGAAGGAGGGGAGGGGGAGGGGGGGATTGCGCGTTGGTATAAAAGGCGGCCCAGACAAAGCTTCTTTCGCATTCCCTGTCCGGCGAGCGCCCCATCCACCCACCCACTCATCCTCCCCATCCACCCACCACGAACCACCGCTTCCACAATGGCTTCTGCGTTCGGATCCACACCCTCACTTCCTAGAAATTACAGTAAGTTGGTTTTGTGTGTATTGGATGAATTTCCTTTGTAGATGGATTGCATAATTTTGGAATAGGTCAAACAAATCCTCCTGACATCATTCTGACATCATCTTGACATCCTGGCATGCTCCTATTTTGCTCTTGACATCATTCTGACATCCTGGCATCCACCTGGCTTGCTCCTGACATTATTCTGACATCATCTTGACATCCTGGCATGCTCCTATTTTGCTCTTGACATCATTCTGACATCATCCTCACATCCTGACATCATCCTAGTTCGCTCCTGACATCATCCTCACATCCTGAGATCATCCTAGTTCGCTCCTGACATCATCCTCACATCCTGACATCATCCTAGTTTACTCCTGACATCATTCTGACATCATCCTCACATCCTGGCATCCTCTTAGCTTGTTCTTGACATGCTTTTCATATAACTCTGAGATGTCAATGACACGGTTGGAATAAGCTTGTGACATATTCATGACTGTCTGGTGACACCCTCGTGATAAATTCAGTGTCCCTTGATATGTCAGTGACACGCTATATGTAACTAATGAGAAA
>NC_134800.1:46639344-46646844 GCF_046742065.1 Oratosquilla oratoria
TGTATATATATGCGTGGGTGTGTAGGTATACGTGCATATATATACATATATGTATATATGTATATATATATATATATATAGATATGTTTGTGTGTGTGTGTGTGTGTGTGTGTGTGTGTGTGTGTGTGTGTGTGTGTGTGTGTGTGTGTGTGTGTGTGTGTGTGTGTGTATGCATATATATATATATATATATATATGTAATATATATGTAATATATATATATATATATATATATATATATATATATATACATTTATATTATTTTTTCGTCTATATGCTTTGGGTTATATTTCCTGAAATAGGTTTCAATCCCTTAATCTCCATTGATACTCACTGTTTTACTCGGGATCTGATTTCCTCATACGATTTCCATTCAGATGTATGGTCAAAATAACCCTTGACTAACAATGGTTAAGAATGCCTTCATTTTATCTCCACAGTATTGGATCTGGCAAGCTTTCAGGTAGATGCCCAGTTGATAAGAGATGTCATAAATAATCACTGAAAGCAAAACAATATTAAGTAAAAAAAAAATAGAATAGGATAGAATAAGAAAAATATAATAAAATTAGAATCGAGTAAATATAGAATTAGAAAAATAGAATAGAGTAAATACGATAAGATAAGCAGTAAAATAATTGCAAAATAGAAGTTGAAAAAGAATAGAAGAAAATGAAAAAAATAAAATGAAAAAATAAAAAAGAATAAATAAATAAATTCAAGAAAAATTAAGTAAAACTAAATAAAAAAGGAAAAACAAAATTAAATAAAACAAAAACAAAGCAAAATCAAATCAAATAAATGAAAAAATATATAATATAATTATTCAAATAAAATTCAACAGGAAAAATATATTTTTCTATTTAATCTAGAGGCACATTTAATCGGTTCTAAACAAGATTCCTTTTTTACAAATTGTAAAACTTTACCACAAAAAAGAAAGAATGATATAAAATTTCTAAATGCACAGGATTTTAAATGAAATGGACTGGAGACAGACAGATGGGCATATAATATTTTAAATGTAAAAAAAAAAATAGTCATGTAGCACGCAGACAGACAGGAAACTTTTTGAATGATTGACTAGACAAAGATTACAGTTTTTCGCGAAACGGTAATTGTAGATCGTTAAGGTTAAAAGAAATTGTCACAGTTAAATAGTCTCAGTTAAATCGTCACAGTTAAATTGTCACATTTAAATTGTCACAGTTAGAAAAGTTAAATCGCCACAGTTAAATCATCACAATTAAATTCGTCAGTGTTAAATTATCACAGTTTACTTATCACAGTTAAATAATCAAAATTAAATTGTCTCAGTTAAATCATCACAATTAAATCTATTCTTTCTATACATTTAGTTATCTATTCATTTATTTATTTATTTATTTTATTTGTTTATTTATTTTACCTATTTATTTATTTATTCATTTATTGATATATCCATTTATTCATTTACATATCTATCTATTAATTTATTTATTTTACCTATTTATTCATCTATTAATTCGCTTATTTATTCGTTTATTTACTCATTATTGATATACTTATTTATCTATTTATATATTCATTAATTTATTAGTTTATATATTTATTCATTTATATATTTATTTTTGTGGACTTTTCCGCAGATGTGTGGAACAATCTAATAGTCCCCTGCCTTTCCGGGATTCAATGGAGCTTGTTTTCGACTCCAAAAACAAATGTTCTATGTATCTTGCCCCATTCTAACTATTTCCTCGACTTCATCATTTCCTTTACTACCAAGACGGCGCCACAGAAAATAAAATGAAATAAAATGAAATAGAATAAAACGAAATGAAAAAAGAATAGAATAAAATGAAATTGAGTAAGATAATTTAAAATGGAATACAATAAAACCAAGCCAGAAAAAAAAAAAAATCGAATCACATCAAATAACCGCCTGACGGGAGCTAGGGTGATTGGAAAAGTACCCACCCCCCGGAAAGTCAGAGGTGATTCAGATTATACTGTGAATCATTGGGAGAATGTTGCGCTGGGCCTCTCTTATCGACGTGCAGGTGGTCCGTGAAGCAACTGGGGCTCGATAAACAGATACTGTAAAGTGAGTGATCCTACATTTCACCTCTCCCTCCCTCCCGCCTTTCCTCCCTCCCTCGGCGCTCTCTCTCTATCCCTCTCTCTCTCTCTCTCTCTCTCTCTCTCTCTCTCTCTCTCTCTCTCTCTCTCTCTCTCTCTCTCTTTCTCCCTCCTTCATCTCTCTCTCATTCCTCTCTCTCTTTCTCTCTCTCATCTCTCTGTCTCTCTGTCATCAATCTCTTTCTTTCATCTCTCTATCTCTCTCTCTTTCCCTCTCCCTCTATCTCTCTTATCTCCCTCTCTTTTTTCATCTCTCTCTCATCTCTACATTTCTCTCTTTCTCATCTTTCTCTCATCTCTATCTCTCTCTCTCTCTCTCTCTTTCTCTCCCTCTCTTGCTACGTGTGTTTGTTTTAGTTTGTGTTTGATTTTGTATTTGCTTGAGGTTGTGTTTGTGTGAATTTGTATGAGTGTGTTTGTTTGTTTTTATTGTTTGTTTGTTTGCTTGCTTGTGTTTGCGTGTGTGGATGCGTGTGGGTGCGCAAGTGTATCTATGTACAGTATGTGCTCACTTTCTGTGTACGTGTGCGTATATTTGTGCGTATACGCGTAAGACGTTTGTACACAAATGAGCTTAATAATGTCCCCAATATGGACAAACTGTTTCATAACTCTTGGGGTTGGGGTGGTGAGTGGAGGGGAGACAGACCAGAGTCCCCATCGTCTTGTCCCCCTTCCCCCTCCCCCCTCCCCCTCCCCCCTCCCCCCTTCCCAGGGACCCTAAAGTACCTCCTCCAAGGAGGTCACACTAGCGAGTGACAAAATTCCTGATGCCCTCGACCTTATTACTCGATGTCACGGCTCCTGATGGAGACACATCCCCCTCGGAGCTCCGCCTCGAGGCCCACGTATACATCATCCAGGCGTCACCAGGGGCTCCTCCTTGGACGTGACGCCCTCGTCACGTCCTCGGCCGCTGCCCAGGGTCACTCACACCGGGTTCTGTCTTCTCGAGGTTGAGTGATGTTACACAATACTTAAGTCCGTGAATCAAGATTTATCCGATAATGGCGATAGCCGTTGTCTCGCATTCCGTGGACTGGAAACCCGAAGCCCCACGGAGGCCGGCATCGATCCTCAGGCCCTTTTGTAGATCTCCCCAAGAAGAGAGTTTGGACTTGTACTAGTATGGGAGGGTTTCTGTGCCACCAGGAGGAGGAGGAGGAGGAGGAGGAGGAGGAGGAGGAGGAGGAGAAGGAGGAGGAGGAGGTCTCGCCGGTTGTCAGCTCTACTTAACCAAGTTGATAGGAAAGGAACAATGGGACCGTTGAGGGGACCGAATGCCAGCCCCACCATGTTGCACCTTTAGATAGAGGGGTAGAGGATTAATGGGTTTTAAGATCGCTTGTGGTTAATGTATAGCTGCGAGACAGGGACACTGAACGATGGCTGGAAAAGGCGTCTCAATGTCTTTGGTACCAAGTGCCCACGAAGAATGATGAAGGTATTGCTGGAATAAATGCCTGTTGCCAGTTTGTATGTATATATGTATGTATGTATGTATGTATGTATGTATGTATGTATGTATGTATGTATGTATGTATGTATGTATGTATGTATGTATGTATGTATGTATGTATGTATGTATGTATGTATGTATGTATGTATGTATGTATGTATGTATGTATGTGTGTGTGTGTGTCTGTGTGTGTGTGTGTGTGTGTGTGTGTGTGTGTGTGTGTGTGTGTGTGTGTGTGTGTGTGTGTGTGTGTGTGTGTGTGTTGGTGTGTGTGTATGTATGTATGTATGTATGTTTCCATGTATATATGTGTGTGTGTGTGTGTGTGTGTGTGTGTGTGTGTGTGTGTGTGTGTGTGTGTGTGTGTGTGTGTGTGTGTGTGTGTGTGTGTGTGTGTGTTTGTGTTTGTGTGTGTGTGTGTGTGTGTGTGTGTGTGTGTGTGTGTGTGTGTGTGTGTGTGTATTAACTTGGTCTTTGGATCACGTGTTGGACTCGTGATCGACAGCTATTTCCCTCCTGGAAGAGAGCTCAGAGCTCGTAGGTCCGATCTATGGGTAATGCTATGACCTTGCACACACACACACACCCAACTCCCCGCCCACGAGGAGTGTGTGTGTGTGTGTGTGTGTGTGTGTGTGTGTGTGTGTGTGTGTGTGTGTGTGTGTGTGTGTGTGTGTGTGTGTGTGTGTGTGTGTGTGTGTGTGTGTGTGTGTGTGTGTGTGTGTGTGTGTGTGTGTGTGTGTGTGTGTGTGTGTGTGTGTGTGAGTATCAATGTAGCTACAGCTGGATTCCAAAGTGTACGAACAGTCTAGTGGTAAGTTGCCAAAAATAAAAGGTTAATTATCTTCGCTGTGACCTCCCTTCTACAAATCTCGCCCACCTAACGATTTCAATCAGGAGAGGAGAGGACCTCCTGCCGAAGGGGGTCGGGTCGGGGAGGATGGTTAAAGCCCAAAAACTTCTTTGAATTTACGACCGAGTTAAAGAGAAACCTTGGCACGAGGTCCGGCGCCAAGGATCAATCTGGAGTCCTTGGTGGAGGAGAGCCGAGTTTGATATGCGACTGACGCCACTGGTGTCAGATGTCAGTGACATGACAGACCTTAGCGCCACCATCGACCTCCTTGGCCACCTTAACCTCTGTACAGAGTCTTCTGCTGTGAAGAGCGTCCGGGCATTTCTGTCCGACTTGTGGGCCAATGCTTACTCAGGAAGGGGTCTCGATCCTCCTCAAGCCGGGGTCCACGCTCCCCCACCTTTCAGGTGAATAGAATCGTGTGACGCTTATAAGATTAAGATGTATAAAGTGGTCCACGGTAGTGAAAGGGGTTAGGAATACTGTTGCTCTGAGTGTGACGTTTAGGTTTAACCCTAACACTAACTGCTTCCAAGGCACTCAGAGGATCCAAAACAGGCAGAACAGTCATTACTGCCTTGCAGAGCACAAATTGATACAATTCTATTCACCTTAGGAGGGACCTCTCCTCTCCACCAACCTTTCAAATTCGATGGATTACCTCATTCATTTCGTTCTGGCTAACGTCAAACGGTTTGTTCTCATAAGATAGGACTGACACCACGGGGTAGTTGAACTGGGACTAAGACCCATTTAATGGGTTTGGTCTTGTTTAGCGGCATAGCCTCAAACTGGCCATGTCTAAGTGTATCTCGCCCCTTGGCGTCTGGTCCCAGCCCCAGCCCCAGCCTTAGCCCCAGCCCCAGCCCCAGCCCCAGCCCCAGCCCCAGTCCCAGCTCCCCTGGTGGCGTAGACATAGGCAACACAGTCGAGGAGAGGAGAGGCGCGAGTGGCGCTGGTCCGACCAGAGGGATGTGTTGTCCCCATGGTTAAGAGGAATCTTCTCCGTTGGTGTCTCTTTACTCCTGACGAGGCCTAACATGGCTCCAGACACGGCATCAATGCCTCGGGATCGTTCCCGGCCCCTCTCGACCTTGCGTGGCCCCATTTGCGTAAAATGGAGGAATTGGTGTTGTTTGGAAAGGCTTATTGTTGTGGACCCAAACGGGCGCCGAAGCAACAGAGGCTCGCTCACCCGTCCGTGGGACAAATACGCACTTATCGTCCGCATTTTCACGATTCTCTACTTCTACCCTTTGGTGGAGGATGAGGTTGATGGTGTGGAGTAAGTGGGAGTATGAGGAGTGTGCTCAGGTAATTTCTCGTCTTTGTATGTCTACGTATCAGAGTTTGGTGAGGAATGAGAGTAATTGGTGATGGGCTTAGGCTTTGGGAATGAATAATTTGACTGACCAGAAATCACCTTATTTCACTTGGGTTTAGGATCATTGAGATGTCTAAAAGAAGAGGGTATTATGAGTAGCGAGTATGGGTTACAGGGTTATGTGTTTTTGGTCTTTTCTCCATGGAGTCTTTCTGTAGACTTTGAACATAGATTGGCGCCTGGATAGGGCACACTTCGAGTCGGAGTACGTGGGATAAGGGGACACGGGCTTCAATGGATAAGGATAAGGGCGGTGGGGGATGACGGGGAACTTCTAGAGGGTTACCTTTTTTTTTTTTTTTTTTTTTTTTTTTGTGTCTGACGCTAATTGCGACCGCAGTTCGAACCCTGCCGCCAGCGAGTTGGACCAAGGGCATGGTTCTTTAAGTTCCACGCAACAAAGTCCTCTGCAAGGGACACCGTCCTGGCCTCCTGCTAAGGGGGGAGAGTTCTCGACGTTAAGCAGGATGATCATTTAGTCAGTAAACATTAGCGCTTCTGTCCTTGAGTCAATATTGCACCGAAGAGGTGGTAAAGGGAGAGGGAGAGAGAGAGAGAGAGAGAGAGAGAGAGAGAGAGAGAGAGAGAGAGAGAGAGAGAGAGAGAGAGAGAGAGAGAGAGAGAGAGAGAGAGAGAGAGAGAGAGAGAGAGAGAGAGAGAGAGAGAGAGAGAGAGAGAGAGAGAGAGAGCAGACCAGACAGAGAGCAGAAGCTCAAAATAATCAACGGAAATTTGTCTCTCGTTGTCTTCATGATCATCTCCTTCCCTCCTTCCTTCTCTTCCCCATCTCCTTTCCTTTTTCTCTCCTTCTTTTCCTTCTAAACTTCCTTCTCCTCTCCATATCCTCTCCCCCATCTCCATCTTCCACCCCTCATCTTCCTTTTCCATCTCCTACTCTTTCGTACCCAATCAAACTACTCAGTTATCCTTGTCAAGCCAGCCTTCCATTTCTCTTTCCTCCCTTCTCCTCCCCCCTCCCCCTTAACACCCTTTTCCTCTCCCCCAGCTCCTCCAATTACTCCTCTTCTCCTCTTCTCTCGTCCATCCTTTGCCACTTTTTTCATTTAAACCTTCCCATTTACCGACACCTCTTTCCCACCAACATTAACATCACTTTCTTCCCACCTTTTCTTTCACCTCAAAACCCATCTCTCTCACCCACACCCTACCACTCTTTTTTTTTCCCTACTCCTGTGCCCCTATCCCTTCCCCTCCTCCCCTCCCCTCACCTCACCCCCCCGCAAACAAACACACTCAGCTTTATCTGTCCTCATTGAGTTCCGGCATCTGCAGACGCTAAGTCTACGCCAGCCACGTGGCCACAAGCCCGAACTGGCGCGTGCGTACGTGCCAAAGCACACGCAAGCCTCTGGGTTCCTAATCCAGCTCCCTTGCCCCAAAGTACTATAAATGAGGTCGGTGGGTTTGGGGATCCTCAACCTCCACTGAGGTATTTTGACACAGGTAAGCGGTTCTGTGGTCCCAAGTTCCGTGGTGTCAGGTGCCAGGTGCCAGGTGTCAGGTGTCAGGTGTCAAGTGTCAGGTGGCGTTTCCCCTCTGGACCTCCTTGGCTCTTCCAGTTCTTTCGATGGCACCTCAGGAGCCAAAGGGAGAGAACGAGAGAGTGAGAGGAGAGAGAGAAAGAAGGAGAGAAAGAAAAGTACATAGGGAAAAGATAGAGAT
>NC_134800.1:46654344-46656844 GCF_046742065.1 Oratosquilla oratoria
GAAGGTTTCTAGGAAAGGTCTTCTGGAAAGAGGGGGATGTTGCGGGGGGGGGGAAAGTAAGATCAGACCAATTATATATCCTGTGTACTGTCCGAGGTCTAGGGTCGATTAGAAGACAAATCAATATATATATATATATATATATATATATATATATATATATATATATATATATATATGTGTGTGTGTGTGTGTGTGTGTGTGTGTGTGTGTGTGTGTGTGTGTGTGTGTGTGTGTGTGTGTGTGTGTGTGTGTGTGTGTGTGTGTGTGTGTGTGTGTGTGTGTGTGTATGTATATATGTGTGTGTGTGTGTGTGTGTGTGTGTGTGTGTGTGTGTGTGTGTGTGTGTGTGTATGTGTGTGTGTATGTGTGTGTGTGTGTGTGTGTGTGTGTGTGTGTGTGTGTGTGTGTGTGTGTGTGTGTGTGTGTGTGTGTGTGTGTGTGTGTGTGTGTGTGTGTGTGTGTGTGTGTGTGACGACCATGTATATACATTATTTTGCGCAAATAGCATACTCATATTTTCAAATATACAAGTTTGCATTTAATGCTCCAGCATAATCATGCACTCAAACATGTCCCCAAGTATCATTACAGAGGAGAATGACCAAAATGTTTCATGGGCTCAGTAATTTACCCTCCGAGGAAAGGATCAAGCACCTTAACTTACACTCTCTGGAAAGACGCAGAGTGCGGGGGTGATCTAATAGAGGTGTTCAAGTGGATCAAAGGCTTTAACAAGGGTGATGCAAACATGGTCATCATATTAAGACAACCGGGCAGGATTCGCAGTAATGGATTTAAATTGGACAAATCTAGATTTAAGAAAGAAATAGGCAAGAACTGGTGTACCATTAAAGTGGTTAACGAGTGGAATAGACTTCGTAACCATGTAGTGAGCTCTGAAACTATCGGTTGTTTTAAAGAAAGATTAGACAACTTTATGGATGAGGATGACAGGTGTAAATGGACATGGAACTGTCTAGTATAGGTCTTAGGGTCTCTTGCAGTCTCCTTTATTCTTATGTTCTTCTGTAGTATCCCTGAGATTGCCTCAAGCGTCACTTTCCAGACTATCTTCTGGTGAAATCCCTTCCTTCCACGGGGGAGGGGTGGGACTGGTTAAGACCCCTGGGATTTAGCTCCCAGCAGTTCCCTTGAGACTCTCTTCTGGCTGGGATCGCCGCAAGGCCACTCCAATGGTCTCCCAGGAACTCCCCTTAGGAGGCCAAGGAGATGCAGTCGTCTCCCTGAAGTCGTTCCTCACTTTGTAGGCGCCGAATACACCGCCGCTGGGGTCTTGTGTTCTTCTTCATTGGTAACGAAGAGGGCAAACAAGGTCACGGGAAAAAAGAGACAAATCACTTCAAACCCCAATCGACACCGCGTTTCATTGATCAGCTTCCCGCTGAAGGGAGCGATTCTGATCCTTTCAGGACTTGCAGACTTCAGCCTGAAAAAGGTCCCGATCAAGCCCGAAACATCTCGGGATGGAATTCACTCCTGAAGCGTTGGTGGTCCAGAAGAAGAAGAAGAAGAAAAAAAAAAAAAAGAGAGAGAAGGAAAAGAAGAACAAGAAGAGGAAATAGAAAAAGAATAAGACGTAAAAGAAAAAGATGAACAAGATGATGTAGAAGAAGAAGGAATAGAAAAAGAAAAGGAATGAGAAGAAAAAAGAAGTAAAAGAAAAAGAAGAACAAGAAGAACAGAAAGAAAAAGAGTAATAAATACAGGAGGAAGAAGAAGAGGAAGAAGAAGAAAAAGAAAAAGAGGATGAAGAAGAAGTAAAAGAAGAAGAAGAAGAAAAAGAGGAAGAGGAAGGAGAAAAAGAAAAAGAAGATGGAGAAGAATAAAAATAAGAATAAAAAGAAAAAGTAGAAGAAGAGGAACAAGAAGAACAGAAGAAAAAGAATAAGAAGAGGGAGAAGAAGCAAATTAAGAAGCAGAAGAAGGGGAACAACAAGAAGAACAAGAAGAATAGAAAGAAAAAGAATAAGAAGAAGAGAAAGAAGAAGAAGAATAAGAGGAAGAATAAGAAGAAAAGAAGAAGAAAAAGAAAAAGAAGAGGACGAAGGAAAAGAAAAAGAAGAAGAAGAAAAAGAGAGAGAGGAGGAAGAAGAAAAAGAAAAAGAAGAGGAGGAAGGAAAAGAAAAAGAAAAAGAAGAAAAAGAGAGAGAGGAGGAGGAAGAAGAAGAACAAGATGAAGGAGAACAACAAGTAGAAGAAGAAGAAGAAGAAGAAGAAAAAATAAATAAATGAAAAACAAGTCCGGGGTGTGAGCGCCCAGCAACAGAATACACGTGACCGGGGATTAAGCCCAGAATAACCTCCCACCCCCGTCCCCCCTTCCCCCCTTCCCCCTTCCCCCCTTCCCCCGTGGGTAGGTGGGTGAGAGTAATATGGCCCAACGGTACAGGTGGGCGCACAAGGGCAGTTCTGGTCATGAAAATATACCCCTTCGATATTCATATACATATATATATATATATGTATATATATAAAT
>NC_134800.1:46679344-46681844 GCF_046742065.1 Oratosquilla oratoria
GAATTAGAATCTAATTCTAATTTGTGTCTTCCTCCTGTCACAATGTCTGAACTATCACTGAAAGTTTATATACGTATGTATGTATATATGTGTTTATCTTATTTATACATATGTATAGATGTAGAAATGCGTATATGTATAGATGTATGTACTATATGTATTTGAGATAAGTTTAGAGGTAGAGACTACAAAAGAGAACTTATTGCGTTGTAACATATAACATTTCAGAGATACATACCCTTGTCCAGATACTACGTAAGGCTGAGCAAACACGGCCTTCGATACATAGATTAATTGTCTAGCGGAACTCCTTTCTATTTTCCATCAATCTAGGATCTCCTTGCTACATACTCCACCGATATTTCCGCTCCTAGTTTCGCCCTGCAAAGAAAAGAAATATCATATTATCAATACGCAGTTGTGCTGATTCCATAATTCTTCTCATCCTCCTTCTCCCCCTCCTCCTCTTTCTCCTTCTCCCCTCCACTTCTTCCTCTTCTCATCCCTTTGTTTAGTCCCTCGTTCATCACTGACGTGCCCTGGGTGTCGTAGATCTCTTCTTAGCGTCGCCACAGCACCAGGAAAAGAAATAGATGATAAGATAAGAGAGAAACGAAAGATGGGAAACAACGAGTTTCTTCTAGTCGTTGCCAGAAAGTGTACATTGGTGAATCTGGGCCGTCTTCACCAAGTTCTCAATTTTTTTTTTTTTTATTATTATTATTATTCTTTTTTTATCATTATATTTTTTTTATTATTAATTTTCATTATTGTTTATCATTACTATTTTTATTATTATTTATTACTATTATTTTCATTATTATTGTTTTTATTATTATTGTTGTCATTATTATTATTGTTTTTCCTTAACACAGACACGTTAGGGAGAATTGGTAGCAGGGTTAACAATTCCATAATATTTAATTACATAAGCACAGTCACTTTGCCGAATGCGTACTATGATCAGTATCTCAACGTATGATATGCTTGCTTAAAAGCCAACAAGAAAATCGTTTGATTTTACAGATCATACAGTACCCGCTTTCTATGAAAGGGCTCCAAGGAAATAGCATACACCAGGAGGCGCACAGCTACTGCTGAAACCGTCACCTTTGACCTATTATGCGCTTAGAGTGCTGGGGCAATTGGCAGTCACTGTTAATCAAGCAATAACTAGAATAGAATTAATCATGTCTGACGTCACTGAAAAGGACAAGAACCGCTCCCTCCGACGTCACCAGGCAATGTCAATAGTCTGACGTCATTGTTGTGACGTCATTAGTCTGATGACGTTGTTGTGACGTCACACCGCGACGATGCGGCGCACGACCCCAAACCTAAGCGGGAGTGATAGATTGGCGCCCACACAATGGCATCTGGGGACAGAGCACACGGCACTAACCGCTTAGCATTTCTTGTATACATACATACATACATACATACATACAAACACACATACATACATACATACATACTTTTTGCACTGGAGATGAAATATACGAAAGCGCTCTGCTTCGTTAGTTTCTTTTTCCAAGTGGTCTACTTTGCATAAGTGAACACACGTACCCATGTTCTTATTAGCATACATATATACATGCATACAAACATACATGCATGCATGCATACATATGCACATGAATATATACACACATACAAACATATATATCTATATCACTAAACATTCCCACACAAATACATAAATGCACCCGAACTTATATCAACATACCCGTACATGCATACATTCAAAGGACCATACAGGGATGCATATACATGTTTTTACATGCATGCCTATATACATAATCTACACATTTATATATGCACATACTGTGTGTATATGCGTATCAACAAACACACACACACACACACACACACATACACATACTATATATATATACATATATATATATATATATATATATATATAGGTGTGTGTGTGTGTGTGTGTGTGTGTGTGTGTGTGTGTGTGTGTGTGTGTGTGTGTGTGTGTGTCTGTGTCTGTGAGTGTGTGGAAGGGCGGTGATCTAAACACAGAGAACAGTTGGAGTTTTATTCACTGACGTTTCGTCCTTACCAGGACATTCTCAAAGTAATTTGAGAATGTCCTGGTAAAGGACATATATATATATATATATATATATATATATATATATATATATATATATATATATATATATATATATATATATGTATACATATATAAAGTATTTAACGACCACCATGGTCTCCTTCACAGGACTTGCTGCAATACATTCAGATTACAGGTATTATACTCGTAGCGATATGTATATATACATATATATATATATATATATATATATACTGTATATATACATATATATATATATATATATATATATATATATATATATACATATATATATATTCTGTATATATGCAAAGAAATCACAGGACACACGTGATAAACTATTTTGGCACCGGGAAATTGAAAGAAAACAGATACCGAACGTTTTCGTCTATTAAGACATTTTCAAAGGTACCT
>NC_134800.1:46686844-46689344 GCF_046742065.1 Oratosquilla oratoria
TGTGTATATGCGCTTGTTTGCATGTGTGTGCACGTATGTGCGTGCGTATGTGTATGCATTTTTGCATATGTGTATGTGAACGTGCATGTGTTTGCATGTGTATGCGTGTATGTACGTGCATATGTGGGTGTGTGAGCGTACATGTGTTATGCATCTGTCCTTGTTTTTTTTATGAATGCACAGTAAATATTTTTACAAACATATTTGCATAAAGTCCATAATGATGTGCACGCTGAAGTGAATTGCATAATGTGGCGCCGGGCATCGAGGGCCCAGGTTGGCACCGGGTGCCAGTGACGAGAGAGCCAGTGGCGCCAGGAGTGCCAATGGCGCCAGGAATTGCATAATGTGGCGCCAGGCATCGAGGACCCAGGTTGGCTCCAGGGGCCAGTGCCGAGAGATTCCAGTGGCGCCAAGAGTCCCACCGGGAGCCAGGGACCCGCTGGCATCCGGAGGGCCCCCCCATGGCATCGTCTTAGGCTAGCCAGAACGAAGCATCTCAAGCAGCCACTGAACTTTTAATGAGTTACAAGATACAAAGAGAAAGGGAGAGGGAAGAGGCATGTGCAGCCATTGGCGTCAACTATGTCCTTATTGCTATATCTGATTTTGTCTTTTGTTTATTTTCAAAACCGAGTTGCATGACGAACGGTGACGGGTTTTTGAAAATTCACGTAATAACGTGAAGTTCTTATGCCCGAAAAGCGTTGGTCAGTCAAGTGACGCAATAGTTAAAAAAATCCTGATCGAGTGAGGGGAGGGGAGAAAGGCTGGGGGAAGGGAGAAGGGTTGGGGGAGGGGGGAGGGGAGGGGAAGAGGAGGGGAGGATGGGTCCTCCCATCGACCGAGACCCTATGACGTATTGAATCTCCCCTCCCTGCCTTTACTTGAATAAAATCATTTGGTGAAAACAAGAATGAAATTGACAAAAGTCTTCACCGAGGCGAATACGAAGTCAAGACCTTCCTGATTTACATGATATACTGCTGTCTTGACTGCCGCCAGGCGGTTTTATTCAGCTGAGGGAAGGACCCAGAGCAGCGTAAGGTCAAATGATTATCTCCTCTCTTGTCGCCAGACTATTTCATTCAGGCGAGGGAAGCCCAGGGAATTGCGACACAGATCAGCAAATTAGTGTCAGTGTGACGTCATCTTAAGCATATGTACAAAAAAGTACAAAATTGTACAAAAGTAATAAAGTTCCTTATTGTTTCAAATGTGGCTTTCGTAGCAGAGTATTTAAGATTTTATCATTTATCTACAAAAAAAGTTGTATTACGTTATGATTTTTATTACTGCTGTTATTGCAAATTAAATTATGTTAGTGTAAAACTATTTACAAGTTTAATGATATAAAACGACTACGCATTTCAGGATTTTTGTCTGTCGTTATCCAAACCTGTTGAATCCAGACGCAAATGGCTGTTAATGTCCGTTGCTTCCACCAGCAACGGTTTTTTTTTTTTCAAATTCAAACTTTCAAATACTGAAACGGTACACGAGTCTCTTGTCCCGGCAGCTCTCTGCTGTGACAGCAAAGAACCTGGAAGTCAAGAAAAAAAAAAATCACAATAATTTCAAACACATTTCACTTGTACATTTTCCTTTTTCGGGTGTTTTCCGTCTTCCTTTATTGTGAGTTTTTCTACTTTGGAAGTTCGCTTTTGTTGTTTTGACTCTTTGAGAGGCCTGTGTCTTTTTGAGTTCTCTCTTTTTGTAAATCCTGAGTCCTCCTATACTCGAAGTACACCTGTCATTTTGAGCTTCCTTAGTTGTTTTGAGTCCTTCTGTATTGGAAGTCCTCTGTCATTTCGAGTTTCATCGGATATTTTGAGTTTCCTTAACTATTCGGAGTCCTGTGTTAATTTCTTTTTTTTTTTTTTTTTTACTGTGAGTCTTGCGGAACCACTCCGATCTGCGAGTTAAGCCTATAACTCTGCGCGGAGACTTCGCAATCCACGTTGTACCACCAATCGCACACGAAGTACTGCTGATGGAAGAGGGTCCCGTTGGGACACAGGAACGATCCAAGACTTCGTCCGTTGAGGCAAATATGGAAGACCTGACACTGGGTCTCCGGGTCCGCGTAGTAGCCTCCGAACTCCTGGGCTCCGCAGCTGAAGGAAGTGTCCGGGACTCGCGCCAGGATCGGGAAGTCCAACCCTGGTTCCCCTACGAGGTTCCGGCGGCTCTCACGGTCCTACAAAGGATTGCAAAGGATTACGAAGGAAAAGCATCCCGACAAGAGACCTTCTGGATCACTCCAAGTCACGAGACAAATAGGAACATAAGAAGAGTGACAATAGTCATGAGGGCGTAATGATACCGATGGCTGTGTTAACAATGATGTATGATTATTGCGGACGGTGTGAAGAATGAAGATGAGGAGTAGGGAGAATGGGAGAGGAGGAGGAGGAGGAGGAAGAGGGGGGTGAGGTAAGACGGGAATATAGAGGAGGATAATGATCATAAATATAAATAATGAAAATATGAATTCACA
>NC_134800.1:46696844-46701844 GCF_046742065.1 Oratosquilla oratoria
ATTCAGCTTCAAGAGAGCACCTGTGGGTGGGGGAAGGGGGGATAAGGTTTCCTTCTGCTGAATGGGGCAGCCCCGGGGGAGAGGGGGGGGGAGGAGACCAAGCATAGCTCTTCAGATGAGGCAAGGAGGACCCCGACATCCGCTCCCACCCCTCCACCTCCCGAACCTACACCCACACACCCATTCTGAAACGATGATTCTTTCTCTGTAGCTCCCTCCCTCCTTCCTTTCACCCTCTTCGGATATCCCACTCCCTAGCCACACCTCCCCTTCTCCACAAAATCCTCCCCCTTCACTACACTTGACCTCTCTCCCATTCTTACTCATTTGCATCTTCCCTCCATCCCAAAAGAATCTTCACACACACACACACACACACACACACACACACACACACACACACACACACACACACACACACACACATACACACACACACACACCTTCTCCCACCCTTTAGACTTTTCCTTTCTCCATTTTCATCTCCTCCTCCTCCTCCTCTTCCTCCTCCTCCTCTTCCTTGCCTGTCCTCCGTGATGCAATCATCCACACGTTTCCAGCTGGCACGCCCCCCACCCACCCACTCTCCCCCGAGAGAAAGCACTTACTGTTTCGTCTGTGTTTGTGTGTATACATTAGCCATTTATGGCTCTTTGTGTGTCATAGCCACTTGAATATACATTCCCGTTAAGGTGTATGTCATCTTGAACATACAGACACAAACACACGCGCCCACACACGTGCGCGCGCAGCAAGGAAACATAATGAACTGACACGAGACATGCACGACGTGACTCTTGAAGGAGAAACTGCAAAGGAAAGGGAGAGGCAGACAAAGAGGGGAGAAAGTGTGAGGGGGTACGCGGGAATGGCTGGCTGGCGTGTATATGAGGGGGGGGGACCCGGCCCAAGTTGCACAAAGAGAAGAGATTCCAAGATACATATTAGTCGAAATATCTTTCTTTCTCTCTCTCTCTCTCGCTCTCTCTCTCTCTCTTTCTGACCCTTGAGATTATGATAAATTTTGTGTGTGTGTGTGTGTGTGTGTGTGTGTGTGTGTGTGTGTGTGTGTGTGTGTGTGTGTGTGTGTGTGTGTGTGTGTGCACGCGTGCGTGCGTGCGTGCATGAGCCCGCGCGCGTGCAAAATGGAGGTAAAAATCGAATTACCGGGAGCCGACAAGCCAAGGTGATGAACAAGCCTGAACGAGGTGTAATCGCGTCTGTTCTTTCGTCAAGCTACCGGTCGCGGAAGTCTCCAATTACTCCGGAGGGACTCTTCTGGCGTCGCTCTTGAGGCCCACTGGAACGGGGGGAAAAAAGTGAAGCAAAACGTGGGAGTGAGGCTGGAAAGAGGCACCCAGTCTCAGACTCCCTCACAGGGTGAAGGATGTTTCCAGCGGCCTTGGGCGAGATAAAAGTGAAAATTCGGTTCCCTCCCTCGCTCTTGGAGGAAGATGAGTAGATGACTAGGAGGAGGAGGAGGAAGACGAGCAGGAAAAGGAGGAGGATGAGGAAGAGAAAGATGAGCAGGAGGGTGAGGGGGAGGAGAAAGAGAAAGACGAGGAGGAAGAGGCGGAAGAGGAAGACGAGCAAGAGGAGGAGGAGGAGGAGGAATACGAGCAAGAGGGGAGAGGAGAAAGAGGAAGATGATGATGAGGATGAGGAGGAGGAGGAGGAGTATGAGCAGGAGGAGGAAGACGAGCAAGAGGAGGAAGACGAGCAAGAGGAGGAGGAGGAATACGAGCAGGAGGGGAGGAGGAGAAAGAGGAAGATGAGGAGGAGGAGGAGAAAGAGGAAGATGAGGAGGAGGAGGAAGAAAGAGGAGGAAGACGAGCAAGAGGAGGAGGAGGGAGGAGGAGGAGAAAGAGGAAGATGAGGAGGAGGAGGAAGACGAGCAGGAGAAGGATTACAAAGAGGACGACGAGCAGGAGAAGGAGGAGGAGTGGAGAAGGAGGAGGCGGAGGAGGAGAAAGACGAGGAGGAGGAGTGAAGGAGGAGGTGGAGGAGGAGAAAGACGAGGAGGAGGAGGAGGGAGAGGAGAAGAAAGAGGAGGGGAGGAGGAAGAGGAAGGGGAGGAAGAAGAGGAAGGGGAGGAGGAAGAGGAAGGGGAGGAGGAGAAAGAGGAGGAGAAGGAGGACGACGAGCAGGAGGATGTCTTTTAGGTGGCAGGTGGGCGTGTGGCAGATGTTGTGGGCATCGCCGAGAGAAAGGAAGCAACTAAGAATGTGTCTGGTCTTCGTGGCGCACTTTACAGCTTTCCTTATGGTAAAGAACAAATGGTGGTGGGAGCTGTGGGTTTGGGTGGGTAAGGGTATTCACTGAGACAACCTTGACCCCGTGCGCTATGGTATCGCTTTCTGAAGCTGTATAACGTCATCTCTCGCCAGCCAGAACAAAGCCTGCAAGGGGTGTCATCGTGGGCGGGCAAGAGGGCTCTGAGTCGACTTCAGTCTAAACATGAGACCATGACCTCGATCTTCAGATGAAGAATAGCCACACTGCATCATGGATGACAAAGCATTGAAGGGAGTTAAATGCTGAGTTAACAAATCTCTCGCTGTAGGGGAAAGCTTCCTTTCATTAGACATCGTCTTCTTCGGATGTTGGCGACCGCTGTCGACCCAATGCGGAAGTCGAGAAAGGTGGCGAAAGGGCCACACGCCACTAGGGGCGCTGAGCACTTGATGTATGTTCTTTGTGCATGTAAGTGCCACTTGTGCGTCCGAGTAGCGGACGGGTTGCGATCGCGTTGCCAGTGACTTCTGTTTGCCTACGAAGTCCAAACACATAGGGCAAAGTTGACGGACATTTGTTAGGGACAAGAGGCTCCTGGGTGGTGTGCCTACATTCAACTAAAAGCTTTAAAATGTTGTTCGTCTAAAGGTTTCGAACCTATCCTCAATAGGAAGATAATTTTTTTCTTTTCCGGTTTCAGGGCATCAGTCCTACTGAGCAAGGTAGAGTTCAAAGTGTTTCTTTTCTTAAGCGATCCTCAGCCTCTTCCCGTCTGCCCAAATCTTGCATCTCTATCTCTTCTCTGTTGTTACTTCCGTGGTCACTGTTCTTCAGAACTTGGAAGCTACGCGCCTCCATTCCAGTGAAAACCGCACAGTGTTGGATTTGCTGAACTGCCTTTGGCAAGAGTCAACCAATACGCTCTGTCTTTCTTTCCTTGTACTGTGATAATCTGGAACTCTCTTCCCCCTCCTGATAACATCTATCTATGACTTGGATTCTTTTGAAAAAAAAAGGAAATTTCAAGAAGACGCTTCCATTGGCACTTGAGTTCAAACTGGAAACCTCTTGGTTCTCTTACTTTCCGGAACGGACCTTTGCAGACGTTGTGCTCTTTCATTCTTGGCAATTTTGCCCATCTTTGAAATATGTCGATGAGAAAGTGACACTCCACGCACGCGCACGCACACACACACACACACATAAACACACAAACACACACACACACACACATACACACACACACACACACACACACACACACACACACACACACACACACACACACACACAAATACACAAACACACACATACACACTAGCACAAATACACCCAATGATTAACCTTATAAAACACTGACGAATAAGAATTGTATTATTGACTGATTCTATGCAGAATGATTTCTATATTGTCTGTCACCGTTGCTGAAGGGACGTTATCATGTAGTGAGCGCTGAAACTATCGGTTGTTTTAAAAGAAGGTTAGATAAGTTTATGGATAGGGATAATAGGTGGTCATGGAGATGGAACTGCCTAGTGTAGGCCTTGTGGTCTCTTGCAGTCTCCTTCTTTTTTATGTTCTTATGACGCCGGCCAATCTGCCAAAACAGTAGACGACATCGTCTATATATTTTTTGCTATCGAACGTTTTTCTTTCAGCTGAAAATCAACGTATTTTTTCTCTTATTGAGATGCAGATTTTTACCCCTTAAATTAAATAAAACACCTTCCTGTTAGCCAGTTGGAAATATTCACGGTAGTCCAATATGCAGGATTTGTTTTCCTCGTCACCCGATAGCTTAAACCTGTGGCCCCTTAGTTAAACAAAGGTTTGTTCCACCTTGTTAGACCCTCTCAAACAGGCGGAATAACTCCACCAAACAATCTCAGTTAGTTCTGGATAGGAACACCCAGATAACTAAACAAGTCTTTCAGGAAATGCCACCAAAATTAATATTCTAATAACCCCTCCAGATACAAGTTCCATAGAGAAACCTTTCCCACACCAGACACGACCCAATCTAGCACCCCCAAGAACAGGACGCCAATTTTCATTAAGACATTACCATCACGGGATAGGTCTTGACACATATTTAATCTCTCCCAGATGCAAGCACCACCTAGAGGACACAGAACACCTCGTACTGTTATTCCCCACACTAACAACCCCCAAAGAACAACACCATATATCTTCTTTAAGTGACTTATGGTCCCGACCGAAGGCTGTTACCGGTATCTTGGCGCCGCGGGTCTTCTACAAGATCTGGAAGACCTCTTGACGGAAGCCATGAGGTCGTTTTCCAGCGTGTTGGCATCACGTGACCTCACTCCCGGTATCGTTGGCCTCACGGACGACCCTCTCCTCTCACCAAAACAAAACAATGACAAAACGTAAACAAAAAACAACAACAACTCGATTGTGCGTACCGAGATCTTCCTGGCGCGCGTTTCAGAGACTGAGGAACCTCTTCGACCGCGCGCGTTTATATACTGGATGCACGTGACCCCGGAAGGAGCCGGAGAGAGGGAGGAGGCGGCTGGGGACCAGGGCATCTCTGGAGGGTAGAGAAGAGGGCAGTGAGGAAGGTAAGCACAACCCGTGTGGATATTTTGATTGAACACCAAAACAGCAGAATGTAATGGTTAAGGCAGAGGTTTTCAATCTAGGGACCACGAAAGAGCCATGACAGAATTTTAGGGGAGCCATGTCCTACTGTCAGAAATTATACATTTCTATTCAATGTGAGGAATCTGACTTATATATAA
>NC_134800.1:46726844-46729344 GCF_046742065.1 Oratosquilla oratoria
AAACTTAGTAACCATATAGTGAGCTCTGAAACAGTTACAATTGGTTGTTTTAGGAGATTTGATCATTTTATGGATAGGGATGATAGTAAGGGGCATGGAACTGTCTAGTGCAGGCCTTAAGGTCTCTTGCAGTCTCCTCCATGCTTATGTTTTTATATTTCTTTTACGACGGCACGACGCAGGTGGTCTGTTGAGGTCACAGGCTACTCTATTCACGGCCCACCTTGGATCACTAGCAGGCCGCCACTCTCCCCTCGGGAGTAAAGCTGCTAATACCTTTCTTACAATCACTTGCTGTGTAGAATATCTTTCAGGGTGTATTTGTTTATTTATTCGTCTATTTATTTGTTGGGTTATGTACATATTTATTCGTTTATTTGTTTATTAATTCATACTATTTATTTGTGTGTGTGTTTTTCATTAGTCTATTTATCTAATTATCAATTCATATATAACAAAGGATTACTAAGGCGGAGCATGCCGACGGGAGACCTTTTGGTCCATATCTAGGTCGGATGCGAAAAATCATGATAATGATAAACAAATAAATGAATAAATAAAAACAATAATAATGTAAATAGTAAATAGAATAAATAAATGCATAGGTATAGTTAGATAATAAATAGGTAAATAGTAAATAATGATAAATTGACAACTAATAATAAATGAGAATCAAACAAATAATAATAAACAAAGGGACAAATGATAACAAAGCAAATAAACAAATAATATAAGATAAATGATAGTCATTACAAATAATAAACAAATAAATAAGAATTTTATAATGATAATAATAATGATAATAATAATGATAATAAAATTAATAATAATAATAATAATAATAATAATAATAATAATAATGATGATGATAATAAAAATAATAATAATAACAACAAAAATAACAACAACAGATGACGACGACGACGACGACGATGATGATGATGATGATGATGATGATGATGATGATGATGATGATGATGATGATGATGATGAAATAATAATAATAATGATGATAAATATATAAATAAATAAAAATAATGTTGTTGTTCCCTGGAGTGTCTGGCCGAGCAGCCCCGCCTCCCTGAGGAACGCCACGGCTGGGCTGGAAACGGGACTTTCCCCACAAACCCCTTGATGGAGTGCATATTGTGTTGTTGTTGTACCTAAGGGTGTCTTTGTCGCCTTTGGGTGCCGATGTTGGCAATAAAAAAAGATCATTGGTTACACATAATCTGCAGGATGAAATTTTGACATTAAATCTAATATCAGTTTTACCGATTTAGCATCAAGCTACAAAAGCGTCTAACGATTTTTTTTTTGCGTATCTTTTTTTTCTATTTGCGCATTCATTTCTTCTTTTTTTTTCTTAATCTGTTTTAGTTTAATTTTATTTTACTTACTTGTGTTTTACTTGTGTTTTATTTTATCTAATTTTGTTTTAGTTTTGAACTCTTCGGTTTTATTTCGTTCTATTTCTATTTCTTTCTACTGAACTTCCTTCCCTCTTCCTGTTCTCCACTTTGTGGAAAAGGAAAACCTGGCAAACAGACAATACAATCGAGGCTTTCTCTGCCCCCCCCCCTTCGCCCCCCCCCTTCGGGCCCCCCCCCCCTCGCCCTTGCCTACGTGATCCGCTCCAATGAAAGGAGATGATTCCTTTTCCTCTCGCACGGTCCTGGTCACGAACCTTAAACTACCCCCCTCCTTCTCCCCCCACTCCCCCCAACACCGTCGGGGAGGAAGAAGGGAGAGGAGAGAGGGGGAGAGGGGAGAAGGGGAGAGAGGGAGAGAGGGGGAGAGAGGGAGAAAGAGGGAGAGAGGAAGAGAAAGATGGAAGGAAGGGGAGAGAGGGAGAGGTAACAGAGGGAGGGAGAGGGAGAAACAGGGAGAGAGAAAGAGAAGGAAGGAGGGAGAGAGAGGTAACAGAGGGAGGGAGAGGGAAGAGAGACAGCAAGGAAGCAAAGAAGGAGGGAGGGAGAGAGAGGGAGAGGTGACGGAGGGGGTAACTAAGATGGAGGAAGAGATGGAGAAAGAGGGAGAGAAGAAGTGAAGGAGGGAGGTAAGAGAGATGGAGGGAGAGAGAGAGAAAGAGGGAGAGAGGAAGAGAAGAAAGGAGGGAGGGAAAGAGAGAGAGAGGTGACGGAGGGGATAGAAGATATGGAGGAAATGAAGGAGGAGGGAGGGAAAGTGGAGAGAGGGGTTTAAGAGAGATGGAAGGAGAGAGACGGGATGGAAGGAAAGAGAGGGGGACGAGAGAGAGAGAGGGAGTGGAGAGAGAAAGTGGTAGAGAGGGAGAGAGGGAGTTGAGAGAGAGAGAGAGAGAGAGAGAGAGAGAGAGAGAGAGAGAGAGAGAGAGAGAGAGAGAGAGAGAGAGAGAGAGAGAGAGAGAGAGAGAGAGAGAGAGAGAGAGAGAGGGAGAGAGGGAGAAGGGGGGGTGGAGGGAGAGAGGGAGTTGAGAGAGAGAGAGAGAGAGAGAGAGAGAGAGAGAGAAAAAGAGAGA
>NC_134800.1:46736844-46746844 GCF_046742065.1 Oratosquilla oratoria
ATTCCCCTCTTCCCCAAAGCCCCCTTCACCCCATCCATCCACCTCATCCTAGGACGTCCCCTCATGTTCACTCCCTCCACATCTGCCTTCCATACCTCTTTTACTAGTCTTTCTTCACTCATTCTTTCCATGTGTCCAAACCATCCTAATATTCTTTCATCAACCCTATCTCCCAGCTCCTTTTCCACCCCTGTTCTCCTCCTCACCTCCTCATTTCTCACTCTATCTAGCCTAGTAACCCCCATCATACTTCTCAGACACCTCATCTCAAACACATTCAAACACCTTCTCTCTTCTTCTCTTATGTTCCATGTTTGTACCCCATACAGTGCTGTTGGCACAATCACTCATTCATACAGTCTCCTCTTAGCATCCATTCACAAATGTCTATTCCTCATTACACTCTTTAATCCACTAAGGCATTTACTCGCTTCTCTCAATCTACATTCTACCTCCACCTTCACTCCACCTTTTCCTGCCACATTTGCACCCAAGTATCTAAAACTATCCACTTCCTCCAGTCGCTCTCCCTTAATGCTCACTTCTAGTCTACTGCCACTTTCACCCCTTGTACATCTATCACCTTACTTTTACCCACATTTATCTTTAGCTTTCTTCTATCACATACTCTCCCAAACTCTGCCACCAACTTCCTCAATCCCTCCTCCGATCCTGCCACAAGCGCAGTGTCGTCCGCAAACAACAGCTGGCTCACCTCCCACTTTTCTCCATTTTCTTTAACCATCTCCAATCCCTTGCCCACTACCCTTGCATTTACCTCTCGCACCACCCCATCCATGTACAAGTTGAACAGCCAGGGCGACATGACGCATCCTTGACGAAGTCCCACCTTTACCTCGAACCACTCACTCTCTCCATTTCCAATCCTGACACAAGCTCTACTATTCTCATAAAAACTCTTGACAGCTCCCAGAAGCTTTCCTCCTATCCCGTATATCTGCATAACCTCCCACATTGCCTTTCTGTCTACCCTATCATAAGCCTTTTCCAGATCCATAAAAGCCCAAAAAGCATCCTTCCCCTTTCCTATAGCTTTCTCACATAGTACTGGGAGACCTTAATGCTAGGGTAGGAAATGGTCCAATCGATGGAGTGGTTGGGAAATGTGGAGTTCCAGGAAAGAATCGTAGTGGAGAGTTGATGGTGGAAATGTGTCTAGAAAGAGAGTTGATGATAGGAAATACAGTGTTTCGGAAGAAAGTCAAGCATAAGTACACATGGGAGAGGGTGGTGGAGGGAAGGGTGGTAGATAGAGCGCTAATGGATTATGTAGTGGTAAATAGGATTATGATAGGAAGAGTTAAGGATGTACATGTGCTGAGGAGAGAGGGTGGGGGAATATCAGATCATTTTTTGGTGGAAGGTAAGTTGAGAGTGGAGGATAGATGGAGAAAGAAGACAGGGACAAAAGGTAGGGAGGTTCTTAGAGTGAACTCTTTGAATGAAAAGGAGAAGGAGTACGGAAAGAAGCTGAAGGAGGAGTGGGAGGGAGTAAAGGATAGAGTAGAGCTGGGTGTGGAGGAGGAATGGGGATGGTTCAAGGAGGGAGTCATAAAGTGTGCAAGGATGGTGTGTGGAACAAGAAGGACAGGGGGAAATAGAAGAAAGGGTAGTGAATGGTGGGATGAGGAAACAAAGAAGGTTGTAGGAGAGAAGAAGCGAGCTTTCACAGATTGGTTACAAAATAGGACGAGTGAGTCATATGAGAGGTACAAAGAAAAGAAAAGAGAAGTAAAGCAAAAGGTAAAGGATGCAAAGAGGAGAGCAGATGTAAAATGGGGTAAGAGTATGACAGAAAATTTTGAAAGTAATAAAAAGATGTTTTGGAAAGAAATTAAGAGAGGAAGAGGAGGCGAATCAAGTAGAGAAGAAAAGGTAAAAGGTGCAGATGGAGAGATGATAATGGAAGAGAAGGCAGTAAGGGGAAGATGGGCAGAATATTTTAGGGAGTTGCTAAATGTGAAGGAGGATAGGGAAGGAAAGATAGCTGCAGTGGGAAATGCGAAGAAAACGAGAGTGAGGAGTGAGGAGAATGGAGGAGAAATAAGGAAGGATTAGGTGAAGGCAGTTGTTAAGATGATGAAAGCAGGTAAGGCACCTGGTCTGGATGGATGCCATGCAGAATGTCTGAAAAAAGGAGGTACAGTGATGGTGGACTGCTTGGTGGGGTTATTTAATGTTTGCTGGAGAGAGGGTAGAGTGCCGGAGGAGTGCCTGTATAGTTCCTCTTAACAAGGGAAAAGGGGACAAGTGTGAATGTAGTAGTTTCAGAGGAATTAGCTTGTTAAGTGTAGTTGGGAAGGCTTATGGGAGGATCTTGATTGAGAGGATTAGGAGAGGAACAGAAGGAGTAATTGGTGAGGAACAGTGTGGATTTAGGACAGGTAGAGGTTGTGTAGATCAAATCTTTGTGGTAAGACAGATATGTGAGAAAGCTCACAGGTTGCAACACAGTGGAAAACTACAACGCAACATACATACGAACATACATACACACACATCACCAACCTCTTCCTTCACGTGACCAAACTGTGAAGTACCCCTGATTCCTAAGAACACCTTTTACCCATACACAATATATTATGTAATCTAGATTAATAACCATAATATATAAATAAGCAGAAATAACTAAATATTCTAACCATTGTAAAATAAAACAGTATCCAAAACTTGTATCACCAAATAAAATGTAAAACTAGTTATAACCTGTAAACTGTTCAACATGCTGATGTAAGTTTTTTTTGTTTTTTTTTTAGGATTCCACCAACAGAGAGAGGAGCTGTGAGTCTTTAGGTGGAAAGCAGACCGGGAAGGTCTGCCGGTGTTATCTTTGAAACTATTAGACTTTTTCAAGAGGTCTTGTGGTCTTTGTTTTATCCACCAAAGGCAAGAACATTACACTGGTGGCAGTGCCACCCACCCCCGAAATAAGTGACACTGATAAAGTGAAACCAGCGCCAACGAAAGTGACCACGTATACCTATATTACTCGTCGAGTAGCACACAGAATACCAAGAAACCGCTCTAACCTAGAGTGTTCCAGGAACAAGTGACCTTGTGCACTCTTCCCCATACAAACGAGTGCTAAAATAAGTTATAGTTCGCTCGAACACATTGTGTGGACATAACCTAAGTGCATCAGTTACCGCAACACAACAAAGCAAAATTTGTGAGCTGTCACAATCAACCCCGCTACAACGAACGAGTTTATTTCCTCGTGGGGCAACATAGACGTGTAAAAACAACCCATCACCACTCATCCCAGAAAAGAAACTCAGTGGTGCCGAATCAACCGAAAAGGAAGACAGGGTAGCCCATGTAACTGACAGATCACCCTACTACTACACCCTCGACACCCCACCCCCTACGTGATCAACTACTCGTACCCACCTGGCTCTCCACATCCCAAGAACACCTATCAATTTCAACGGTCTACGGCGCAAGTAACTGTCTTCCAGTCCAACACATACAAAATATTTTGTTGTCCCTTTTTAATTAAATTATAATCATATATATATATATATATATATATATATATATATATATATATTTATATATATATATATATATATATATATATATATATATATATATATATATATATATACACATGCATATTCTAAGAATACTTCATCTCGGATTTCAATTTTCTTTGAAGGTGGGCAAGAAACTTATATATACATAAAACTAATTAAAAATAAAAACATTTTAGGTTGAACATCATCAACAGCACAAACCAACAATCTACATTCGGAACAATGCACAATATACTTTTTTATTCTTTTATCTTTGTGCATATACATTTGTATATTTTTATTTAACCAATGACTTACATATAAAAAAATGTCACAAAATACCCGATCACGTTCTGCGGCAAGGAACCTAGTCGAATCAGTAGATCATAGCTTTATGAACACTGATAGCAGAAATAGAGCACAGGAGGATGTAACCCAAACCCCCCCCCCGACACCCCCCAAACTAACAATACCCCCCAAACTAGCAATACTTTTCTATTACTTCTGATTCTAGTCTCGATACTTTTCCACAACTTCCGATTCGAGTCTCGATACTTCTCTACAACTTCCGATTCGAGTCGCGATACTTCTCTACAACTTCCGATTCGAGTCTCGATACTTCTCTACAACTTCCGATTCGAGTCTCGATACTTCTCTACAACTTCCGATTCGAGTCTCGATACTTCTCTACAACTTCCGATTCGAGTCTCGATACTTCTCTACAACTTCCGATTCGAGTCTCGATACTTCTCTACAACTTCCGATTCGAGTCTCGATACTTCTCTACAACTTCCGATTCTAGTCTCGATATTTCTCTACAACTTCCGATTCGAATCTCGATACTTCTCTACAACTTCCGATTCGAGTCTCGATACTTCTCTACAACTTCCGATTCGAGTCTCGATACTTCTCTACAACTTCCGATTCGAGTCTCGATACTTCTCTACAACTTCCGATTCGAGTCTCGATACTTCTCTACAACTTCCGATTCGAGTCTCGATACTTCTCTACAACTTCCGATTCGAGTCTCGATACTTCTCTACAACTTCCGATTCGAGTATCGATACTTCTCTACAACTTCCGATTCCGATAAATGATTGATACATATGCTTTGTTCATACAGTATTTGTTTCCCAAACCAGGGACTGAAAAGAACTATGAATATTCATTGCAGGTATCGGAATCGGAAGTTCAGAGCAGTATCGGAAATTGTATCGGAATCGATAGAAATTTTGGTATCGTCCCATCACGACCATTTGCTATGTTTTGGATAATCCCAAACAATTTTTTTCAGTTCTAAGAAATACCTAGATGCTGAAGGGTTATGCATTAACAACTACCAAACAATTTTATTCAGTTCTGAGAATAACTACCTCGACTACAGTATCCCTATGACACAATTACACAAAGCGTATTATATTCATGACCTTACAAAATAAAAAAAAGTACAGCGAGCGCATTGTTTTTTATACACAGAAAGGTGTTTATGACCTCACAAGATAAAAAGAAATACACCGAGCGCATTGTGTTTTATACACAAAAAAATATTTATGACCCAATATTAAAAAAAAAAAAAAAAAAAAAAAAGAGGAGGTAGAGGGAAATCCCCTGGACTGGTAAACTGGTAAAGGAGATGTGTCTGTGGTGTACGCGTACCCCCACAGGTATGCGATCGGGACTTGGATGGTACTAGAACCTGACGCTGGTGGTCAGCAAGGTCCCCCCCCCCACCCCTTCCAGAAGAGGGACCGCAATTAGGTCGGGTTTGGTCATAGCGTCGGGTCAGTCACCGCTTATATATACTGCCTGCCCAGAGCAGGGAGGCAAATTAGAGAGCCCTTCTCTGTACTTGTAGCGCGTCACTAGGCCTTCGCGGTCGGTCCCCCACTTCGGGGACCACGCCACGTCCGTCCTTAGGCCGACGCACACGTATCTTAACCAGAATAAAGAGCACAAGCCAATACGAGCTTCATTCTTTCCCTACGTCACCTAGTCCAAGTAATATACTCATATGTTACACGTCTCTAAACAGCTCTGCTCCGTAGGGGTACCCCTGTGTATGTGTAGTTCAGCCTTAAGCCCAAGTCACATCAAGCTTACGACCTGTTTCCGACCATCTTCGACCGAAAATCAAACGATCGGTCGGCGACACAAAACCTATGCAATGAATTGAAATGGAAAAAGTTGATGTGGTTAAGATGATAATCTGTGTACTGGGGACTATTCAGTGTATGTTATAACATATCTATTTATCTATCTTATTACCGACTACCAGCGACTTCCAAAGACTACCTGCAACTGGCCGGCGACCACCTGGTCGCCGGTGGTCGGAAACAGGTCGTAAGCTTGGTGTGACTGGGCCTTTAATGGTTCACTGCAGGACCGGACTATCCCCTGAGGGACGATACAACCTCTGTGTCTCATCACGGTGGCTTCCTCCGGCTTGGTAAAGTTGTGTGCATGTAGGATGAGAAGTGCTGTGGTTGTGAATGAAGCCTGAAACCAGTGTAATAAGCTCGATTGTACTGATGAGGTGCTAACATATATATATATCTATATATATATATATATGTGTGCGACCCTGGTCTACAGCGCCTCTGATGTCCGCCATTGTGGAGAGAGGCTGGAAAGCCATGAAAGCGATTTTCCACATACCGGGGATCGAACCCAGACCTTCCACGTTCTGAAGCAAAAACGTTACCAACTGCTCCACGCATGTTCTTCAGGGGAAGGGAACCACTCAAGTCCGTTAAATAGCGACTGTGGTTAATCCTCAAGAGTTGAAATGTCTTGAGCTTTGGGTGCCGAGCACCCAACGCTTCAAGTTTCTAAAACCTTTCTAATGAGTTAACTAAGACAACCTTGAGATTACAAAGGATTACAAAGGAGTAGCATGCCGACAGGAGACCTTTTGGTCCATAACTAGGTCGGATGCTAACAAAAAATTACAATAATGATGATTAATAAATAAAAAATATAATAATATAGATAATAATAAATAAAATAAATAAATGCATAGGTAAAGTTAAATAATAAACAAACAGGTAAATAGTAAATAATAAAAAAAATAACAGATAATTAAAAATAAATTACGATCAAGCAAATAATAATAAACAGACAAATAATAACAAACAAACAAATAATATGAAATAAATAGCAGTCATTACAGCATCTTGCTTAGGTGTTTATCTAAACGAATCTTAAAGCTTCGAACTGAACTACATTGCACTGCCTCTGCAGGAAGTTTATTCCATTCATTAACTACACGGTTGGTGAAGTTGTATAGTAAAACGATTTTTCAAAAATCCCGAAAGTAAAAAGTTCCTAAAGTATAAAGTATTAAGTATTTAAAGTATTAATGGATGTTTGCTGGCCGAATGGGTTAGAGCGTCGCTACTTGCGACAGAGGTCGAGGTGATGGCGGCTCGAACCCTGCCACCGGTGAGTTGAACTAAGGGCATGGTTCATGAAGTTCCACGTTACAAAGTCCTCTGCATGGGACATCATCCTGGCCTCCTGATAAGGGAAGTTTCGCGAAGTTAAGCCGAATCGTTATTGTATTAATAATGCAGTATCAAGACGTTCATCTACATAATTGTACACATAGAGGGGTTGGGGGACGTGTCAAGGCTTCTGTTCGTGACTTTGTGTACATGACGCAACCAGTTACGCAACAAATCTCAAACTTTTTTTTTTTTTTGTTAGCGCGCCATCAAGCCAGGCTTGTCACGCGAGAAATTTTCTTTAGTCATCTTAGATTGGATAAGAACTTGACAAATATTTGTAATTACTCAAGTATGAATTTTCAACCTTTCTCTTTTTCTCTCCATCTTCATACCTACTTGTCTCTCTCTCTCACTATATCTCTTTTTCTTTTTTCTATCTCTTCTCTCTCATTTCTCTCTCTTTTTTTTCTATCTCTTCTCTCACTTCTCTCTCTTTCTCTCTCTCTCTCTTTTCTCCCTCTCTTCTCTCTCTATCTCTTTCTCTCTCTCTGTCTCTGTCTCTTTCATTTGAGAACTAAGAAAAATGGTAAAAAAATAAAAATTGGTGAGACATCATACAGTCTTAGATTTGTTTGTTAGCCAACACCGCTCCCAAGCCTAGAGGCCCCTTCGACACTTGGCCCCTCCGGCCTGAAGTACCAGAAGTGCTGAAGCCAACGAGATACATCAGGTGCTACTGGTTAATGACCGTTTTCCACCTCATTACAGACTCTTCTTCCTCCTTCTCATGCGTTACTTTTGGCAAGGACGAGCACCTCGCCGAGACGCAATCCATCAGGAGTTACACCTTCTGATTCAAAACCTTAAAAAAAAGGGGTGGGTGGGGTTAGGGAACCTATCATCAGAATAACGGTCTTTGGGTCCCTGAGGAGTCTCCAAGAGTCTGAACTCCATAATTGACACCCTGCGTCACAAGGGACCTGAAGATTACAAGAAACTTCCTCAATCCTTTTTGTGGCCTCCTCATCCTCCGGCGCTTGTTGACGTCGAATCACTCTTCACCCGTGTTCCTGTTGATAAGACAATCAAGACTATCTGTCCCCAGATCTACCTAACTCTCGTGGGACCCATCGGTATCGATGGAGTACCAAGGAGAACGAGTATGAAAGCTTAGCAGCAGCCAAGTACTAAAAACAAAAAAACAAAAATAAAAACTATAAGGATATACTCGAGATGGGCTACAAATTTTTTGCAGTTGAAGGAGAGGGGGGAGGTGGAAGGTGGAAGGCTGCTACCGGCATGTAAGAGCTTCAGGCACGCTTGACCATTTTGGAGGATATCCTTCAAGAACTCTTAGAGGACTGTGCCAAAGAACCCCCGTCCAGGGCTCCCCTAAACAAGATGTTCTTTCAAGCTGGCTGTGTACTCAGATTTTTTCATACTAGTCCCTTCTTCACCCAAGGCGACCTTAGCCGTTTAATTGCTTTGCCTTTTCATCAAAAGATTAAGATCATCTGGCGGCACCCAGATTAAAACTTACAAGTCGCTTTCGACTGTGAAATGGTTACAGGACCGGTCCCAACACATTGCACAAACCCTCTTTTCTTTCAGTATTGCAAACATTGAACAGAATTCTGTTCCTTGGTCGGGATCTCTAACAAAGAGCTATTCCAGCGTTGATTTCATTTATGACCTGAAACCCCCCGTGGTCACCGTCAGTGACCTCAGTGTCCACAAAACTACATGATGGTGCCACACACTTCAGAAACTTTCTTCCAGTCCCTTAAAGTTACCATGGATGACCGCATCCCTGATAAATGTCCAGGATGCAACACTTAACCCCATACTATACAACACGTTATGGAAGACTGCATTGTACACAATCAAGCACACCAACAACACAATATACACTTAGTAAAGGATGTGTTGGAAAACCCAGTTCCTCAGAGACGGGACTGCTCGGTAGGGGAATCTAGAGAACGACAACAACAACAGGTTTCTTCAGATGAGTGAAACTCCTCCGACACTCAAAGGGTAAATGAACCGAGACAGAACTCAAAGCTGACTGACTTCTAAGACGTTGCGTTGAGACATTGGGAAAGTAGACAAGAAATGCAGGACGAATCTTCTAGCACTAAATGAGAAAAATAAACAAATAAATAAAATAAATAAGATAAATAAATAAATAAATAAATAGATAAATAAATAAATAGATAAATAAATAAATAGATAAGTAAATAAATAAATAAATAAATAAGTATAAATGACTAAGTCCTTTGCTCGCTGGCTGAGCGGGTTAGGGCGACGTTACTTGCGGCGAAGGTCGAGGGGATGGCAGTTCGAATCCTGCCACCGGCGAAGTTGAACCAAGGGCATGGTTCATTAAAGTCCATGCTACAAAGTTCTCTGTGAGGGGCACCGTCCTAGCCTTCCGGTAAGGGGGAGTTTGTGACGTTCAACCATATCATCATATCATCAAGTCCTTTGTTACCTCAAGGATGACCTGGAAATGAGCGCATTGCCTTTGCAGGAATCAACATAGCAAGACTATCAATCGGTACTACAGGAATGTTGCAAACGTTAGGACTTTACGGCAGTAGGCTGCGTGTGTGTGCATAGACAATTTTATTAGTTCACGGATGCGCCTGCGCAAGTGTCAGCATGAGGAAGCAAACATTCAGAAAACGGTTTGTGGGTGTCAAAATTGCATTCCTTTTTTTTTTTTTTTTTTTTTTTGAGGGGTGGGGGAGATGAAATTAACGATCTCGGGACTCGAACATGACACTGGAAGACAATTGCTTCCTAATTGCCTGGGAACCCGACAAGGTCGAATGAAGCGGTAAAGTTGTCAACGCGTTTATTATCTTTTTATTTATTTTTGGATTTTTTTTTTTTCTTCTTCTTAATCCTCTACACCGTTGTAAGACGCTTGAGATCACTGTAATCTTTAGGAGCCGGATCAAGACGAACTACGAGGTCATACAAGGTCATTGGAACATGCTTCCTTGATTTTTTATA
>NC_134800.1:46749344-46759344 GCF_046742065.1 Oratosquilla oratoria
CTTCCTCTTTCTCCTCCTCCTCCTCTTCCTCTTTCTCCTCCTCCTTCTCCTCTTTCTCCTCCTCTTCCTCTTTCTCCTCCTCCTCCTCCTCGTCCTGCTCCTCCTCTTCCTCTTTCTCCTCTTATCCTCTTCCACCACTTCCTCCTCCTCCTCCTCCTTCTTCTTCTCCTCCTCTTCTTCCTCTTTCTTCTCCTTATCCTCTTCCTTTTTCTCCCCTTTTTCCTCCTCTTCCTGTTCTTTCTTCACCCCTCTTCCTCTTCCGCCTCTTCCTCCTCCTCTTCCTCTTTCTTTTTCTTCTCCTCTTCCTCTTTTCCCCTTTTTCCTCCTCCACTTTCTCTTTCTCCTCCTCTTCCACCACTTCCTCCTCTTCCTCCTCCTTCTCCTCTTGCTCCTCATCTTTCTCCTCTTCCGCCTCTTCCTCCTCCTCTTCCTCTTTCTTTTTCTTCTCTTCCTCTTTTCCCCTTTCTCCTCCTCCTCTTCCTCTTTCTTTTTCTTCTCCTCTTCCTTTTTCCATCTTTCTACTCCTCTTCTTCTTTCTCCTCCTCTTTCTTTTCTTCATCTCCCTCCTTCTCTTCCTCTTTCTCCTCCTCTTACTCTTCCTCCTTCTCTTACTCCTCATTCTCCTTCTCTTCCTCTTTCTTCTCCTCCTCTTCCTCCTCCTCTTACTCTTTCTTCTGCTCCTCTTCCTCTTCTTCCTCTTTTTCCTCTTCCTCCTCCTCCTCCTCTTGTGCCGACGGAAGGCTCAAAGGAGTAGCGAGGGAACTCCAGAGAAAGGAGTCTTCCTTTGATTTGGGGAGTTGGATGACAACGCTAACACCAAACTCTGTTCAAGTGCCGAAGCCCGAAGAATTCTTCGTTGAATTATTCGCTCTTTCAGAACGGACGTGAATTTTTGAGAGCCGGTATCTCAAGTATCACCCGCAAAATTAGAATGAAAATGAAAATGAAAATGATGATGATGACTATTATAATAATAATAATAATGATAATAATAATAATAATAATAATAATAATAATAATAATAATAATAATAATGATAATATTAATAATGATAATGACAATGATAACGATAATAATAATAATAATAATAATAATAATAATAATAATGATAATAATAATGATGATAATAATAATAATAATAGTGATAATGATAATAATAATAATAATAATCACAATAACAAAAATGATAAAAATAATGATAACAATAGTTATAATAATAGCAATAATGGCAATAATGATAATAATAACAAGGATGATGATAACAATAATACTAGTAACAATATTAATAACTATAATAATTATAATAATACAAAAATGATAATAGCATTGGTAATAATAATAGTAATAAATTTGACACACTTGTTTCTTTTTTTCAATTATTTTCTCGACGCTTCTGCTGAAGCGTGATTTTCACGGCTACCGCTCGAACTTAATAAGCCGAATTAAAAGAAATTAGTCAAAGACAAAAAAATCATAAACGACCTATTGTTTCGATAATAAATCTCAAAAGATTTTACGAGTGGAGTTCCTCAGGGTTCCCTTCCCGCGCCACAACTATTTATGACGTATATACATCAACTGCCTGGGTCATGGAAAGACATCTACTCCATCCAGTTCTGATGACGCTATTATCAAATGATATGAAATAGCTAATGATCTCTCGAATCACCTTGGGGCTTTTCGAAAATGTTGGTAAAACAACCCAAATACTCGTATATGGCTCGGAAGAACCGATGGGTCGGATAAACCCATGGATTGGACAAACCCAAAGGTCGGACAAACCCATGGGTCGGACAAACCAATAGACCGGACAAACCAATGGGTCAGGCAAAAAATGGATCGGACAAAAATATATATATTGGACAAACCCATGGGTCGAACAAACCCATGGATCGGACAAAACCATAGGTCGGACAAACCCATGGATCGAACAAACCCATGGGTCGAACAAACACGTGGATCGGACTAACCCATGCGTCGAACAAATCCTTGGGTTCGACAAACCTATGGATCGGACAAACTCATGGATCGGACAAACCCATGGGTCGGAAAACCTATGGGTCGGACAAACCCATAGGTCGGACAAGCCCATGGGTCGGACAAACCTATGGGTCGGACAGACACATGGGTCCAACATACCCAAGAATCGGACATCCCTATGGATCGGACAAACACATGGGTCGGACAAATCCATAGGTCGAACAAACCCATGGACTGGACAAACCTATGGATCGGACAAACTCATGGATCGGACAAAGCCATGGGTCGGACAAGCCCATGGGTCGGACAACCCATGGGTTGGACAAACCCATGGACCGGACAAACACATGGGGTCGGACAAACACATGGGTCGGACAAACACATGAATCGGACAAACACATGGGTCGGACAAACCCATGGGTCCAACAAATCCATGGATCGGACAAACCCACGGATCAGACAAACCCATGGTTCGGACAAACCCATGGGTCGGGCAACCCCATGGATTAGACGAACCCATGGGTCGGACAAGCCTATGGGCCGGACAAACCCATGGATTGGACAAACCTATGGACCGGAAAACCTATGGGTCGAACAAACCCATGGGTCGGACAAACACATGGGTCGCACAAACCCATGGATCGGACAAACACATGGATCGGACACCCCCGTAGATCGGACAAACACATGGATCGGACACCCCCGTAGATCGGACAAACCCATGTGTCGGACAAACCCATGGATCGAACAAACTCATGTGTCGGACAAACCCATGGGTCGAACAAACCCATGGGTCGGACAAACCCATGGGTCGGACAAACCCATAGGTCGGACAAACCCATGGACCGGACAAACCCATGGGTCGGACAAACCCATGGGTCGGACAAACCCATGGCGGACAAACCCATAGATCGGACAAACCCATGGATCGGACAAACCTATGGATCGGACAAACCCATGGGTCGGACAAACCCATGGATCGGACAAACCCATGGGTCGGACAAGGCCATGGGTCGGACAAGCCCATGGGTAGGACAAACCCATGGGTCGAACAAACCCATGGGTCGGACAAACCCATGGATCGGACAAACCCATAGGTCGGACAAATACATGGATCGAACAAACCCATGGGTCGAACAAACACATGGATCGGACAAACCCATTCGTCGAACAAACCCATTGATTGGACAAACTTATGGATCGAACAAACCCGTTGATAGGACAAACCCATAGGTCGGACAAATCCATAGGTCGGACAAGCCCATGGGTCAGACAAACCTATGGGTCGTACAAACCTATGGGTCCAACATACCCAAGAATCGGACAACCCTATGGATCGGTCAAACCCATAGGTATAACAAACCCATGGACTGGACAAACCTATGGATCGGACAAACCCATGGATCGGACAAACCCATGGGTCGGACAAACCCATGGGTCGGACAAACCCATGGGTCGGACAAACCCATGGGTCGGACAAACCCATGGGTCGGACAAACCCATGGGTCGGACAAACCCATGGGTCGGACAAACCCATGGATCGGACAAACCCATGGGTCGGACAAACCCATGGGTCGGACAAACCCATGGGTCCAACAAACCCATGGATCGGACAAGCCCATGGGTCGCACAAACCCATTGGTCGGACAAACACATGGATTGGGCAAACCCATGGGTCGGACAATCCCATGGGTTGGACAAATTCATGGGTCTGACAAACCCATGGATCGGACAAACCTATAGGTCAGACAAACCCATGGATCGGACAAACCCATGGGTCGGACAAACCCATGGGTCGGACAAACCCATGGGTCGGACAAACCCATGGGTCGGACAAACCCATGGGTCAGACAAGCCCATGGGTCGGACAAACCCAGGGGTCGGACAAAGTGATCAAGATGTGTGTGTCACCGGTGGGCAATCCCAACGCCCCTTTCCCCTTTTCTATGATAGCTGACCGAGTCAAAACAGGATGCTTTAGGAGATAAGGTCAGAAAGTTGGGGGTTTCTGCAAAGCTAATGTCGCCCGGGAATCGAACCCGGGACATCACTCTTGGCGGGTAGCCGTGCTTACTGATGCCATCAGGGTCGCCTTCAGTGACCACCCCTACAGGGAAGATACCGAATTCCCTCCCTCCTCCCCCTTGAGTCGCCTTGAACGACACCTATGGGACACAGTGGCGGCGTTCTTCTCCTTGTAAGTGACTTGTCTCCAAACATGAAAGAATGCTGCGTGACTCTGGTCCTTGAGGAAATACTAACTCGATGAAATGTCACAGGTCTCATTTTCCTCCCTCACCCCGTCACTCCTTTCTCTCGCCTTCGCACTTACTCTCGCCCTCACTCTCTCTTACCTCCCCGCCTCTCTCTCTCTCTCTCTCACTTTCGCCCTCACTCTCTCTCCTTCCCCCCTCTCTCTCTCTTTCTCACCTTCACCTTCACTCTCTCTCTCCTATCTCTCTCCCTTCCCCTCACTCTCTCTCCCGTCTCTCCCTTACTGCTTCTCTCCCTTCCCTCCTCTATCTCCCCCCCTCTCTCTCCCTCTCTCTCTCTCTCTCTCTCTCTCGCTCTCACAGTGCGCTGCGCCACAGCAACCCCCCCCCCCACCTCCCCGGGGGTGCGCGACGCCCAGAACCAGGGAGAAAAGATTTAAAAAGGAAATAGACAAGAACTGGTTTACCAATAGAGTGGTCAACGAATGGAATAGACCTGAATTTTGTTGTGCATGTAGATGACGCGTTAGGTGGGGGGGGGGCTAACCTGAATTTTGTGATTGTAGATGACGCTTTGGGGGGTAAGCTAACTTGAATTTTGTAAAATATAGATGAAGATTTTAAAGAGATGTAGTACTCTGTTTCAAGAATACGATAATTTTGAATATAAATTGAAGTATATGTTCTCGCTTGATTTAGTGTCTTTCTAAACACTGGGCAAAAGTAAAACTTAAACTTACATTTTTAAAGATCATTTTTAAAGAGGTGTTTTATTAAACACTGAGAAAGCTTTCTGTCATTGTATTATTGCTTTCTGCCACGTACCGGTGTACAATAGGTAGTTTTCTCGACCTCTGAAATAATGAAAGATCAAATTTGGGGGGTGGGGTTTTTTAGCCCCCTCAGTAGCCCCCCCATACACACACACACACACACCGCACACCCCACCCACCCCCCAACTCCGTCGGATTTGCCACTGTTCCAAGGCGACCTTCATCACCCGTGGGGGGGGGGGGAAACCTCCCACTTCATCGAGAAGAAACTTACGGTGGTATTCTTAAAAAATACATATTTCCTTATATAAATCTTTGGAATGGAAAGATTTACATAAGGAAATATTTCTTTAAAGACTACTATCATAAGATTCTTACGGTAGTATTCTTAAAAAATATTCCTTACATAAATCTTTCCTTTCCAAGGATTTATGTAAGATTTATGTAAGGAAAGATTTTTTTTAAGAATACTACCGCTAGCTTCAGGTTTCCTCCTTCAGGTAGATAGGAATCACGTAGCGTCAGCCGGGAAGAAAGATCTTCAAGAGAATCTCCGCTTCCTCTATGGGTTTCTTTGACCTCTGCTGCCCCTCGACTTTCTCCATCAGTATCCCCCCACCCCCACCTTCTCTGCCCCCTCCCCGCCCCCACCCCCCGTGACCTCGCGACACCCCCCCTCTCCCCTCTCCCCCCTCCCTCTTCATTTCCCTCATTGTCTTTATGGAACTGCCAGTTGAACTCTTCGCTCTCTCCCTCTCTCGCTCTCTCTCTCTTTCTCTACATTTCTCTCTCTCTCTCTCTCTCTACCTTTCTCTCTCTCTCTCTCTCTCTCTCTACCTTTCTCTCTCTCTCTCTCTCTCTCTCTCTCTCTCTCTCTCTACCGACACCCCCACTGTATCTCTCTTAAAATGAAAGAGAGAGGAAAGAAGAAAGAGAAAGAGAGAGAGAGAGAGAGAGAGAGAGAGAGAGAGAGAGAGAGAGAGAGGAAAGAAGAAAGAGAAAGAGAGAGAGAGAGAGAGAGAGAGAGTGAGATGAGTGAAAAAGGAAACGAAAGAGGATGGAGAGGAAGAAAGGAGGAGGAGAAAAAGATGAGGATTACATGGGGCGAAGTGGGGGAAGGGGGCAGATAAAGAGCGAATAGGAAGAGAGAAGAGAGCGGAGCGGAAAAGAGAAATTAAGAATAAAGATAAAAAAAAAGTCTATCGTGATAAGCGCGATCTCTTGTGATTGTTGTCAAACGTTTCCTTGTTAGTGTTGTGCCAAAACACCTTATCCAACGTTTGCATTAGGAAACGTTCGCATCCAAAGGCTACCGCGGTGCTTCTGCCTGCCCTGGAAGTCATAACACCCAGGGCAAAGGTGATGACCTCCTGTTGGTGGTGGGAATGGGAGGGAGTGCGAGAGGAGGAGGAGGAGGAGGAGGAGGTAAGACTGACGTCAGAGCCTCTACGACCTCCAGAACTTTCACTCAAGGAACTTTTTCATTAGCTTTCGTTCAGCCCAGGCGTTCATTTGCTGAGATGAGACAGCAACCTACGAGGTAACCGACTCCCTGAGTCTCATCGATTCGCTCGCGGCCGTTCACTTTGCACGGGATTTTACGAAACATTATGAACCATGGGACGTTTGGTGGTTTATGATAAATTGGGAAAAAATGTTTTCGGGGAAAGGTCTCATTACCACTACAGATGAGAGGTGAATCAGGAGGAGAAAGGTGTCGGAGGTGTAGGAAAGACTGAAAAAAAGTGAGAATCCTGCGGGGCAGAAGATAGCTGATCATGCAGAAGAAACGAAAACATGGAATGTGAATGTGTGTGTGTGTGTGTGTGTGTGTGTGTGTGTGTGTGTGTGTGTGTGTGTGTGTGTGTGTGTGTGTGTGTGTGTGTGTGTGTGTGCGTGCTTTTGTGCGTGTCTTTGTATAGCACATACACACACACACACATAAATATACATACATATATATATATATATATATATATATATATATATATATATATATATATATATATATGTATGTATATATATATATATATATATACATATGTATACATATATGTATATATGTATATATATATATATAAATATATATATATATATATATATATATATACACAGTATATGTGTGTATGTATGTATGTATGCATGTAGAGGTGTCTTCGGGGAGGCTTGGAGGACTTCTAGATGCAACTGCATTTAGGGGAGAGAGAGAGAGGTGGAATGTCTGAGTACCAGCTGGTTGAAGAAGAGAGACTGAAGGTGGATGCAAAGTGGATAAAGAAGATTAGGGAGGGAGGCAGAATGAGTATGATGCACTGAATACGTTTTAATTTTAGTTTTGCAGTATACAATAATTCTAAAAACAAATCAAGACAATTCCAATACAAATGAAGTGTTCAACTAATGTATAGAATATAGACTAAGTCACATGTAAGAATATCTTGATATACTTGGGATAACTCAAAAAAGCCCAATGAGGGGCTAATTTCCTTTGAGGTCCCTCAAAATACTACATAACAAAAGTATACAAAAATACTCATAAGGAATAATACTGTAATACGCGTAGTAGTTTGACACAAATATGGCCTTGATTTATAGACAACATAAGTTGAGTAGACAATAATATTAAGTATAAATTTGATTACTGACACTGCTAGACAAATGAGCATTTAAAAGAAATTCCCTACAGGATACTTCGAAGTCATGTCATTTTGTATGGTTTAGAATGAAACATCCAGCTCGTTCCATTAACGTGAAGCTGTGTACTTGAATGGACTTTTGTCCAAAACGGACCTAAAACGAAGTAATATAACAGAAGCACCAATGTCTTGTGCGATTCACCATGGTCTTTGGACCACGTGTTGGACTTGTGATCGACAGCTATTTCCCTCTCGGAAGAGAGCTCAGAGTTCATATATGGCCGATCTGTGGGTAATGCAAGGTACACACACTCCCAACTCCCCGCCCACGAAAGTTGGAGTAACGACCCGCAGCGCAGCGATACTGATATTATTTCAGCCCTGGGCGGGATTCGAACCCGGACCGCCGTAGTGGCGGCCCGGAACTCTACCACTGCGCCACGAGTCGTGAAGAGAGTTGATGCTCAGTAGATTATGCTTGAGGTATGATGCCTGATCATGCTCAATATTGTGCATGTCAAGTAGTTAAAAATCTCACTCTGTTTTCCACTATAAACCAGTTAAGAAGACTAAAGTGAGATACATCTAGATGTGTTCTGAGATTTAACTTGAGTACTACCCTGAGCGGGTTAGGGCGTCGTTACTTGCGGCGAAGGTCGAGGGGATGGCGGTTCGAACCCTGCCACCGGCGAAGTTGAACCAAGGGCATGGTTCATTAAATTCCACGCTACAAGGTCCGCTGTGAGAGGCACCATCCAAGCCTTCCGATAGGTGGGAGTTTGTGACGTTAAACCATAAAAAACTACCCTGATAAATTTATTTTGACGATTATAGTTTTTGTTGAGTTGAGACAGACTTGGGTACCACGAGAAACAGTTGTAGTCAAACAGACACTGCTAGAGCAGGGGTCAGTATTTTGTTAGTTCTAATATCTACAAAACTGAAAAGTCTATACAACAAATTTACTCTGACATTAATTTTAGTAATGATAATAATAAATATATTTGGCAAAGAATCAATATAAATGAAGTGCAGATAATGACAAGAACACACAGTTCGAAATAATAATAGCAACTGACCAAGGATAACACAAAAAAGCATGTACGCTTATTTCCATTGTGGTCCTCATTAGATTGTTTTTCTACACTAAGTTATACAGACAACGTACGTTGGAGGTTAAGGGGACCAGAGACAATCATGAGTAATACCAGTCACTACACATATGACACATGAACATTGTTATAGTTTTGCTAATATTACTAAAATGTTCGAGACACACAGGATATTGAGACCAAAAATTGAGCACCACTATAATTACCTTATTTGCCATTATTGCATAACTCATGTTCTGGTCAAATTCCACTCCTAGATATTAAACACATTTTTTGGGTGTAACATTGATTCCATTACAAGTAACATTCAAAGTTGAGTACTGTTTTAACTTGTATTTGGTACCGAATAAAATAGACTCAGGGCAAATGCAAAGATAGTTGTTGTCAACATGATTTCTATATTTTCCCTAAATTTTATGCAGTCTACAGTATATAGTAGGGACCTTAATGACCACCCCTATGGACCAGAGTTCCATTGCGTTCTTTTGTCATTGAAGATTAATCTTTACTCAGAAAAGAATGCTCACTTGTGAATAGAATACTAAACATTAATTTTGAACGTTTACTTTCATACTCTCTTATTATATTTTCAGAGAAAACGAAATATTTAATGGGTGACTATAAACTTTTGAAAGATTGTGTAATATTATGCATTGTAATATACCTGTCCCCGAAGGTTTTGAGCGTCAAGTGGACACATCGGTAGGAATAATAGCTTGTCAATGTTATCATCACTAGATCTATTTGCAAATCCTACCAGAAGAAATGAGCTGTGAAAGTCGGACGCCTTCAAAGCTTTAGGGACTAAAGGACACTCAGTCTTGCTTCCAGAAGGCTAAGTTTTGACGGGATTTCTAAGGAGGACCGTGATGGTAAACATACTGTAATCACCCTAGGGACTACCTGGGACAACTTCCCAGGAATTTGAAGGACGTCCTCGTGAGACTGGAAGAGGCGACTGGGTTCTATTCCAGTATCACGCAAACACATTTTTCATTATCATTATCATTATTTGTTTATTTATTTATTTGAGTTTATTTTGCATTTGAAAAATCTAACTTTTCCATGGAATTGTTACGTTAAGACCAGTTAGGTTAGGTTAGGTTGGAAGCTATTGGACAACGCAAGCTTCATGTTAAATAATGGTGCTTGCGTGATTCTGGAATTTTACTGGCGACTGTCTTCTGGGTTAGGTATGTATGTATGTATGTATGTATTTATCTATTTGTTTATTTATTATTTATTTGTTTTTATTTACTTATTTATATATTTATATATTTATTTAT
>NC_134800.1:46761844-46764344 GCF_046742065.1 Oratosquilla oratoria
GGGATGGGGAGGAGTGAAGAAGCTCTCAGGCTTGGTAGCATGTGGCCCGATTCCATCTGGTTAGGTTAGAAATCATATGAAGAAGACTGACGTTCGTTTAGGTTAGGTTAGGTAAGGTTAGGTTAGGTAAGGTTAGGTTAGGTTAGGTTAGGTTAGGTTAAGCTAGGTTAGGTTAAGCTAGATTAGGTTAGGTTAGGTTAGGCTAGGTTAGGTTAGGCTAAGCTAGGTTAGGTTAGGTTAAGCTAGGTTAGCTTAGGTTAAGCTAGGTTAGGTTAGGCTAAGCTAGGTTAGGTTAGGTTAAGCTAGGTTAGCTTAGGTTAAGCTAGGTTAGGTTAAGCTACGTTAGGTTAGGTTAGGTTAGGTTAGATTAGGTTAAGCTAGGTTAGTCCCCTCTCCTCCAATTGGGTAACACATCCCATTATGCAGATCCGGCAAGCAAAACACTTCCTCTGACATTTATTTACATTAGAATCACTTGCCCCGCTTCACGATTGGGGTGCCTGATGGGGGAGTGAATGCCATTAGAAAATTTTTGTTCTGTTGTTCAGGTTTAGATTCTAATTTTAGAAACCTAGTCATTTTTTCAGTGGTCCCATTCCTTTAAACTTCCTCTTTCGCAGTAAGTTCAACCCTCTTCCTCTTGTCACGTTTTATATATATATATATACATACATACATATATATATATATATATATATATATATATATATATATATATATCTGTGCGCGCGCGCGTGTGTGTGTGTGTGTGTGTGTGTGTGTGTGTGTGTGTGTGTGTGTGTGTGTGTGTGTGTGTGTGTGTGTGTGTGTGTGTGTGTGTGTGTGTGTGATATATATGTTGGGGGTATATAGGTGTATTTTATCTGGATTTTCCTCCTCTTCTTCTTCTTCTTCTTCTTTTTCTTCTTCGTCTTCTTTTTCCCTCAAACAAATTGAAAAAAAAAAAGGTTACGTTACTAATGCAACCAAGAGGTTTTTCTCTAACGGAGAGCAGGAGACTCCTCCATCAATGGAGGTCATAGGGAAAGAAAAATTGCTCCCGAAAGAAGCTATCCCAGTGGACCAGATCATCTTCGTCTTCGTTTTCATCTTCTTTATCTTCATCTTCTTCTTTATCTTCATTTTTATCTTCTTCATCTTCCCCTTCATTTTTATCTTTATCTTCTTTGTCTTCTTCTTCACATTCACCTTCATCTTTATTTCATCTCCATCTTCTTTTTCTTCTTCATTTTCATCATCTTCTTCTTCTTCATCATCATCTCTTTCTTCTTCTTTATTTCCTTCTTCTTCATTTCTTTTTCATCATCTCCTTCTTCTTCTTCTTCTTCTTCTTCTTCTTCTTCTTCTTCTTCTTCTTCTTCTTCTTCTTCTTCTTCTTCTTCTTCTTCTTCTTCTTCTTCTTCTTCTTGGTCTGCCATCGATATCAAAGGGTGGCGGCGCTTGCAACACGGTCAAAAGCGCCGCGGGTGAAGGTGAGTAGAGTGAGGCAGCTGGCGTCAATGTTATCGTGACATAACCTTCACTTATCTCTCCATATCTTACAATCAACATCCAACTGTCGTCTGTCCCCTAGAACAGGTGGAGGGAAGGAGGAAGTACGGGATGGAGGAAGGAGGGTGGAGGGAGGGGGAGAGAAGTTGATGGAAAGAGGACGAAATGGATAGAATGAGAAGGGATAAGTGGATGAGAGTGATAAAGTTTGAGATGGATGAGCAGAGGGAGAGAAAACGAGAGAGAGGGAGAGAAAACGAGAGAGAGAGAGAGAGAGAGAGAGAGAGAGAGAGAGAGAGAGAGAGAGAGAGAGAGAGAGAGAGAGAGAGAGAGAGAGAGAGAGAGAGTGTGTATGGCAGAGGGAGACTACAGAGTTCTTGCAGACTCAGCCTGACAGACAGGCTGCTGGTGGGGGGTGCTCCTACCGCATCTATATCATCATTCTGGACGACTTTAATGAACACCTCGTGGGCAAAAAGCACTCGAAGAATTCATCATACTGTATGGCCTCACTTACCCCCACCACCGTCCAGACATACAACTCATGCTGGGATGAGCGGGAAGCAGATGGTAACGAAGCTTCCTTGTGTAATACTTTGTTGATTATTGCGTGGGACAATGTCATGACCCAAGGGGTTAAGCATGCAGCATGAGTAAAAGGAAAAGACACTCTCTCGCAAAACTAGACATGGAACTACCTAAGAGACCTGGTATTACTGAATCGTTATAGTTCACGTGGAACATAAAACAGTGACCACATTATGCTTGAATTTCACTTGACAAAAGGGGATATAGAGAATAGAAGCAAATCGTACAAACGTGGTCTGAAAACAACTTTAAGCAAATTGGGAAGAACTGAGAGAAAATTAACTTTTTTTAAAGGCTTTACAGCTCGGGTGTGAAGAAGTCTGTGTCAAGAATTTAAAAAATCTGCTAAAGGCTGTTTTGATTAAAAATGTGAGACAGTTAAAAAACCAGAGATGTGGAGTAGAGAAAACGGAAGAGAGGT
>NC_134800.1:46791844-46794344 GCF_046742065.1 Oratosquilla oratoria
CTCACTTTGAAAACCTCCTCAACGACCAGGTTGACACCCCTGACAACCTCCTGCGAATGACCCCGCAATATCCCGTCCGTCACTGGATGGCACTACCCCCCTCCATCCAGGACTTTAACAAAGCCCTTAAACGCATGAGACCCGGCAAAGCCCCAGGACCCGACAACGTCCCACTGGAGCTCCTCACGCACGGTGGCCCAGAGCTGAGGAACCGTCTCATGCTTCTCATACTGAAAATATGGGAGACGAAGACCCTCCCTAGTGACTTCCGCGATGCAACAATCGTTACAATATTCAAAAAAGGAGACCGGGAGAATTGTAACAACTACCGGGGAATATCACTACTGAGCATCGCAAGCAAAATATTCGCCCGCATTCTCCTTGACCGCCTCCTCGTCCTCGCAGAAGACGTCCTGCCAGAGTCCCAGTGCGGATTTCGACCTTCCCGCGGGACCATTGACATGATCTTCTGCGCACGACAACTACAAGAGAAGAGCCTTGAACAACAACAGCCCGCAATGTTTATCTTCTGGGACTTAAAAAAGGCCTTCGATAAAGTACCCCGACCCGCTATGTGGGCAGTCCTCGCTAGGTTTGGCTGCCCACCCGACTTTGTCACCCTGGTGCGTGCCCTGCATGATGAAATGGTGGGGAGAGTATGCCACCAGAACTCCCTCTCCGAGCCATTCCCCATCAACGGTGGTCTGAAACAGGGCTGTGTTCTGGCTCCAACGTGTTTCTCTCTTTACACAGCAGCGATGCTTGACGAGATACCACCAGACACACCTTCAATCGACCTCCGTTTCCGCATGGATGGGGGACTTTTCAACCTGGCTCGACTCCGCGCTAGAACTAAAACCATCATATGTCCGGTGCGAGAGCTGCAATATGCCGATGACAACGCCACCCCAGGTCAGACTGCAGAGGACCTTCAGTCACTAGCAGATGCATACAATGCAGCCTATGAACGTTTTGGGATGCAGGTCAATACAGATAAGACCAAAATACTAGTCCAGCACCCACCTGGTCTCCTGCTCCCTAATACCAACACCATCGTAAATGGCCAACCTCTAGAAGAAGTGGACCAGTTTACATACCTAGGAAGCATCCTAACATCTACTCCTACATGCAAGAAAGACGTGGAGAACAGAATCAGGGCAGCCCACTCTGCCTTTGGCCACTAAAATCATGGCCACTAAAATCATGGTCTTCAAGGCGGTAGTCCTCTCCACGCTCTTATACGCCTGCGAAACATGGACCCTATACAGAAGCGATATACAAAACCTAGAACGCTTCCAATAATATAAGCTAAGGCAAATTTTAAATATTACTTGGGAGAGCCGCACCACCAACCAGGAAGTACTGGACAGAGCTTCAATGACCAGCGTTGAGGCCACCATCATCCACCACCGCCTCCGCTGGGCAGGGCACGTCCATAGAATGGACCCATCCAGGCTCCCCAAGAAAATGCTCTGTGGCGAGCTCGCCAACGGGACCAGACCACGGGGAGCACCTAAACTGCGCTACAAGGACCAGCTGAAGCGCACCCTGGCAATGACCAACATCGACCCTTCCTCGTGGGAACAAATTGACAGGGACCGGGCAGTATGGAGGAGTACAACACGCCAAGGCACCGAGGACTTTGAGGAGAGGAGGAGGGAAAATGATGAGGCAAGAAGAAGAAGAAGAGAGCGACGAGAACAACCCCGTCCTCCCCCCCACACTCCCCTGCGAACACTTCCCACGACTCTTCCACCACCGACTAGGCCTCGCAAGTCATACAAAACACAAACATCAACGAAGATAGGAGACGAACGACTAGAACCCGATACTCGGACACGAGTGGGTGCCAACAACGATATATATATATATATATATATGTATATATACATACATATATATATGTATATATTCTTTAAGGCATATTGAATTGTATGCAACAGCAAATTGAGCTCTGATGAAGAGTTTCAAGTCTTCTAAAGATCTCTCTAGCATGGAGAGGTAAAGAAAAAACCAAGTTGCCGATAGAAGCCATCTAATGGGTAGAACAGGATACAAGACGTTTCGCTAATCACAGTTAGCATTTTCAATTGTGACAATAGCAAAGAAATGGATGATTATAAATACAGAAAGTAAACACTAGGAAAGATTACAAAGAAATGACCGTTATTCTGGTCTGAAACTGGGAAAGGACACTTTGAATGTCGGGGAGAGGAACGCGGGAAGGGTAACTGTGACCACTGGGAAAGGACACTAAGATGACCGTTACTGTGGCCTGGGTGTCCTTCGCGGACGGAGTGACTGCTCATGGGAGGGCTGATTTGTCTCATCAGAGCTCAATTTGCTGTTGCATACAATTCTATATGCCTTAAAGAAAATATTTTGCCGCGTTACTTCAATATATATATATATATATATATATATATATATATATACATATATATGTATATACATATATATATATACATATATATATGTATATGTATATACACATATATAT
>NC_134800.1:46799344-46806844 GCF_046742065.1 Oratosquilla oratoria
ACATACATATATATATATATATATATATATATATACATGTGTATATATATATATGTATATATATACATTTATATATATGTATGTATATATATACATACATATATATGTGTGTGTGTGTGTGTGTGTGTGTGTGTGTGTGTGTGTGTGTGTGTGTGTGTGTGTGTGTGTGTGTGTATTTATGCATATATGTATATACTAGCTAAATTACCCGCGCGTTACTGCGGGCAAATGATGATCATTTTAATTTTGATAGAATTTGTGGAGAAAAGTTACACGTATCAACATAACTCAATGAAAAATGTAACAAACATAAAATGTTAAGAAAGTAAGAAAAAATTTATTTGAAGAGGGAGACGCCTTTTGGAAATAAAATATACTTATCCAAGTAGCCTGGGTTATGGTGAATATATATGGTTTTGGGGGGAGTTCGTGAACAGACAGACAGAGGCTACTACTTTATTATACTAGGTACAAATGAAAGATAGTTATCCAAGTACCTTGGATTACAAGGTTTTAGAATATATATGGTTATAGGGGTCTATCTGCAGAAACCTAGGAGTTCGTGAATAATCCCTAACCTAACCATACCCCACCTAATATTAACCCTTAACCCTAACCAACTTTTTAAATGAAATATAGTTATCCAAGTACCTGCAGTGATAGGGTATCAGAATATATATGGTTATGGGGGTCTATATATATATATATACATATATATATATATATATATATATATATATATATATATATATATATATATATATATATATTCGAATTTGTTTATATATTCGATTAGTCTTCTGATGAGGTACAGAGGCTTTTTCGTCCCTCAGGGGATAGTCCGGTCTTGTACTGGACCATTAAGGCTGAACTGTACACAGAACTAGATATTGGCTAGGTTCGCCTTGTATGGCCTAGGGTCTTCTTTAAGCTGAATAAAATCGCCTGGCGACAACCACTAGGCAGTTCCATGTCCCTTACCAGCTGTCGTTCTCATCCATTAAGTTATCTAACCTTCTCTTAAAATAACCGATAGTTCTAGCGCTCACTACATGGTTACTAAGTTTATTCGTTAACTACTCTGTTGTTTTTTTTTCTATTTCCTTCTATAACCTAAAATTGTCCACTTAAAATTTAGGTTTATCCCTGAGTGAACTCGCCTGGCGTACCATAGGACAAAATCCTGAAAATCGATCCCTTTTTTTTTTTTTTTTTTTTTTTTTTTTTTTTTTTTTTTTTTTTTTATGACCGTCAGAGGCCAGGCAGAAGAAAAGTATATGAAGTTGGCCACTTCGACTTTTTGGCCAGCAAAGCTTTGAGATAAGTCAGTCAATATATATTTTTTTAGCTTTATCTTTCTTGCTTTTTCAAGCAAAGCGATTTTTCAACAAAATCTTCCCTTATCACTGTTATCACGCCTATCTGATAACCACTTCTTGCATTAGCAAGTCTTGGTAAGTTCTAGTCTAGTAGACGGACAGACTGACAGACAGACACATACACAGACAGAAACAGACATACATAGGCTGACAAACGAAGACACAGACTGATATACAAGACACAGACATACACAGATTGACAGATACAGGCAGTCAGACACACACAAACACCGACAGACACACACTGGAAGGATGTTACAGACAAATCTCAGTCTGTGATCAGAGATTAGTTAGACAACAAGATCCGTGAAGAGGGTTAACCCGGGTCAGTGGTAAGCCACTTTTTGGCTTCTGGAAACCCAATTAAACCAAAGGAATTTGAAAACGTGGTTTTCGAAATGTCATCTTGAGAATTATAAATCTGGAACGAATACCTGGATTTTCCCCACTTGAAAGCATTCGTATCAGCCTTTATCTGTCTGTCTGCCTGACTGCTACCAGCACAGGTCATTCATCACCATGGCAACCGATCGGTAATTAAATGGATTGAGATCATCTCGATAAAAATGCTCTCTCTCTCCCTCCCTCTCTCTCTCTCTCTCTCTCTCTCTCTCTCTCTCTCTCTCTCTCTCTCTCTCTCTCTCTCTCTCTCTCTCTCATATATATATATATATATATATATATGTATATATATATGTATATATATATATATATACATATATATATATATATATATATATATATATATATGTGTGTGTGTGTGTGTATGTGTGTGTGTGTGTGTGTGTGTGTGTGTGTGTGTGTGTGTGTGTGTGTGTGTGTGTGTGTGTGTGTGTGTGTGTGTATGTGTGTGTGTGTGTATGTGTGTGTGTGTGTGATGGGGGTATATTTGTTGTGAGAATATTTAGGTCAAATTGAATCACATGGTGGTTCTTCATTTTCAGAAATTTTTAAATCCGTCTGGAGTCCTCTTCAGCTCTGTGGTACCATAGGATTGTCTTTATTGGAGACTACCCGCTTTCACACTGCAAGAGACCATAGGGCCTACACTAGACAGTTCCATGTCCATTACCACCTATCATCCCCATCCATTAGCTTTTCTAACTTTCTAACAATCGATAGTTTCGGTGCTCACTACATGGTTACTAAGTCTATTCCATTTGTTAACCACTAAGTTGGTCAACCAGTTCATCTATTTTCCTTCTTGCTGTGTGGGGCCTCTCCAATGCTGTGTGCATCATGTGTTATGCTGTGTCGGGCCTACCTTATGCTGTGTGCATCCTGCGGCTTGCTGTGTTGGTAAATGTTTAAATGAATCCGGAGAAGAGAATGCCCAACGTAAAGTTTGTGTGATCCGGGATCCAGTTGGTCCCTTATTCATCCAACAAGAACTAGAACGCATTTGACAAATTCTATCCAGCAGGAGTTTCCCTATGAAAGACACTGATAAAAAGATTAAGAATAAGTGAGACACATTAAATTAACATTAGAGGTACAAGTATCAAACAAGAACATCAATATATACTACCAAATCACTATGACTTCCGCATACAAAAAAAGACGAAAAAATTTTGCGTGACAATATTTACATACACACATACATACATACACACACATATACATACATACATACATACATATACCAAAGGCTCTTTTCCCCTTGCAAGGGAGGTAGCCAAAAAAATAAAGGCATAAAACCCACTCCCACCCATTCCACCACCACATACTCCACTCCCATCCACCCCACCTCCCTCCCTCTTATATTGGCTCCTCCTGAATGACGGGTCATCCCTGCATCTCACCCAATGCTCTGGGTCAGAAGCAGTGTCCCAAGACACAGCACATCCACAGCAAGGCCGCTTCATTAATTGGCAACATCCCCCCCTCTCCGTCCCCTCATACAGAAATAGAGAAGACGAGGAGAAATCCCTTCGGGCTGCGTCAATTTATTTTTCACACATACTCCCTTACCCCCATCCCCCACCCACTCTCTTTCATGTATCATAACATCATCCATACACGACCATTCTCCTTTCACCCCTATCTTCTGTCCTCTCCCGTCCCTACTCAACAGACATTCCCCTCTTTCCCAATGCCCCTTTTACCCCATCCATCCATCTCAGCCTTGGTCGCCCCCTCATGTTCACTCCTTCCACCCGCCCCACAATTCTTTTACTAATTCTTCTTCACTCATTCTTTCCATATGTCCAAACCATACCTTTACCCTTTCATCAACCCTATCTCCCAATTCCCTTTCCACCCTCGTTCTCCTCCTCAACTCCTCGTCTGGGGTATTGGCTGCATGTTACTGTGGGGTTAAAAGCTGCTAAGTTGCATGCAGCTGATACCTAAGGGCCAGAGCCACACATCATTTTGTCTGTGGTAGAGGAAATCTCTATTCAAAGAGAAATGATGATACTTTATTATACTGCAACTGTCCCTCCGTTATGCTGTCCCCCACTCTTGTTACTGTCCTGTACCATTTCTCTGAATATTCATTTTCTCATTTCGCCGAACCCTGTGGTGGGGAAAAAGAATACTACCACCAAATCTTCCCACTTGAGGCAATTACAAGTACTGCAAACTTAGTAAGTACAGAGGATGACTCCCTGAAATTAATAATGTACTACAGAAACCCAAGAACTTCAGCACTCGTGATGATAAACAATCCATAAGAACATAAGAGACTGCAAAAGACCATAAGGCCTACACTAGGCAGTTCCGTGTCCATTATCACCTGTCATCCCTATCCATAAAGGTTACAGCGATCACTTCGTGGTTACTCAGTCTATTCCAGTCGTTGACCACTCTATTGATAAACCAGTTCTTGCCTATTTTTTTAAATTTAATTTTATCTAATTTAAATCCATTACTGCGAGTCGTGCCCTGTTGTCTTAATATGAAGACCTTGTCTACATTACCCTTGTTAAAGCCCTTGATTCACTTGAAAACCTCTATTAGATCACCCCCAGACACTGCATTTTTCTAGAGAATGTAAATCAAGGTGTCTGAGCCTGTCCTTGTAATGTAAATTTCTGAGCCTATCTATCATTTTGGTCATTCTCGTCTTATCTATCAGATAAGAAAGACAGAAAAATCAAGATTGTATATCAATACTCATTCAAGCAAAACAGACACGGAGCACAATCACAATCACAAAGATTAATCTTTCACCTGCAGAACAGCGCAAGAAAATCAGACCTCAAAAGTAAAGATAACATAGAAACATCCCGTAACGATCTAAATTCTAACATAACTAGTACATAATTGTATGAGACAACTAGGATACTTAGAGGCAATGTTCATACGAAACTCACATCCCAACAATTAACAAACAACAAAACTTCTGTGAGACGTTGGAATTATTTGGAGCTTCCGGGGTGATTTTGTGTCCATATTATAGGTACTCAAGGGCTCATAGACAAAGCCTTTATATGCCTAAGTTGTGTATGTTAAAGACAGATTGAACATTTTTAGAAGCTCTGCCATGGGATTCGAACCCTGACCCGTGCGTCCATAATCACGAGGTCAAGATGCTAGCAACCGTGCTACGTGTGATGGTTAAAAAGGGGACTTGTACGGACTTTTTGAACCATCACACGTAGCACGGTTGCTAGCATCTTGACCTCGTGATTATGGACGCACAGGTCAGGGTTCGAATCCCATGGCAGAGTTTCTAAGAATGTTCAATATGCCAAAGTGCCGCTCCGGAGCAAAGGTCTCAGTGACGCACCCCCCCCCCACTTCCCCCCCCCCACTCCCCCATCACCACTTCCAATCTCCACCACCACTTACAGCCTGTTTTAGCTATTGGCTTGCGAAATAATTAAACGGATTTTAAAATTTGTATTTAACGTCCCTATTCCAGAAAGGATAAGGGGAAAATATTTCACATTCTGTTGATTCTATCGCAAAACTCGTCGATTACGGTAAAATATTCAAGGTTCCATAGACCTCTGTTTTATTTTAGTTATTTTGTGATCCTTGTGGGCGGCATGTCCAGACTACAATTCCCCCCCTAAATATGCCGCCCAACGGCATATGCCCCCCTGTTCCCCCCCCCATGTGAGGGCCCTTCTCATAGCCATCTTCCACAATTCCAATTCCTAATATGTTGTTTTGAAAGCGAGACGACTGGGTGGAAAACGTAGTAAGGACGCACAGATTGAACCAAGAACAACAATGAAATCATTGGTGTTCCTGGTTAACCTGTGTTTCTTTACCACCTTTCCCACTTAGTTGCAATATCTAAATTCATTAAAAAAAATAATCTTGTATTGTACTAATCTGCCTCATGATGCAACGGGAGAAACATAGAAGATATTGCGAATGAAATTCTTTAAATAAACTAAGATGATTGCATTTGATGATGCTGTGTCTTCCCTTCTACCCACTGAAAAATCTAGAAGTCATTAAAAAGATAATTAACATTGAATATTCTCTTCGTTTCAAACAAGAAATATATACAGGAAATATGCTCCCAAAAATGTGTATTTACCTAGTTTTCTGTGTATGTGTGTGTGTGAGCATGTGAATAAACATTTATTAAGAAATAAAAGAAAGGTTATCTTATATCTGACCTTACATAAGAATAGTCACACCTCTAACTTGATACGTTTTCTATGATTGCAACTCGCGGACATCACAGAGAACTTCAGGTCGAGAGATGAGATCCACAAGGACAGTGCTCCACTAACCATAAGCAAATTGTTAAAGGTTACAATTGAGTCGTAGTAGACCCACTCACTTTCCTTCAGAGCGAGAGGCCTCTTTTTCTGGCCGATCTACTCTATTACTCAATCAGACGTGATGGTTCATTCTTAACATCCCCGAATACAACAATCTCAATTTTTCTCCTTCTCAAAGTTTTCCCCCTCCTCCTCCTCTTCCGTTTCCTCCTATTATATCTACTCCTCTTCCTTTCCCTCTCCTTCATTTTCCTTTTCCTCTTCCTCTCAAATTTCCATTTCTATTCTAGTTCCATAATAATTCCCTTCATCCTCCTTCCCATTTTCATTTTCCTCTCTTCCTCATCCTTCCCCTACTCTCTAATTTTCCTTTTTCTTTCTCCTCCTTCCTCACTTCTTTTTCCTTTCTTCCTTCCCCTTCTTTACTCTTTACCTTTCCTTTTTCTTCCTCATGTGTGTGTGTGTGTGTGTGTGTGTGTGTGTGTGTGTGTGTGTGTGTGTGTGTGTGTGTGTGTGTGTGTGTGTGTGTGTGTGTGTGTGTGTGTGTGTGTGTGTGTGTGTGTGTGTGTGTCTGTCTGTGGCTAAGGCGACAGTATTATCCACAGATCAGGTTTGTAAGAGCTCTGACCTCTCAACGAGAGGGTGATAGCTGTCGATCACGAGTCCATCACGTGATCCAATACCATGATGGTGAATCACACACACACATACTCTACCAACTCGTGGCGCATTTGGTAGAGTTCCCGGCTGCCACTACGGCGGTCCCGGTTCAAATCCCTCCAAGGGCTGAAATAATTTCAGTATTGCTGCGCTGGGAGTCGTTACTCCAACTCTCGTGGGTGGGAAGTTGGGTGTGTGTGTGCATGTAAGGTAGCATTACCCATAGATCGGTCATATATGAGTTCCGAGCTCTCTTCCGGCATGGAAATAGCTGACGATCACGAGTCCAACGCGTGATCCAAGACCATGGTGAACACAAAGTTGTAACTGAATGATAGTGCAGTAACCACCCTTCTCCCATTTTCAGGAATTGCTACAGAAAATCCTAAATCTACAGTGAAATTTCATCCTTGTCATTGGTAGATTTCGCAGAAATCACATAAAAATCGTCATAAGTGAATAACCATCACTAATAACTAGACAATCGTTGCAGCAAAGAACCTAGTGGGCATTATTAAGTGTGACATTGGAGCAAATTTCATGTATCTATTCAAATAATTAAATCTATTTACCTATTTATTTATTCATTTATTCATCTACTTGTCTGTACATTTATGTATTTGTTTATGAAAGTGTTAAAGAACTACTCCACGTTGTCAAAATGGTCTCCACCCACCGTGACCTGGTCGTGACCTCATTCTCGGTCAGCTGAGGTCACGCCCGTCCAATCTGTGTCAGCGAGATGGGTTTTGCCCTCACGACTCTCGTTCCTC
>NC_134800.1:46816844-46821844 GCF_046742065.1 Oratosquilla oratoria
ACTTCGTGAACGTAGATGATACGAGTGGCCCACAATGGGTGATACAATGGGAACATTGAGTGTTGGGGGAGGTTGGGTGAATGCAGGTATGGGCACCTGCGTCTTTTTAAGCCTGTCAGAATGGCAAATCTCACTAAGACCCGTAGATGGGTCAAAAACCCTGAATTTGTTGGGATGGAGCTGTTCTGTTACTAAAAAGGGACCTGTGAATTTACAATTTAGTTTGGACTGGCGGTCCGGCATGCTCCTAAAGACATGATCCCCAACAATGATGTTCACAGGCTTAGCACGACCATGTTGGTGTTTTAACATGTCAGCCTTGGAAATAACAAGTTTGTCCCTAACGGACGCATAAATATCATGCAGCACATGACCCTGAAGTTTACTATAGTCATCCACATTGTAGAGGGGGCGAGCAGGACTGTCAAGCATGTCATAAGGGAGTCGTTTCTCTGATCCAAAGACAACATAGTGGGGCGTTTTTCCCGTGGAAGCGTTTATGGTGCTGTTGATACAAGCACTAACATGGGGAAGCCAATCCTCCCAAGACTCATGAAAATGACTAGCAAGGTGACGTAAGATCTCCAAAATTTTCCTGTTCGTCCTCTCTACAAGACCATTGGACGCCGGATGATAAGCAGTAACAAAAGTTTGTTTAATGCCGTAACGTGCACAAATGCCTGCCAAAACCTCGTTCTTAAATTCAGCCCCATTATCACTAAGGAGCACCGAAGGAGTGGTGTATGGAAGGAAGCTAAGACCACAAAACGACTAAAATGATCCACACATACAAGGACATACACAGAGCCCTGTGTGCTACGAGGCAGTTGCAAAAGGTCTATAGCTACAGTCTGAAAAGGGCGAGAAGGAATAGGGTACTCTAAAATGGGAGCAGTGCTCGTAGAACCTTTGTTCTGGGCACAAGAACTACACCGGGCCACATGAGAGGCAATGTCTAGTCGCATTTTAGGCCAATAATACTTCTTCCGTGCCATAGCCAGAGTTTTGTCACGACCTGGGTGACCAGCCTGAGGGGCATCATGAGCAAGGGACAAAACAATGGGAACTAGAGACTCAGGGATCACTAGCTGCTTCACATCCTGCTCAAACACTTCCACATTGCGAATGAGAACTTCGTCCTGTAGGGAAAATTGGTACAGAGGTACTGGTAAAGCTGGTAAGGTGGAATCATCACCAGACTCCAAAGCATAAATGACAGCAGACCAGACAGGGTCTTCACGCTGAGCTTTTACCAGATCCTGCAGGGAAAAGTTATCAATCACGGTAACAGCAGCAACAGGGATATTCCGTGAAAGTGCATCAGCAACATGATTAGCTCGCCCGGGCAAATGCTTTAGGGTTGGATTGAATTCCTCAATCGTGAGGAACCATCTGGCTAGGCGACCTGACAGATTCTTTCCTTGAAAAAGCTGAGTGACAGCAGTGTGGTCCGTGTAGACCGTAATAGGATATCCAAAAATGATATCACGGAAGTGCTTTAAAGCCCACACCACAGCCAGGGCCTCTAAATGAGTAACAGAGTAACGGGACTCAGGTTTGTTAAGAATGCGACTAGCATATGCAATAACATGAGGTCTACATCCATCTACTTGTTGCATAAGTACAGCTCCAATACCTGTACCAGAAGCATCTGTACAAATAGTAAAGGGGATACTATAATCAGGGAAAGCCAATACAGGTGCTTCAGTAAGAGCAAGCTTCAAAGAATCAAAACTTGTCTGATGGACATCACGCCACTGGAAGGAAGAGTCCTTCTTGAGAAGGCGAGTGAGAGGGGAAGCAATTGAAGCAAAATCTTTAATGAATGCACGATAGTAACCTGCAAGTCCAAGGAAGGACCGTACATTTTCAACCGACTTCGGTACAGGGAAGTCTCTGACTGCCTTGATCTTTTCACCAGTGGTATGGATACCATGTTTGTCTACAACATGACCTAGAAACTGGATACTAGCCTTGAAAAAGGAACACTTGGGTAAGTTGAGTTTCAACCCAGCTTCAGCAAACCGTTGCAAGACCATGGACAACTTAGAAAAGTGGCTCTCCACATCTTTGGAAACAAGAATCAAATCATCCAGGTAAACAAAAAGTCCATTCCCAATTAAGCCATGAAATATAGAGTTAACTAGACGCTGGCAAGTCAAAGGAGCATTCCGCAAACCCATGGGGCAACGAAGCCATTCATAGTGCCCATTGGGAGTCGAGAAGGCCGTGATCTTACGAGACTTCTCCTCCAGGGGTATCTGCCAAAAACCTGCTTTTAAATCTAAAGTGGTGAACACTGTATTACCATTGCCAATGGACTGAAGAAGCTCGCTTAAGATAGGCAGAGGATAATGATCAGGAAGAGTGACCTCATTGACTTTCCTATAATCAACCACAGGACGAAAAGATCCATCCTTCTTAGGCACCAGGAGAAGAGGCGAATTCCACTCGGAGTGGGACTCCTGTACAACACCTTCACTCAACAAATCGTCAACCAAGGACTGGGCTATAAGCCGACGAAAGTGAGGCAACCTGTAAGAGGGGACGTAAACAGGACGAGTGCCTGGCTGAAGGTCAATTCTATGAACCACACGATCCGTAACCCCTAACGGATCACCTGGTAAAGCCAAAGCCTGACGGTGGGTAACTAGCAGGTCAAGGAGACGAGGCGTCTCTTTAGAAAAATCAGTTTCGCCTACAAATGTGGCAAGTTCAGAAGCTACGCGAGCAGGGTCACGTGTTGGAAGAGACTGTACAACAGAAGCTGCTATAATAGGCGAATCCTGGAAAGCAGCAACGTGTACCACCTCAAAGGAGCCTAAGTGACTGCCAGGAGAGAGAGAAATAGGAGCACCCGTAACTTTGGTTACCATCGCTGTGGTAACGTGATCCTCACGAATGGTGGAGAGAGTTCCTTCTAGGGCAAGCCGAGGAATACGAATAGAATCAGGCAAAGAGAGAACGTCTGACCCAATTGGGGCACCTGAGACGCGCACTGGAACTCGAACAGAACTTGAAGGTTCAATAAGATGCTCTCCTACAACAACAGCAGCACAATGAGCAACAGGGGCAGAGCTCTGAGAAATTGGGACAGGCACATGTGCGGACTGATCAAGCACAAAAGAATCACAAACGGAAACTGGCCTATCCGAAGCAGAGATATCAACTTTGCAGAAAGTCACTACACGGCGACTAGGAGAAATATCTATGCTATGAGCTGTAAGAGCATCAATACCCAGGAGGCAATCACACTTAAGGGCAATGCCAGAGACAACAGCAAAAGTGACATTGAATACTGTAGCATGCGAGGAAATATGTAAAGGAAGACAAACTGATCCAAGAACAAGCAAGGGAGAGCCTTGCACAGAATGCAAATTATTACAAAAGGGAGATAAAGGAAGATTATACAATTCTCGCAAGGCAAAGTAAGCCTTTCTACTTAACAGACTACATTCTGCACCAGTATCTACAGTGACTGAAAGAGGCGTTTCCCTAGTGAAAAATTGAAAGGTAAGTAATTGAGAAGATTCAACAGCCACAAAAGGAATTATTTGAGACCGATCATTGCTGGTCAACTCTTGGGGTTGGGAAACATGCGCTGGGGAAAATGGGATTGACGAGGCTGGTGAGACGTCTCATCCCTAAGTTTCAAAACCTTGAAACATTGATCAGTCGAATGTTTACACTGACCATGAATATGGCAATAACTGAGTCTACCTGGAGGCTCTACTCTGGAAAGGTCATGCGAATGATTAGAAGAAACAGTAGGTACACTCCTACCAACAGGGGACAGTTTTGACTTGTGTACCTGGCGCCTACGGCGGAAACAAAAATCGCTGGAATGACCAGACCTGTTACAAAAAGTACACAACAGGGGAGGGGGTGTAACTGTAGATTGAGGGGAACTAGGAGTAGAAACTGTAGACTGAGAGAGTTGAGGAGAACAAGGGACATGACCCTGTTGATGAGCATTGCTAATACACAAAGAGCTAGATGGGACTTCTCCCAGTTTACGAGAAAGTTGTGATGCAAAGGACAATAGAGTGTCATCAGGCTTATACTTGAGAGAAGATGCTGCTCGTCTCTCAGAAGGCACCAAAAAAAGAATATATAGAAGAAACTCTATAATAAGACGAAATCTATCTACAGAAATGTTACCATTCTCTACCCAGTCCGACTGGGACAATGCCTCAAAAGCTTCAACAGCAAGGATACTGGCCTGAGCTTGCGCCCGACGATAATCCAGAGTACCCAGTCGGGATACGAGAGTATCAGCCAATTTGAAGCACCAATGGAACGCACCACCACCAAGAGTATCTGCGAAAATTTTAAGAAAATTAGCCCTAAAGGTGTCATAATCATAGTTCAGAAGTTTAGGATCTAAACATGAAGCCGAGAGGAGCTCTGCAGCAAAAGAATGTGGCACAATCTGGGACCTCACAAAGGAGATCTTCTCAGGCCCCGTCGAAACATTCGACTGTACGATTGCGTCCTCACATTGACGGATAAATACAGCAGCCCTATAATTAGGGTCTATCCCAGAAAAAGGGACCACAGTTGGATTCTGATGCAGTAATGTTACCCTATTTCCCATTGGCTCAGATGAGCATGTCGGGCTGAGAAACGAAGGCCTCGATTTAGACATGGTGGGAGATGATAACTTTGTCCCACTTCTTAGAAGCATAAGAAAACACTATCACCAAACTAATACAACACTCTAACGCCAATATGAAATGTTAAAAAAAATATATAGTGGATCACACAGACAATGACATATAATTTACAGAAACACAAGCATTGGCACTACCAATGCCATACATAGACCACTAGGAAGATGATTATATTACGACCGTAATGAAACACACACGTCGCAGGCGACGAAGGTCGTCCGGGGTAACATTAAGGGACGCGAACGACGTCACCACAAAAATTTATATAATTCATACAAACATAAATTGTGTAATGCATACAAACATAAGCATTGGAAAACAGAACCA
>NC_134800.1:46829344-46834344 GCF_046742065.1 Oratosquilla oratoria
GTACATACTCATCTGGGACTTTTAGTCCGTGTACGTTTGTGTGTGTACATGACATCTTCATGTGTGGTTTTGTGAAGTCATCTCTGAGCATGTGCGGCACTTGAGAAGGCCTCTTCCTTACCACAATGAGGGCGCCATACCCCGCCGCTATCCTTGCATTGCGGTCGCCACCTTCGTCCCGACCCTGGCAGTCGTCTACGCCAACACTCGAGTCAATTTCAATTCTCTGCGTTGTGCAACTCCATATCCCACATACTGTAGGACTAAAGTGGCGGGTTGAACAGCAGCTTAGCGCACCCCCTCCCCCCCGGCGTGAAATCCTCTAGTGTTATGTAATGTATATTCTTGGTGCTCAAAACCGATGAGTGTATATTGGTTTCTTGGTGTGATTGATATGTGTGCGATTTCTCTCTCTCTCTCTCTCTTTTCCTCTCTTTTTCTTCCTCTTCCTCTCTTTCTTCCTCTTCCTCTCTTTCTTCCTCTCTCTTTCTCTCTCTCTATTTATCTATCTTTTTTCCTCTCTCTTCCTCTCTCTCTCTCTCTCTCTCTCTCTCTCTCTCTCTCTCTCTCTCCTCCCACAAAAGGGTGAATAAATCTACTCTCATGAATTTCCTCCACTACATTCCCTCTCGTCATATACTCTTGACAGTTAACCCCCCCATCCCCCACACCCTCATCCTTCAGCCCTGCGGGGGTCAGGGGGTGAATCTTCTGTCTTCAAATAAATCAAATCGTCTGGCGCCAGCCAAGACAGGATATGTCAAAGTTGTCATCTCAATAAAGGCGTTAGTTGGCACCTCTCCATCTCTCCCTTTCCTTCCCTTCCCTTCCATTTCCTTCATTCCTTCCAGCAAGGTAGCCTTCCCTCAGCTGAATGAAATGGTTTGGAATTATAAAATAATTATTGTAGGAAAGTGGTCAACCAACCAAGACCTTTCTCCTCGATACCCAACGATTTTTTTCAACCGCGGGGTGGTCCCTGACAGAACCGAGAGCTTCATGACCAAGCCCTATCCTGTCAGAGACGAGCCGTCGATGACAGCTCATCCGGACTTTTCGTCCCTCGGCTCAGGACTGGTCCTCGGAGTGAAGTGCCTAAATAACCCATCGCCCGCACTCCCTCTCTCCCGAGAATGCGGATTCCCGTCCAAAGAATCTCGAAGAATTCCCGGAACCTTGGGTACCCAGGAAGTGAAGTGCCGAATCATTTGACCCTTTCCGAGACCCGCAATTCTCGACGAAATGAATTCGTCGGCCGGCAGTCGATATTAAAGATAATTTCCGACACAAGTCGTGTGTACATATACACATACGGGGATTGCAAGGTCTACTGACATGACCTAGAATTTCGTTCACCATGCCATGCAAGGTCACAGTAGATGCCTCCCGGTGTGCAAAGTTGAAGGATCCTGACCATTCCGGACGCTTCGAAATGGCCGCTCCACCTTGCCTGGGCCTCTCTCCGCTTCCCACCTTGTGGCTGCACCCACGATGAACGGTCTATATCTCCTCTGGCCAAGGTGATAAAACCACCACGATGATTGGAAGCCACGGGTTTTGGTGAAATGTGGAGGCGTCTCGTGACGCCAAAGAAGGAGTACCAGGAACTGCCCTGACAAGCCCCCAGGCTCGGTGACCCTAAAAATTTGCACAATAAGCACACACACACACACACACACACATCTTGACCTTATATGACCGGTCACGCGAGAAGTGAAATCAAGCCGCTCCCTGCTGCAACAACAACACAGCGTAAGCGGCACTAGGCTCGCTGACGCAAGTACCTACTTTCTACTCCTACTAACGCTCTCTTCCTGTCAGACTTCCTTCCAACCTAAATCATTTCGTTTTATTTTGCCTCCCCAATAAGGTTTTACCCCCCGTTTTTTCTTCTTTCTGTTTGTCCTTGCTACTAAATCCTAGACCCATTTCGATAGTGACTGAGTCGAAAGATCGAAACTACGCCAGAAGGTGTCTTACTAGAACGCGTGACGGTTCTATACCCTTCCTGCACCTCTCAAGCCATAAGGGGCTATCACACTGGGCTATTTTCCCTCATCGAAATAAAGGACGGAGTCTTCATTAGAACAACGTTTCGGTTGTTAGAGCATTTTCAAGCACATAATCGTAATACACATGACTGAGATTAAATAATAGGAACGGGGGGAGGGAGGGAGGGAGAACGGGAGGGAAGGAGAGAGAGAGGGAGGGAGAGAGGGAGGGAGAGAGGGAGGTAGTTAGGGAGGAAAGGAGGTGGGGGGGGCTCACTGAATACTAGGAAAGGTTAAGAGGATGGACCAAATGTCCGGGAATAGGAAAGATTAAGGATAAGATGGAACAATTGGCTGGATGAAGGACATTAGCTCACAATCGCTATTTCCCCTGCCCCCCCCCACATCCTACCTCCAACCTCCGATTTCAGCCAGCACCGCCGACACCTCCGAGCAGATACGTTTGTTTACGATGATCTCAAGCTCCAGCAAAAATTCCGGTTCCATTTTTCTTCCCGCTTCCAATAGAAAACGAAAAAATGTAGTTATTTCCAGGCTCAATTTCCAAATATGGATTTGAGAACAAACTATATATGACAGCATTGGCTTCCTTATAGGGACATGTCACTCTAGGACTTTTGTGCAAAACTAGTCCCGATAAGAAAAAAAAAAAATAGGAACCAAAAGTACATGTGGACTCAATACTAGGATCAAAGAGATCATCTCTAACCAACGCTTTGGTGTTAGAGCGTTCTTAGTGACTGGAAATGTAATCAAAACTTGAAGTTTCGAGTCTATTCCAACACTCTCTCTCTCTCTATCTCTCTCTCTCTCTCTCTCTCTATCCTGTTTAAGGCTGCACTCATTTCACAACGCTTTCAGTTTTCGAATATTTTTTTTCTTTTTTCAAAATATAACGTACTACTATGACGTATCGGTGGCGCAGACGGTAGCGTACGGGTCTCGCATCTCCCTACTCCTGGGTTCGAGTCCCTCCCTTCTCTCCTATTCCCATCAAAGACTTTCACCTGCTAAAACAGTCCCTAAAGCTGCATAAGAGAACAACGGTAAAAGCTTCGGTCACAGCTAAGCGCCTCACGGTGTGTGTGTGTTCCTCTCCTTACTCTGTGATCTAGATAAATCTGTTTAGCGCCAGAAAGAATAGAATATTTTCTAGGCACAACAACAAACAGGACCTGACCCACTTTCATATTTCACTTTGGCCAAGATCACGGGACATATTACTGTATGGCTGACTTCAACCTTGTGCTGAATAACATCCCCTGGCCTTGGCCAGACTAAAATAATAAAAGTAAATCACTATGAACATGTACGTGTGTGTGTGTGATTCACTAAGGTCTTGGATCACGTGTTGGACTCGTGATCGACGGTTATTAAATTCTCGGATGAGAGCTCAGAGCTCGTATGACCGATCTATGGGTAATATTATGACTTTACACGCACATACACCCCCAACTCTCTGCCCACGAGAGTTGGAGTAACAACCCGCAGCACAGCGATACTGAAATTATTTCAGCCATGGGCGGGATTCGAACCCGGACCGCCGTAGTGGCAGCCGGGAACTCTAACCACTGCGCCACGAAGTTGTGTGTGTGTGTGTGTGTGTGTGTGTGTGTGTGTGTGTGTGTGTGTGTGTGTGTGTGTGTGTGTGTGTGTGTGTGTGTGTGTGTAGGTGTCTGTGTGCATATTTGTAAAATAATATAATAATAATAATAACAATAATAATACTCAGTTTATGGGTTCACAATGATACAGATACACTGACAATACACAATTTGTGTTAAATACAAAGGATTACAAATGAAGAGCAAACTGTCAGGAGACCTTTTGGTCCATAACTAGGTCGGATGCGAAAAAAATAGATAAATAAAAAAAAAAAAATGAACGAATAAAAAAGATAAATAAGTAAATAATCAAATAAATAAATAAGTTAACAGATAACGATAAATAATAATCAATACACAATAATGATAAATGAATAGATAAAATCAAATTAAACAAATAAATCTTAAAAGTTCGAACTGTACCACACTGCACTGCGTCTATAGAAAGAAGTTTATTCCATTCATTTACTACACGGCTGGCGAAGTTGTTTTTATCCACTTCCAAATTAAATCTCCTTCCTCTGTATGTATGTGTGTGTGTGTGTGTGTGTGTGTGTGTGTGTGTGTGTGTGTGTGTGTGTGTGTGTGTGTGTGTGTGTGTGTGTGTGTGTGTGTGTGTGTGTGTGTGTGTGTGTTTCTGTGCGGGGGGAAGATCGATGGGTACATATGTCCTTATGTGTGTGTGTGTGTGCGGCCTCGGGAAGGAAAAAATAATCTCAAAACTAAATACAGAAATAAATGGTGAGGAATCCAGAGCGTTTGAGTTTCTCAACAGTCGTGATGGGACAATCATTTTCTGTGTAGGTCGTGGGAGGAAGAGGGGGAGGAAGAGGAGGAAGAAGAGGAGGAGGAAGAAGAGGAGGAGGAGGAAGAGGAGTAAGAGGAAAAGTAAAAGGCGACGTGGGAGGAAGAGGAGGAGGAGGAAAAGGAGGGGAGGAAGAGAAGAAGAAGGAGGAGGAGGAGGAAGAGGAAGGAAAAGCAAAAGGAGTAAATTAGGTGGGTGAGGAGGGGGAGGAGAGGGAGGAGGGGAAGAGGGAGGAGGAAGAAGAGTAGAGTAACATGATGAAGAAGAGAAGGAGGAAGAGATGTGGGAGGAGGAGTGGGAGGAGGAGGAGGAGGAGTTGGAGGGCACTGGAGACAAGGAAGGCACGAATGAAGGAGGAAGAGATGAAGAAAAGTAGAGTTACATGATGATAAAGAGAAGGAGGAAGAGATATGGAAGGAAGAGTGGGAGGAGGAGAAGGAGGAGGAGGAAGAGTAGAGTAGCATGATGAAGAAGAGTAGGAGTAAGAGATGTGCGGAGAAGATTGGGCGTAGGAGGAGGAAGAGGAGGAGGAGGAGGAAGAGGGGGAAGAGGAGATAATGAAGGCCTGGAGTAGGACCT
>NC_134800.1:46856844-46859344 GCF_046742065.1 Oratosquilla oratoria
TCATCTCCGAGACACCCCCACACACACACACACACCATCGGTGGCGAATTGTCACAGGCGCTTCCTTATAAGGAGACCCCCCTTCTTGAACATTGGACAAGATCTGAGGTTCCTCAATGGAGTGCAGTGGAGTCCAGCGAGGTGCCACGGAGTTGAGGATGGAAGTAACGGACTCCATCCCAACTCACCCAATCCCCTTCCCCAGACCTCCGCCCAGTGGATCATGCCTGTCCATCAAGGTCAACTCTTCCTACTCTTCCTCCTCCTCTTCCTTCCTTCTCCTCCCCCATCCGCCGACTTCCTACTCCTCCTCTTCCTTCCTCCTTTTATTCCATCTCCTCATCCCCCCCGATTTCCTAATTCTCCTCTTCCTTCTTCCTCCTTTTCCTTCCTCCTCCTATTCTTTCCTTCTCCTCACTCCGTCCCCCGATTTCCTACTTCTCTTCTTCCTTCCTCCTCCTCTTCCTTCCTCCTCTTCTTCCTTCCTTCTCCTCATCCTGTCCCCCAATTTCCTACTCCCCCTCTTCCTTCCTCCTCCTTTTCCTTCCTCCTCCTCTTCCTTCCTCCTCCTCTTCCTTCCTCCTCCTCTTCCTTCCTCCTCCTCTTCCTTCCTTCTCCTCCCCCATCCCCCGACTTCCTACTCCTCCTCTTCTTTCCACCTCCTCTTCCTTCCTTTCTTCCTCATCCTCCCCTTCCTTCCTCATCTTCCTTTTCTTTCTTCCTCCTCCTCTTCGTTCTTCTTCCTTCCTCATCCTCCCATTCCTTCCTCAACCTCCTCTTCTTTCTTCCTCCTCCTCTTCCTTCCTCATCCTCCTCTCCCTTCTTCCTCTTCTTTCTTCCTCCTCCTCTCCCTTCCTCTTCCTTTCTCATCCTCCCCTTCCTTTCTCTTCCTCTTTTTCCTTCTTCCTCTTCTTTCTTCCTCCTCCTCTCCCTTCCTTCTCTTCCCTCCTCCTCCTCTTTCTTCCGCCTCCTCTTCTTTTATCCTACTCCTCCTCCTCCTCCTCCCCGTTCCCCGACTTCCTACAACCAACGGGGTTTTCTTCTTTCTCTGTTTCTTCTTTTCTTCCTCCTCCTCCTGCTCCTCACTTTTTCTTTTTTCTTCTTTTGTTTCTCTTCCTCTGCTACTCTTCTTCTTATTATCATTCTTTTTCTTCTCTCTCTTCTTATCCTTCTTAATACTGCCTTACCCCTCAAGTTGTGCCTATGACAGTGGTTCCCAAACTGTGGGTAAATTACCCCCTGGGGGGGGAGGTAACAAATTTTCGGGGGTAATGGAGGGCTGACAAAAAAATTGAAAATAAAATAAAATAAAATAAAATCAAGAAAACATTACGGTACCCGGCATTAGGATTAAGGTTAACTTAGTACGTATAATTGTAAAACTAAAAAAAAAAAGTTTGGGAACCACTGGCCTATGATATCTACATGAAGACTTCATAAAAGCATATTTCTTTTTATAAAAGTTGACGTGACAAACCGCAATTATAAAGAATGAATACTGACAGAGATGCAATCATTACCAAAGCTCTTGGTTCCTTTTCGATTTTATTTGGGGGAAAATATGATTCTTCTTTGCCCATTATCTTCTTTATATCAGTTACTTTATATCATGAAGTAATTTAATATACGAAGATTCTATTCAGCTTTATGGCTCGATTCGGGTCTCACAAAGGGTCTCGATGTGAGACGTGCGTGGGTGTGTGTGTGTGTGTGTGTGTGTGTGTGTAGTGTGTGTGTGTGTGTGTAGTTAGAAAAGAATAAATACCTTAAGGACGTCACTGTATTGAGGGGGTTAAAATGTTGTTGTATATATATATATATATATATATATATATATATATATATACATATATATATATACTTATATATATATATATATATATACATATACATATGCATATACATATATATATACATATACATATATAAATATTAACACGAGGAGATCAATCGCTCGTTACCTTGTGTGGAAAGTGGAGGAATAGCAGTCAGAGTTGATGGATATATTGTGGCTTCTCCCGAGATCGAGTGCCGGCCCCTCGGGGCTGCACCTTCAGATGGAGAGGCTATTGATGGTGATTTGAAGACGAGCGGCGGGGAGATAAGCAAGTACTTATCAGTGATCACTCCACTTGTGTGTGTGTGTGTGTGTGTGTGTCTGTGTGTGTGTGTGTGTGTGTGTGTGTGTGTGTGTGTGTGTGTGTGCACGTGTGCACGTGTGTGTATGTGCGCATTAGCGAGAGAAGGTCATTTCGAATAAATATCTGATTAAGTTTACAGCATCACCCACGTTCCTTGTTTGTTTGTTTGTTTGTTTGTTTGTTTGGTTGTTTTTTTCTTTCCTTGGCGAGGAGGCCATTTTCCTCATTCATCTGTTGTTGGAAATGATTTCCAAATTAGATTCGAGCTCTCCAGATGACCTTTGGTCTACAAGTGACCATCTTCGGGAAAATGAACTTAGGCAGTGGCAAGAGCACTTCTTTATATGAAGCGGATGCGT
>NC_134800.1:46864344-46866844 GCF_046742065.1 Oratosquilla oratoria
GTCTCAGAGTCAAGACTACCACCAAAATAAACTGTACAATGGGACTTGGTACTTTGGAGAGGCAGGAGGTGAGGAAGAGGAGGTGGGGAAGAGGAGGTGAGGAAGAGGAAGTGGGAGAGGGGCAAGGGGGTAAGGGCACAGAGGAAGAGGAGCAGAGGAAGAGCTGTGAAGAGGGGGAAGGAAGAGGAGGAAGAGGAAGAGGAGAAAGAAGGAAGAAGACGGAAGACCAAAGTCGATAATTTATTTGTTATTTCTGTGATGATGTCATGTGATATGGTTTAACGTCACAAACCCCCCGTCTATCGGGAGGCTAGGACGGTGCCCCTTCCAGAGGACTTTATAGTGTGGAATTTAATGAACCATGCCCCTGGTCCAACTTCGCCGGTGGCAGGGTTCGAACCACCATCCCCTCGACGCCCAAACCCGATTGGACAGCGAACTCCTTGTTATTCAATTTTCTATTATCATCTTTATTGCCATTATTGTTGTGGAGGAGGAAGAGCTGGGCCTCACTGCACAGCGGCAGCCGGCCGACCCGAGCAACGTTCGCGGGAGTAGGATGGACCTTTCTTCCCTGAAGTGATAATGTTTAGTATAGTTTATTACTTTATCATTCTATCACTTTATCTATGTTTTTTATTATTATTATCATTATTATTATTATTATTATTATTATTATTATTACTATTATCATTATTATTACAAATTATCATTATTAAATACTGTTAATTATCATTATTATTATTATTATCATTATTCATTATTATTATTATTTTATTTTATTTTATTTAATATTATTTTATTCTATTTTACTTTTTTTGGGGGGGCACGGGTTTTCATATAGTCACCCCCTGTATGAGTAGAAGATCTTTAGTATATCGTCACTATTATTAATCTTATTATGACCATTATCACCATTGTGGACGAGGAGGAGGGAGAGGAGGAGGAGGAGGACGAAGAGGAGGAGGAGGAGGACGAAGAGGAGGAGGAGGAGGACGAAGAGAAGAAGGAGGTCAAAGAGGAGGAGGAGGAGGACGAAGAGGAGGAGGACGAGGAGAAGGAGGAGGACAATGAGGAGGAGGACAAGGAGGAGGAGGACAAGGAGGAGGAGGACAAGGAGGAGGAGGACAAGGAGGAGGAGGACAAGGAGGAGGAGGACAAGGAGTAGGAGGACAAGGAGGAGGACAAGGAGGAGGAGGAAGAAGAGGAGAAAAAGAGGAGGAGGAGGAGAATTAAGATTAGGAGGGGAGGCGAAAAAGGAGAAAAGGACAAGGAAGAGGAGAAGGAAGAGGAAGAGGAGAAGGAGGAGGAAGAGAGGAGGAGGAGGAAGAGGAGGAGGAGGAAGAGGATAAGGAGGAGGAGGAAAAAGAAGAGGGGAAGAGGAGGAGGGGTAAGAGGAGAAGGGGAAGAGAAGGAGGGGAAGAGAAGGAGGGGTAAGAGGAGAAGGGGAAGAGGAGGAGGGGGAAGAGGAGGAGGGGGAAGAGGAGGAGGGGAAGAGGAGGAGGGGGAAGAGGAGGAGGGGGAAGAGGAGGAGGGGGAAGAGGAGGAGGGGGAAGAGGAGGAGGGGGAAGAGGAGGAGGGGGAAGAGGAGGAGGGGGAAGAGGAGGAGGAGAAGGAATATTAGGAGGAGGGGAGACGAAAAAGAAAGAAAAAAGGACGAGGAAGATGAGGAGGAGGAGAAAGAAGAGGAAGAGGAGTAGGAAGAAAAAAGGAAGGAGGAGGAGGAGGAGGAGGAGAAAAAGGAGGAGGAGAAAAAGGAAGAGGAGGAGGAGTAGGAGGAGGAGAAGGAGAATGGAAAGATGTGTGGTTAGGTGGTTAAGGCACTTGGTCCTCAGCATCCCTCAAGCAGGCGTCATTGACCTCTTCGCTCCTCCGTGGACGAGGGGGCGAAAGGGAAGGGGAAGGGGGTAGGGGGAAGGGGGGTAGGGGGAAGGGGGAGGTAGGAGAAAGGGAAGAGAGGGGGAAACGGGAAGGGGAGAGAGAAAGGGGAGGGGGAAGGGGGAAGGGGGAAGAGGAAAGGGGGAAGGGGGAAGGGGGCGGGGGAAGAGGGAGGAAGGGGGAAGGGGAAGGGGAAGGGGGAGGAAGAGGGAAGGGGAAGGGGGAGGAAGAGGGAAGGGGAAGGGGATGGGGGAAGGGGAGGAAGAGGGAAGGGGAAAGGGGAAAGGGGAAGGGGGAGGAAGAGGGAAGGGGAAAGGGGAAAGGGGAAGGGGGAGGAAGAGGGAAGGGGAAGGGGATGGGGGAAGGGGATGGGGAAAGGGGAAAGGGGGAAGGGGGAGGAAGAGGGAAGGGGAAAGGGGAAAGGGGGAGGAAGAGGGAAGGGGAAAGGGGGAAGGGGGAGGAAGAGGGAAGGGGGGCGGGGAAAGTGGAAGGGGGGCGGGAGAAGAGGGAGGAAGAGGGAAGGGGAAGGGGGAAGAAGAGGGAAGGAGAAGGGGAAGTGGGAGGAAGGGGGAGGAAGAGGAGAAAGGGGTGGAGGGAGAAGGGAGAAGGGAGGAGGGGGAAG
>NC_134800.1:46871844-46891844 GCF_046742065.1 Oratosquilla oratoria
GGGGATAGGGGATGGGAAGTGGGGGAGTGAGGAGTGGGGAGTGGGAATGGAGTACGGGGGGATGGGGGGTGGGGTTGGTGAGTGGGGGATGGGGGATGGGGATGGTGGGATAGAGATGGTGGGATAGGAAAGGTTATATGGTCCAGTCCCACCACGTAAACATTAGAGTGTCCGAGTGAGAGAATTGAAACGAAGACCCACGACCAGTCAGGAGCTCTCAAGCCTTTCTGGCTGCGACAAATGACTTCGATGAATCCGTGACCCAATCCCTCCCACCTCCCACAGCAACAAACCAGTTCTGGAAATCACTATAACACAGTTCCCTGTCTCCGTGTATGTTTGACTATGTACGTATATATGTATGTATATATATATATATATATATATATATATATATATATAAATATGTATGTATGTATGTATGTATGTATGTATGTATTTGTGTATGTATGTAATGTATGTATCTGTATATGTACGTATGTATGTATCTATGTATGTGTATGAGCTTGTATGGATCTCTAACTCTCTCTCTTACACACACACACACACACACACACACACACACACACACACACACACACACACGCACGCACGCATGCATACACACGCATGCACACACACGCTTTGAAAACTCTGATCTAATGCAACACCGGTCAGGGAGCTGTGATGGTTCGGTAGCTTTCGTGCCCCGCTCATGTGTAGGTGCCAGATGCCCCATAGACGTGGACGATGGCGCCACCTTGACCCTATGAGTTCGGTGAGCCTGAGTCACTAAGAGCTGTCACCAGAAGGGAGGAGGGGGAGCTTGAAGTTCATTGAGACACGCCGGGGAGTCTCCGCAGATGAATAAAATCGCTTGACGAACACATTGCAAGTCCTATCGGCATCATGGCGGTCTTTGATGATTCTATTCTGGCCATCGCAAGACGACTTCATTCACCTGAAACGAACTCAACGGCTGGCGACAACAGAAATCTCCGAAGCCAATGGAGCGCTTCGCCCAAAACGTAAACAAGCAGGTGCGCATGCGCAGCAGCAACAGACTGCTGGCTGGCTCCCGCCGTCGCCGACGCCTCGAGGTGGTTGCTGGCCTGGCTCGAAGAACTTATGGGCCTCTATTGCCCATCTTGCAAGTCGCCACTTTTGGCCATCGTTTCCTTCCTTCCTTCCTTCGGTCCTTCCTTCCTTCCTTCCTTCCTTTTCCCCCTTGCCCTCCTTTCCCTCCCACCTCCCTCTCTCTCCCCCCTTCTCTCTCTCTCTCTCTCCAACTCACTCAGACTCCTTCCCCCCCTCACTCTCTCTCTCTCTCAGAAGTTTAAGGATGCCGTCTTGACCTTTTCTCGTTAGGATTTTGTCGCCATCATCAACGTCGTCGCTGTTGTCGTCATCTCCGTTTATGTTTCCCCGTGATGACGTCACCTTATAGGGTGACGTCATTTTTATGACATCGACGCTCGACTGTGACGTGCGTATTGGTGGAGACATAAGAATATATAATATTATATGAAAATGAGTTAAGGGGAAGGCAGAGTGTCTTTATCTGTCACACACATACACACACACAAACACACACAAATACACACACACACACACACACACACACACACAGGTTTTTAAAACACAAATTAAATCAATTTTACCGAAAAAGCGAACAAATATCAGCTGTACACAGGACAAGAACATCAAAAATTGCACATGTAAACGTGAATACGAGTATCTTACCATCAACCACGTTCGACACCAATGGCGTTATCACACTGGACTGTTTTCCTCCGACAGTTGGAGCAAATAGTTTACCATAGTGATTTTGCAACGGTAAACGTCCTGGAGGTAGTTGGTATCGCCGACAAATCGGAGGTTGAAGGAAAAATAGCTCAGTGTGATAACCCTTTTAGTCGAGACGAACCTTATCGAGATATGTTGATGTGATGGGGACGCATCACAATGGGAACAAAAATTGACGAAATAACACCGAGTTATGGAAAGGGTGACGCAAACAAGGTCATCATATTAAGACAACAGGGCAGGACTCGCAGTAATGGATTTAAATTAGTCAAATTTAGATTTAAGAAGAATATGGGCAAGAGCTGGTTTACCAGTAGAGTGGTCAACGAATGGAACAGACTTAGTAACCATGATGTAGTGACCGCAGAAACTATCGGTTGTTTTAAGAAAAGCTTAGACAACTTTATGGATGGGGTGACAGGTGGTAATGGACATGGAACTGCTTAATGTTGGCCTTATGGTCTCTTGCAGTCTTCTTCTTTCTTGTCTTGCCTTGTCTTGTTATGTCTTGTCTCGTAGTTCTGATGTTGACACAATGACCTGTCTGAACTTTCTTTGGTATGTTGTTGATATGAAACAATCCATTGGGCAACAGACGTGACATAAGTAAGAGGACACATTCCAGCAAGGGGCGATTCATAAACGCCAACAAAACTGAGGAGGAACGGGAAACATTCACAAGTATCCAGAGCTCCAGACTCTGGGGAAGGAGGGAAGGGAGCAAGGAAGTCTTGAAGCTGTGTCATTTAACTCCTTGAATCCATTAACGTTAGGCCACAGTCGAACTTGCTCTCGCTTCCTGGCAGACGAATTGATTCAGGACATGAAGCATCCATGCCTGAGCGTGCTAGGAGATGAAAAATGTGGGGCTTCGTTGGGGGTTGGGGAGGGGCGAATGTGGCCATAACCTTGAATAGATGGATGGATGGATGGACTATGGGATTTAGGGCAAAGCCCAATCGCCAGGATCTACAAAGATCATTCATCGCTAAAGCCACAACCTTGGTTCTGTTCCGTGTAGTAGTTCACTTTTTCTTCGAGTTACCTCGCCCTTTATACCCCCTCACCCTCCATTTTTTTTTTCTTTCTTCTTCTTCTTCTACTTCTTTGAGGTTTGCCTCATAAGCGGTCAAGGTTTGTCCAAAGGGCAGGAGTGTGATGGGGGAAGGGGGGAGGGGGGATTGCATCTGGCGCTGATGAGGATTCCATACAAGGATGCAGGAGAGGTCATTGCACTGGCTGATATATGATCATGCAAGTAAAGTATTGGGCAACAATTTGTTTTCCTAGTTGTTCTTGTTATCATCACCATCATCAGTGTCCTTGTTGTCCTCATTTAGGTCATCGCCGTCGACGTCATGACAAGAGAGATGATGATGATAATGACAACAACAACGTATATGATGATTATCATTGTAATCATACAAACAATGATAATGAAGAGAGAGAGTTAAGGACAACTTTTCACGGCTGAAATAAAAAAAATAATGTCCTAACGTCATACGCTTTTATTCAGGACAATAACGAGGAGAAAGAGGAGGAAGGGGAGGAGGAAGAGGAGGAAGAGGAGGAGGAAGAGGAGGAGGAGGAGGAGGAGGAGGAGGGGTAGTCTTCTCTTTGGTGGCACCCTTCACAGATTTAGTTTTGGTACTGCTTGCCTCCCCGAAGGGAGGAGGGGGAGGGGGGGAAGTGGCACAGTGCTTGTTTCGGGGGCTTAATTGGTGGTAATGGTGCGTCAACAAATGGTGGTGATAGGGGGGAGGGGGAGAGGGGGAGAGGGTGGGAGAGGAGGGAGAGGAGGTGAGAGGAGGGAGGGGAGAGGGAAAGGGGGAGGGGGAGGGGAGAAGGGGCAGGGGAAGGAGAGAGGGAGGAGAGAGAGGAAGAGGAGGATAGGGAGAGGAGGAGAGAGGAGGGAGGGGGAGGGGAGAAGGGGTAGGGGAGGGAGAGAGGGAGGGAGAGAGAGAGGGAGGAGAGAGAGGAAGAGGGGGATGGGGAGAGGAGGAGAGAGGAGGTAGGGGGGAAAGGGGGTAGGGGGAGGGGGAGGAGGGAAACACCAGATGGCAATTGTCTAAAATTTGCAACAACAAAAAAAGTAGTCTCGAAAGATGAAGTTGGGTTTCAAGAAGTAAAAAAAATATGTATATTATTTTTACGTAAAAGACACAAGAAAAATGAGAGGAGGAGAAGGAGGAGCGAGAGAAGTAAGAATAGAAGATAGAAAGAAAAGGAGAAGGGGAGAAGGACAAAGAGGAAGATGAGAGGGAAAGAGCAAAAGTGGAAGATAGAAAGAAAACGAAATTGGAAGATGAAAAGAAGAAAAAAATTGAGGAAAAGAGGAATGGAAAAGAGGAGTGGAAAAGAGGACAAGAGAGGAAATAAAGGTCGGAGGAGGAAGAAAATGGGAAACAAAAGTCTGAAGAAAGAAAAATAGGAAGGAGGAAAAAAAACAATGATCAAAGAAGCAAAAAATCGGGATGTAAAGAAAACACGAAGAAAAACAAAACAAAGAAAAAAAAAGAGGAAAAAAATGAAAAGACGAGAGGGAAATAAGTAGACAGAAATAGAGAGGAGGAAAAGAGGAAGAAGAGGGAAAAGAGCCACGAGGACAGAAGGGAAGGAAGGAAGGAAGGAAGGAAAGATGGAAGGAGAAGGAAGTGTAAAGGCAAAAAAGACTCGCAATTGAAGGAGAAGAAACAGCAAATGATAAAGCAAGGGGCAACCAGACCTGAACGAAAAGACGGACGAAGACGAACAAGAAGAGAACGAAGAGAAAAGAAAAGAGATACGATCAGAGAGGAACGAGAGGTGGGCGTGGAGGAGGAGGAGGAAGAGGAGGAGGAGGAGGGAGAGGAGGAGGAAAAAGGGGCACTGTTGGGGGATTATGCGGAAGAAAAGAAGAAGAAAAAGAGGAGGAGGAGGAGTGAGAGGAGGAAGAGATTGCGAGGAAAGGAGGAGACTGAGTAGAAGACGGAGAACCAAGAGGGGAGGAGGAGGAGGAGGAAGAGGAGGAGGAAGAGGAGATGATTGTGGAGATGAAAGAAAATATAAGCAAAAGAAAAAAATGAAACGATAACAAAACAATAGAATGTAGAAGAAGAAAATAAAGAAGAAGAAGAAGAAGAAGAAGAAGAAGAAGAAGAAGAAAAGAAGGAAAAGGAATTTGAGAAAGAGAGGAATTTGAGAAACAAGCATAAAAGAGAAGAGAGGAGAGGGGATAGGATAATAGATAGAGGATGAAGAGTAGTAAAAAGAGAAAAAAGAGATACAAAGAGAGAAAGATAGTGTAGGAGAAAAGAATAAAAAAATATATATACATACGAAGAAAAGAAGAAAGAGTAAAGAAAAAGGATATGGGAGACAAATAAAAGAAAATAAAGAAAATATAAAAGACAAAATAAAGAAACAGACAGAGAGATAGATAGATAGGGGAGGAATGAGGAGAGAGAGAGAGGGGAGTGAGGAGAGAGAGGGGAGTGAGGAGAGAGAGGGGAGTGAGGGGAGTGAGGAGAGAGAGAGAGAGAGAGAGAGAGAGAGAGAGAGAGAGAGAGAGAGAGAGAGAGAGAGAGAGAGAGAGAGAGAGAGAGAGAGAGAGAGACGCGTTATAGGTGGAAAAGAATGAGGAAGAGAAGAAGGAGGGCGGAGGAGGAGCAGGAAGAAGGAAGAAAAGGAGCCGTATAGAAAGAGGGAGGAGGAGGTGGAGGAGGAAGAGAGGAGGCAGGAAGAAAAGGAGCCGGATAGAAAGGAGGAGGAGGAGGAAAAAAGAAGAAAAGAAGAAAAGAATCTAGATAGAAAAGAGGAAGAGGAGGAGAAGGAAAAAATATAGAAGGAAAAGAAGGAGGAAGAGGAGTCGAAGGAAAAAAGGAGGAAAAGGAAAAGGAAGAGGAGGCGAAGGAAAAAAAGAAGGAGGAGGAGGAGGAAGAGGAGGAAAAGGAAAAGGAGGAAGAAGAGGGTGAGGAAGAGGAGAAAAAGGAGGAGGAGGAAGAGGAGGAGGAGCAGCAGGAGGAGGAGGAGGTGAGGAGGAGGAGGAGTAGGAGGAAAGGAGGTGGAGAGGTAGTTTCTGTCCATAGTTACTGGGGCCAATTTTTGTATTGGCGAGACAAGAATCATCTCTTGTTACAAGGTCGTGTGCGTGTGCGTGTGTGTGTGTGTGTGTGTGTGTGTGTGTGTGTGTGTGTGTGTGTGTGTGTGTGTGTGTGTGTGCGTGCTCGTATCACTGTACGTATCACTGCTCGTATCACTGCTCGTATCACTGTACCCATCCAGAGCTAAGTAACATCCCAACGAGCAAGCCCCAGTAAGATGGGAAGTGGCTGTCACTAAATAACAAAGAACGAAGATCGAAGTCTACAAAATCTGTGAAGGAGGCGGGGGGGGGGGGGTTCTTTACCCTCCGGTCCTTGGTCCGGGTCCGACATCACAGAACGTCTGGGTCGTGGTGGAGGTGGGGGGGGGGGTTGTATGCCATGAAGAACACTTCCGGTAAATTTGGACAAAAACTAGTCCCGCCATCCCATCCCTCTGTCAGACCCAATGGGACTCGATCTGGGATCGGGAGTGGGGTAAGGAGTCCATAGGGAAGAGGAGAATGGGGGAAAGGGAGAAGGTGGAAGGGGTAAGGGGAGGGGAGAAGGGAAGGGGGAGAAGGGGGAGAAGGGTGAGGGGAAAAAAAGAGAAGGGAAGGGGAGAGAAAGGGGAAGGGAAGAAGGGGGAAGGGGGAAGGGGATGGGGGAAGGGGATGGGAGGGAAGGGGAGAAGGGGGAGGGGAGAAGGGGGAAGGGGAGACAGGGGAACAGAACAAGGGGGAAGGGGGAAGGGGATGGGGGAAGGGGATGGGGGAAAGGGATGGGGGAAGGGGGAAGGGGAGAAGGGAGAAGGGGAGAAGGGGGAAGGGGGGAAGGGGTGGTTAACGAGGTTAACGACAACGATCCGGAGGCGGCAAGTATGATAATGATGATGAAATGGGTAAATTGACGCCCGAGACAGAAGGTGGCCCTTTTAGAGGAGTTAACACATCCCAACAACCCACACCCACATATCACACGCCCACATTAAACGCCCACAAAAAACACCCCCACCTCCCACAAAAAACACTCCCACCTCTGCACACCCTACCACCACCACACGCCCACCTCCCTTCACTCAGATCCTACGATGAATGAAATAGTTTGTCAGCAGCAGACAGATGTAAAGGAAAAGGTGTGTGTGTGTGTGTGTGTGTGTGTGTGTGTGTGTGTGTGTGTGTGTGTGTGTGTGTGTGTGTGTGTGTGTGTGTGTGTGTGTGTGTGTGTGTGTGTGTGTGTGTGTGTGTGTGTGTGTGTGTTTAGTGTGTGTGTGTGTGTGTGTGTGTGTGTGTGTGTGTGTGTGTGTGTGTGTGTGTGTGTGTGTGTGTGTGTGTGTGTGTGTGTGTGTGTGTGTGAGTGAGAGAGAGAGAGAGAGAAAGAGAGAGAGAGAAAAGAGAGAAGAGAGAGGGAGAGAGAGAGGGGGAGAGGGAAAGTGAGGAGAGAAATAGAAAAAGAGAAAGAGAAAAAGAGAAAGAGAAAAGGAGAGAAAAGAGAGACAGAGAGAGAAAGAAAGAGAGAGAGGGGGGGGAGAATCATTCGAACCACTATACTCACTTGGAGAGTGCCACGCAGCATCATAGGTATTCATCATTTCGTCGGCTAAAACAAACGCCTCTATCCCTGCTAGGAACAATATCCTTCCGACATGGTGGAGGCTTGAGAAGCGGTCAAGGAGTCTTCAGGAGCCGCAAAAATAAATAAATAAATAAATAAATAAATAAATAAATAGATCAATAAATAAAAATAAAAATAAATATTTTTTTCATCTTCAGTAATAAAAGGTTGCCGTGAGGCTCTGGTCCGTAGGGGTGTTACTAAAGTGCTCGAAATATGGACTAGATAAGAATCGGGTGCTCAATGCGAAAATGGGCGAAGGAGAGATGGAGAGATGGAGAATGGGAATACTAGAAGAAGGAAATGAGAGAGAGGAGGGGAGGGAGGGAGGGAGGTAGGGAGGATTGGGCCAACTGAAGCGCTGTAGTTTGAGGAGATCTACTGTGGGAAGGGTAAAAAGGGAGTTGGGAGGGAGGAAGGGAGGGAGGGAGGAGGAGGGTGGGAGTGGACTCCATCAGTCTCGACTCCTGAGTTCAGTTCGCCGCCACAGCTCACGACGTCCGGACGAGAGCAAGAGAGAGAGGGAACGAGAGAGAGAGAGAGAAAGAGTGCGTGTGTTACGTCGTGTGGGGCTAGCGGGCAACCCCTATTCAGACACGTTTTGTTATATTTATCAGTTGCCCCCCACCCCCTTTTCCCCGCTCTTTCGGAACCCGGGCGTTGTGTTGTGCTAATTCACGCGCGCGCGTGCGCGATTGTTCGGCAGCAAGTTGGACATTGTCTAGAGACTATTGCACTAACTCAGCGGAAAACTTTTGCTCGTTTGTAAGCAACTCACTCGTAGTAGGCTACCACAAATCTGAGAAGACTAGTTTGCAATCATTTAAGCGGAGAGGAGAACAATCTCATCGAAGCAGATTAGAGAGAAGAGTATTCGATACTTCTTCGCCATTGAACGCATGTGTTGTTATCGAGACCTGGACCATTGAACTTGGTGAACGCGTCGAAAGATTAGAAGGGGGGAAGAAGAAACCCGTAAGGAACATTTTCTCGATAAGAACGAACGGGTCAACGACCTTACGTGCTGAAGAAGATCTCAGGTCCTGTCCCGGGCATTTTCAAGTCCCCCCTGCGGACCCCGTCAAAGAAATTGTTTGAAATGGACCTGAGGGGAAACGGGAACAGCGAGGTTCCCGGAGAAGCTGTCGAGCTTCTGACGGACTACCAGTCCAGGTCGCTCCAGCCTCGAATCGTCAAATCCGGGTCCATCTCGAAGCCTCCACCAAGCCTCGATGACAAGCCTCGCAAGGGTCATGCTTGGAGTGTGACCAAACAGGTAAGTAACTGGAGAAGGAGGAGGAGGAGGAGTTGGGACAATGGCTGGGGTGGGAGGATCTGAAGGAAAGAAGGAAAACCAGTCCGAGCAAGAGGGAAGTGGTCCAGTGGTTAGCATGCTCGGCAAAGGCCTTAAGTACCACTTGTTCGAATCACCTCCACACCGGAAAATGACCGACTTCCCTCTCTATGGCGTATTCTCTTTAACGATCGACGATGTAGCAAAGCATATTCCCTAGGAGAATACTGCTAGCTTACTCGCAGAACATTGTAGCTTTCCTCTAACCATCGACGATGTAGCAAAGCATATTCCCTAGGAGAATACTGCTAGCATACTCGCCGAACATTGTAGCTTTCCTCAGACATTATATATTTCTGCAGACGACGACGCTATCAAAACATCAGTACATCTAACCAACACTCTCACACCTATTGTTGAACAGATTCCATTTCTAAGCTTAATCTTCGACTTTTGCTTTTCTTGGATCCCTCGCCTAGAAAAACTAAAAATTTCTATCCTCGAACCCGTGACTTTATCAAATTACTGCCCCCACACAAACTGGGGAGCCGACAGGCGACCCTGTAGAAACTACCAAACCCTCGTATGAATCAAAATTTATTACGAATGACAAGTTTCCTCCTCTGTCTCAATCGCAGACTCTGTACGCTCTCTTGGTCTCTGCCTCAGCACAGGTGTTTTCTGCAGTAGCTTAGTCAAGACCTAACACGCAGAGAACGAGTACACCTTCTGTACGTCCACCGTTCCTAGACATCACCAAAATATCTCGCATCAAGAGCTCCCCGATACCCATCTCCATTTACTTTCCACTCCTTTTTCCCCCTCAACCGTCCAAGAATCCAACAGAAGCATCAGCACTGTTCGCGATCATTCTGCATGTGGATGGCAGATTTGCTAACCACAATAAAGATCAAGTCACAACACCTACCCAGGCCCCTTGGGGCTTCCCCCACCCCCTGCACTCCTTCTGCTTAGCTGTCATCATTTGGCAAGTGTTTCTTTCCAATTACCCTCTCATCCCCTGTCATCAACAGGCAGCTTCTGGTTTGACCGCGGAGTGGGTTAAGCAACAGTGTCTCGCATGGGCACGTAGATCAGGTCCGTCACCACCTTCCCATTTGCTTTAATCTTTGCTGTTCTCAATCCCTTACACCTTATTTTCAACCCCCATCTCCCTCTCATCCTTCATAATCATCTCTGATCTACGCAACTCCCCGAAAATTCTTTCAATTCTCCATTCCCTCCACCCATTACCCCACAAATTCCACTCGTGGATCATCCAAGTCTCCTTTTGCTGGGTGCCATATCGTGCCTGCATTCCCGGCAACGAACGCGCGGACAAAGCAGCTCGGGATGCAGCACTGACCTCTTATCGGTGCTTTAACCCTCTGTCTACATGTTATTCTACTACACCCTCCTCTCTACACTACAAATCATGTAGCAAAACATTTTAAGAGACAAATCATCTATAAATGATCAAATCTATCGTTTGGCCATGGATCTCTTTCCACCAGTGTAACCGACGCCTTGAGACAGCACTGACGCTCTAGAAACAAAATGGTGTCGTCACACATATATTATTCTCATGACTATTGACAGACCCCTATCTGCCCTTGGTGTTTCACAGTCCCATTTTACAGTACCACGCATTTTAGTTGAACGCCCTACCTACATTCCTCACAATAACCCTCCACATTCTCACCTTCCTCCTCAAACAAATATTACATTACATCTTATTGAAAGAGGATCGACACCAATACCTAAATTTTTTCTCCACAGTTTCCTTCAATATTCTCGCAGCTTATAAACGTCTCGCTCTCGTGCTATGTACCTACACCCAGAATGGTTATCGATAACGCAATATGACGCCATTTGTTAAACAATGCCACAAACTGTGATGTCACACATTGAAGTAACACACGAGAGGAAAAAAAAATTTATGTCACAGAAACACCCATCTGACAGCCAAGACTTCTACAGCGGTCCGTAGGAGCCATCAGGTGACCATAGGGCACTCGCCGAACGTAGGATCGTAAATCACTTGACGAGGTCCTCGTGATGTAGCCGAGTATCACGTTGCGTGTACGAGACCAGGAAGACGGAGTATTGCGTCATGATGAGGTCATAGTGACGTCGGATCGTAAAGTAGATGGCGCCACTTTAGTTCAGGAGTACCTGTTCTCAAGGTTTTCTTGTTCTTGTTTGAGTGCATCCCTCAGTCGTGACAAAAATTATTAAATTGCACCCGGGATCAAAATTCCACCGAATGACAGGTTAAATATGTAATTATGACGAGCTACCTGGCATTTTTCTTATGTGCTAACAAAACACATTTATTATTGAAAAACATTAGTCGGTTTAAACTCAAACAAATCGATGTAAAGTTTTGTATAAAAAAAATCATCGTTGACAAGCTGTTGGCGCGTCATTCCACCCCCTAACCCCCTTCACCCCTAACCCCCTAAACCCACACCCCCACGCCTAACCTGGATAATCGAGTTAGCATCATTAAGAACATGGTGACGCAACTATTTTTTTTACTCAAACAAGTTCCTTTTTATTTTATTTCTTATCTTATTCACTTATTCACCTATCTCTTCGTCTGTTCATTTGCGTACTCATCATTTATTCATGTTATTAATTTGTCAACTTGTTCATTTGTTTAGTTATATTTGGCTGAAGGAAGAAAAAAAAAAGTCCAACTATTAAGTGTCCTTCCATGGACCATTTATCCACGACTTCCATTATCCACCAAATACATATTCAGTACTCCATGTGGAACTGAGAGGGGAGAGGTGGAACAGGTGGTGGATGGGAGTGGAATGGGTGGGAGTAGGTACGTGCCTCTGACTTGGCTACCTCCCTTATAAAGGGGAAAAACCTCTTGGTACATATATATATATATATATATATATATATGCATGAGAAATCACATAAACTCGTGATTCTAAATATGCGGAAAAAATCACCAAGGAAAAAGATAAACTGATAACCAAGCGCTGTCGTCTATTCAGACATCCTCAGGGTACCCTGAGGATGTCTGAATAGACGAAAGCGCTTGGTCATCAGTTTATCTTTTTCCTTGGTGGTTTTTCCGCAGATAGATATAGACATATTCAGTTGCTAGTGTCATCTGCAACCCCGATTCAGTTGAGGGGGAAACTACCGGAATCAGGGCGCATGACGCAAGACCTCCTAAAGATGTCGTTTCTTGTTCCTGAAAGGTAAAGTGATAGAAGAGAGAAATACAGAAATGATAATAGATAACGATTTGATGATAATATAATAATAAAGATATAATGATAAAAATATAAAAAGATAAAAGATAAAGATAAAGCCCACGGCTCGGCTCCCCGCCGCTTTGGTTTGCGCAATCAGGGCTCGAACTCGGGTCTCCACATTGACAAGGCGACATCACAACATTTGTCAACGCAGGAATGTTTCATCCAAGCCCAAAGCAGCAAAAGCAACAACAAGAACCGCTGTTACAAGAATAGAACTTTGTTTGTCAACCTCGAGATAAAGTATTGTCTATTGTGCTTCAGCGATTAGGAGTCTCGAAGGTCCCTTGTCCACCGTGGTGACACAACAGTGGCCAGTACATTTCGGTAGGCAAGGGTCATGACCATTAACGTCGGAGCAGTGGTGGATCCAGAGAAGGGGATGCTGAGAGGGCTGAAACCCCTCCACCCCCAAATTTGTTCTTTCATGACCACATTGCAGAAGTCGAGGAACATGTCACCATAACACCGGTTCATAACAGAAAGTAGTATCATATTGGCAGAAGTATATTCATCACGCCATTGAGGGTAAATCTTTAAAATGTCATATCAAGTATTAATTTTGCCCAATATTCTGAAAAAACTAAAGCGAGAACATATAGTCCAATCTATATTCGAAATCATCGTGTTCTTACTAGAGTACATCTCTTTAAAAGCATCGTCTATATTTAATCTGTATTTACAAAATTCAAGCTAATCCCCCCTCCATGTTTTGATCCTGGATCCGCCACTGCATCTGAAGCACAACAAGCACCGAAGCGTCCATGTGATTCACCATGGTCTTGGATCACGTGTCGGACTCGTGATCGACAGTTATTAACCTCCCGGATGAGAACTCAGAGCTTCTATATGACTGATCTATGGGTAATACTGTGACCTTACACGCACACACACACCCAACTCCCCGCCCACGAGAGTTGGAGTAACAACCCGCAGTGCAGCGATACTGAAATTATTTCAGCCCTGGGCGGGATTCGAACCCGGACCGCCGTAGTGGCAGGCGGGAACTCTAACCACTGCGCCACGAGGTTGTGTGACGCCGGCCTGGTGTGTCTTGCGTCATCCTAGCGAGCGAGCCGCCATGACTGTAGAAAGAATCAAGGTACCGGCCGGTCCGCGCCGAACTCCCATGATGAGGTTTCTTGTTAACCACAAAAAAAAAAAAAAAAAAAAAAAAAAAAAAAAAAAAAAAAAAAAAAAAAAAAAAAAAATATCTGACGACAGGTTTACAAGAATATGTTTCTCGGCACTTTACGAAGACGAAGGGCCTGTTCACACTAGCGGTTTGAACCGCGCGGAAACCGCGGCGGGAGCGTATAGTCAAGGAAAAACATTGCGGTTGTGTGTAAACGCTTCCACTAACTTGCACTGTAACTGAACCGCCGCGGTTCAAACCGCTAGTGTGAACAGGGCTGAAGAGGCGAGATACACTTCTCTGAAGAGAGCGAGAAGTCTCCCTTTGTTGGAAAAGAAAAAATCTCCGAACTGAAACGACAATGGAAGCGTAATAAAACGAAGAATGACGCTCTAGGAATACAATTTATATTTATAACACAGATGAACTAAACAACAGATAAGCGCCACGATAATGGAACGTAAACCATTTTTCCTGTTTTTCCCCAAACAAGGCTCCAAGTACCGACGTTATCTAATCATTTAGGGTAAGCGGGAAAGGCGACGGAGTCTGAGAAATGCATTGCAACTCTGGCTCGCAAGACAAAAACAAGAAGTCAGATAGCAACAGGCCTCTGAAATGCATTTTCTGCTTCCTATCATCAAGGTACGAGCCAATCGTACTTAAGATATTTTTGGAGTACTAAGTATGCTTAAGATATCTCTGGAATGCTAATTATAGTGAAGATCGGACCCGAGGCTGGTGCAAATGAATATTCTACGTACAGTATAGTTCATATCCTTGAGTAATTACGCTTGGTTAATAAATAAGTAGATAGACAAATAGATGATTGATCGATTCGGTCGAACGTATTGAACTCCCTCTATCAGGAGGCTAGGACGGTGCCCCTTACAGAGAACTTTGTAACGTGGAATTGAAAGAACCATGCCCTTGGTCCAACTCGCTTGCGGCAAACTCGAACTACCGTCGCCTCGACCTCCGCCGCAAGTAGCGACGCTCTAACCCGCTCGGCCAGCGATCATAAAGACAAATAAGTGAATAGATCAAATGAGATATGATGGTGAGTGGCGTACACCAGGAGGCACTTGGGTCAAAGGAGTCGAGGGGAGAGGCTGGTCAGGGGCTGGAGCTAAATTCAGTGACCTTTCACTAACGTAGAGCTTATTTTCACAAACTAAATCGAGTTCCATGTTGAAACCAATTACTTACGTGGTAAAACAAGAAGAAGCAAAGTGTAGAGCCACACGGGCACAGCCTAAAGTTCCGAAAAAGAGAAAAAGAAATCAAATTAAGAGAGAAAGTTGTTTGGGCCTCCGTCGTTTTCACGACGGGTTTTCTTGTCGTAAGAGTGGCATAATAACTTCAAGTACCGGGGACATCAGGTGAACCAATGAGGAGTTTGAACAGCAACGACACCGAGCATCGCACACACAGGGAGATCTGAAACGCCAGTCGCAACATGGCGCGCTTGTTTCGAACTCACCACGTGGGCCCGGGTCCAAATCCACCGCTGACCCGCCAATTTGAGTTTACAGAATACCAAAGCTGGTGTATCCGGTAACGGCCATCCTCCTCTTGGTGCGTGTAGATGTTGCATCACCCTGTACATGAGCCTAGTGAACACTTGTGAACATTGGATATCGAGTGGCAGGTGTGTTTGTGTGCGTGTGTATGTGTGTGTGTTTATCTAGTTGTATGCGTGTGTGTGTATGTGTTTGTGTGTGTGTGTGTGTATGTGCGTGTGTGTGTGTGTGTGTGTGTGTGTGTGTGTGTGTGTGTGTGTGTGTGTGTGTGTGTGTGTGTGTGTGTGTGTGTGTGTGTGTGTGTGATTTCCACATGGTCCTGCATCAGGTGCTGGACAAATTATCTGTAATTATTACCCTTCCAGATGAAAGTACATAGCCCGTATGGCCTGATCTATGGTTAATAATGTAACCTCTCTCTCCCTCCCTCTCTCTCTCTCTCACACACACACACACACACACACAAGGGGATGGGGAGCAGTGTGTGTATGTGATGAGGGTTGGTTTGTGTCCACTGGGTTCATGAGCAACATTCCGTCTAAGCTATGCGCATGCGTGCTCACATGTTTGACAACTAGCGCACATAAAGAAAAAATGTGCGCACACAGGGTTTTCAAATCATATTAAAAACCATCCATTAAAGAAGCTCCACCGAAACATCAACTTATAAATTCTCTAAAAATATGGTAACTTGCCAACCGTCAAACCAATAATTGATTGGTGGTAAAACGCAATACAAACACACGTATTTGCCTAAATGATCAGATGGTGACTTGCATGGGTCCGCACATACTTTTCAGAGAAGGCAAAGTTTGCACACAAGCCAATTTCTGCACGCACTCACGGCAAAAAATTAGAGGGAACATTGCTCATGAGCGTATGTGTTGTGTGTGTGTGCGTGTGTATGTCTGTGTGTGTGTGTGTGTGTGTGTGTGTGTGTGTGTGTGTGTGTGTGTGTGTGTGTGTGTGTGTGTGCGCGCGCGCACGATGCTACCTGTATACGCGAGATGGCGTTCGTGATATAAGGACACTGAAAGAGACAGTCAGAGGAAGGTAGGGAATAAGAGCTCAAACATGAACAAAACCCCGCGAGTCTAAGCCACGCGCCTGGTATGCAACGGTGAGAGTATCTTTTTGTAACGGGAAGTAAGAGTCCGCAGCGAGTGACCTTGAGACTCCGGTGGTTTCCGTTGTGTTTCAAACGCTGACACGACGTCTAGACTCTAGTCTACGGCAGTCCGCCATCGCCTAGCCCCTTCTGTTACTGTTACTGTTACTTCTGTTACTGTTACTGTTACTTCTGTTACTGGTCCCACGATGTTCCATTGAACGGTGGACGAACGAGCAAGCAACCCAGCGAACTCTCGGACAAGACCAGTCCGTTTACTTTTCACTTTGTATTCTTCAACGTCGACGATCAGATGACAAACAGATGCATGCATGCATGTGTGTGTATGTGTGTGTGTGTGTGTGTGTGTGTGTGTGTGTGTGTGTGTGTGTGTGTGTGTGTGTGTGTGTGTGTGTGTGTGTGTGTGTGTGTGTGTGTGTGTGTGTGTGTGTGTATGTGCGTAGCGCTAATGTAGCAAAGGAATTAAAAATCTTGAATGAGACAATCTTAATCCCCTACTACCAAGGATCCACCCCTGGGCACCCACAGGGGTGGATACTACGTGAGACTGAACTATTATGAAAGCTTTGGAGAGAAATGTGCCTTTAGCAGCTCTCTCTAGATTTTCTTTCTAGCAGACCAGTACCAACTAAAATGTACTGCTCTGGCGTGTTAGGTTTCAACCTGGTTCCGTAACCACAAAGTCTCTGGTTCGATCCCTAGTGGGTGCCGGTGATTGCCACCTGCTCTCACTACCAAAGTACGTTGGGCAAGCTATTAGCTTCTGACGTAGATAAATACATCTTGACGTCGCATTTTGCCCACCCGCATATATATTATGCCACACGACATACCAGTTTGGAGATGAACCAATTCATCAGACTGTAATCCTAGGTGAGGAGAGGAAATCCCTGTTATCATCGGAGTCCACAGGTCGGCTAGGGATACCCGGTCCCCGGCAAAGGCAATGAACCGGTCAGGAAGCGGCTGACGCAATACCGCGGGTTAACAGACCAGCCCCGTCTTGACGCAATACTCAACCCAGCCGCGGCTTCGGAGATCCCAAAAAGATCTACAGGACATTTTTCCTGTTTTCACCGCGACTTGCTGCGTTATTTTGAGAGATAAATACCCAGGTTCAAGTGTATTACATCACCTAAAACCCGGAGATCGACAATTCCTCCCGAAACCACCCCCAAAGAACTGATGCAAGTTTGAAGCCAAAACAGACAGAAACAAACACAAGCACGCGCTCGCTCGCTGAGGGAGAGAGGGATTTCCCGCGCGATTTTCCCGCGCGAATTCCCTCACCACGCTGGCTGGAGCGTTGGGAGAAGCCCATTTCTCACCCCCCCCCCATCCCAACCCCAGGCTTCCGTATCTGGTTATGTAAAATATAAACAGGGGGTTCAGAGCACCGAAGGCATTAACATCTGTATGTTGTTAGAGTTCGGTTTAGCCAAGACGGGCGAAGCCTGTGGTCTCGTAAAAATAAATTATAACATGATGATAAACAACAATAATAATAATAATAGTAATAATAATAAAAATAATAATAACAATAATAATAATAATAATAATAATAATAATGATAATAATAATAATAATAATGATAATAATAATATTAATAATAATAATAATAATAATGATAATAATAATAATAATAATGATAATAATAATATTAATAATAATAATAATAATAATGACTGCATAAATACTTTGGGATAAAGAGAGATGAAACTGAGGAGAATACCAAAAAACAATCTTATTCAATTGACCATAGAGGTTCTATCGGCACGCGCACACACGCACGCACACACACACACACACATACATACACGCACATACACACATACGCACACACACACGCACCTCCGCCCTTTTCACCTTGGCAGCCGTCAGGCTGGTCTCCTCCAAGTCTCCGGATGGGTCATTAGGACGTCTACAAGCACAACCACTAAATTAACTTTGCGGTCTCCCCTTCCTTCTCCTTCTCCTTCTCCTCCGCCTCCTCCTCCTCCTCTTCATCCGCCTCCTCCTCCTCCGCCTCTGCTTCCTCTCTCTTGTCCTTTTCTTTCATTTATCCTCCTCCTCTCTTCGTCTTATTAACTCACTCCATCGTCGTCATCATTATCACCACCGCCATCACTAATATCACCACCATCTTCACCATCTGGGTCATCACTATTGCTACCACATTCAAGACGATTTCATTCCGACAAGGAGCGTTCTTATTCTAAGAAAATCCTCACGAGGCGCTTCACTCCATTCTATGACGTCATTTATATGCTTAATTCTTGCTGGAACACAACATGTATGTGGACAAAATGGGGACGCATTGGTCGGTACTCCGTCTGGTTCCAACTCTGCCCCCCCCCCCACTGCGCCTCACCTCATTCTCCTGTGCCACCTTCAGCTGATTGAAATAGTCTGTCGTCACTCAACAAAAACTAGTGAGGAATATTACGAAATTGAAACTGTTCATCTCTTCAGTGTGTTTTTATTATTGCTGATGCCAGGCGGTTTCGTTCATTTGAAAGGGATTTATAGATGCCCTGTGCATACTGGGATGTTGTTCTCTTCGTTTCAAAAAGCGGTGATTCCCCCCATCCCTTCCCCCTAAAACAAAAATGGGGGAAATAAAATACCCTCAGATGAACCGCACCGGGTAAGAAGAGAACGGGGAACAAGTCCATGCGAAGGCGTACACCATTTGTAAGGGAGGGTCGGTGAAAGAAAATGAACCCGAGGGACAGAACACATACCGAAACGCCCTCGGACCCGAGTCGGCCGGCTTCTCTCGGAGATCTGAAGATAACCGAATGGAGGAAGCGTTGCATCTTATCGGGGCGGGTGACCGCAGACACAAGATCCAAATGGGTCTGAATGGTCGAGGAGAAAGTTCTCAGGTATGCCCACTGGAGTCTCCGAGTGTCCGAAAGTGCCCTAAGGAGACTTCCGGAGTGTTTTCATGCGTCTTGTGAAGCCTTTGGGAGTTTCTTGGAGTCGGGGGTTCTTCTGTAGTCTCCATGTCTCCGTTCTTTGATTTAAGATTCACAATCCTTTTCAGTTCACTATAATGTCAACCTTCAGCTAAGTGGTGTTTAGTCGCCAGCCAGGTAACACATTCTAATTTGTCACCAGGTGATTTAATTCAGCTGTGGTGTCTCCATCGGAAAAAAAAACTATTAAACCTTTTCCGTTCGGACGCACTCCGCTGTTTTTTTTTTTTTTTTTTTCGTTTTTTTGTCTGCTACCAGGTCATACTATCAAGTTGTTGTTGAAAACTCTCTTAAAAGTGCCGCGGGTCATTTCCCTCAGACATTATACTAACTTCCTGCGTTTGTCAGGTTAGATCTCCTTTAGTCCACCCTTGATGTCCTCAGCAGTCACTTTCAGCACCAGCTTGCATCCTCCCAAGACCAAAAAATTTTGTTAGGTTAGATTAGGTTAGGTTAGATTTGGTAATATTGGTTAAACATGGTTATATTTGCTAATGTCAAACAATTTCACTCTGCTGACGAGACAGACTCGGCACTAAATAAGGTCTTGATTAAGATCTTATCTCTGCATTCGATCCACATCAAAGATGAGGTACGCAAAGCAAATATCATCGGGTCAAAGAGGTGGAGGAGAGTCCTGCCGGCTACGAATGAAGACGGCCTCTCGGAAGAAACCAGTTAGGTGCCTTCCAAGTCCCGAAGCTTTGAGACTTCGCATTGGCTTCGGCGCCGCGGTGAAGGGGGACTGGGAGGCTGCCTGCGTGTCAGCCAAGGTTCTCAGATCCGGAAGAGAAGGGTGAGTGCGGCCACGCATCGTCTGCACCCACTGACCCTTTGAGTACCTTCACTGACGTACACGTTGCCTGCCGCCAGTTGATTTTTATTCCACCGAAGTAGAGAGTCACGGACACTGGATCCCACTGGGATCCAGTGCTGATACATTGGTGATTTTCATTCTTTCTTTCTTCTTCCTCAGATCGCGGCCGCCATCTGCGCGTCGCTGTCTTCGGTGTCGATCGGGTTCATCACGGCGTACTCGTCGCTCACCCTCTCACAGCTCCGAGCGGACTCCTCCATCAATTACGACGACGAACGAGATTCGGGATGGATAGGTGAGTACAGCCCTAGCCATAAAAAAAAAAAAAAAAAAAAGTGTGGGACACTAGTCCTTTCTGACACGACCATTCACTTGAATTC
>NC_134800.1:46896844-46911844 GCF_046742065.1 Oratosquilla oratoria
ATGTTCTTCTTTACGCTGTTTAACCTTTTTAACTTGTTGTCGGTATTTGTCCCTTTTGGTATTACTACTATAATGTCATCCTCATATCTCATCCATTTGCTGTTCCTACCCATAATTTGTATGTAATTTTCTGATTCTAACATCTCCATATATAAGTTTGCTAATACTGCAGAAATCGGGCTCCCCATTGCTAGACCAGAATGCTGATAATATTCTACATCGTTATAAATAAACGCTCCAAAACCTATGCAAAGTGAAACGAGTTTTATGTATTCTGTCTTGGGTAGAGGCAAATCATCATTACTTAAGTTATTCACTGCCTTTTTCACGGCTGTTATTGCGTCATCTATTGCAACGCGTGTATATAACGATGTTACATCAAAACTGGCTAATTTCTTGTTGCTGAAATTAATGTTTTTGAGTTTGGAAATTAAATCTGAAGAATTACGTAAATGTGCGCCCCATTAATTCGGGAATTAATAGCGCACCCCACAGGTTAGCTAAATGTTTGGCCAAACCACTAACTAAAACTCCAGGTTCGATCAGTAACGCACATTTACGTAATTCTTCAGATTTAGTTTCCAAACTCAAAAACAACAGGTCATAAGATCAGCTAGATCATTAAACATAAAGACAATAACGCGACAAATGAAAATAGTGTGGTATATAAAACTCCTTTTGACGAGTTAAACACCATATGAGGACGGAGCCTTTATTTGTACGACGTTTCGCTTATTACAGCTTTTTCAAGTACTTGAAAAAGCTGTAATAAGCGAAACGTCGTACAAATAAAGGCTCCGTCCTCATATGGTGTTTAACTCGTCAATCTTGTCGGCAACTGCCACTTTCAAGGATATAAAATTCCGTGTAAAGGTTGCCCTTCAGCATACTATGGAGAATCTGGTCGAGGACTTAAGAAAAGGACAATTGAACATAAAAATGATGCAAAAGCGCACCGAACAACTAATTCTATTGTTAGGCACATTGAAGAACAAGATCATCTCCCTGACTGGAATAATGTGGTTGTTCTTAATTAAGGGTATACAAAAAGTTTGAGAAAAACAATTGAAGCTGCATATATAAATATCAATGAAAACATAAATAACAGAGAAGGTTTCGTAAGTCTAGCAAAACCTACTAGTCACATAATAGTTTTAGAAAATAATAAAACTTGTGCATTAAGCTCTCCCAGGTGGCCCGAGAGATGAAGGCAGTGGGTATATTTTGTCCGATTATGATCAAATGTTGTTAGCTTTGATAAAGACACTGTGAGGTCGAAACGTCAGCGTTAAATTCTCCTACTATTTCCTCATTTCTTTCTCCACCATTATTCAAAAAATGTATATATATATATATATATATATATATATGTGTATATATATATATATATATATCTATATATATATATATATATATATATATATGTTGAAATTCGAGGCATCTTTGATGAAAGAAGATTCTATTATTTTTCTCTTGAAGCTACAATTTTATTTAAAGATAATATCTGCGTTGTCCCAGTCTATGCGGTGGTCTTTGTTGAATGAGTGAAGAAACACTGCAGAGTTCTCGTATTCATATTTAACCGAGTTTGTGTGTTCTTTAATCCTGGTGGTGAGGTTTCTCGGTTAACTATGCATTCGAGAACTCTGCAGTGTTTCTTCACTCATTCAACAAGACCACCGCATAGACAATATATATATATGTATATATATATATATATATATATATATATATATATATATATATATATATATATATATATATATATATATATATACGGTCAGGTATGCCCCCACCCCACCTCCCTCCCTACTTGTGTTTTCATGCGATAAAAAAAAATAATAATGATAAAAAACGATCACGTACACTTCAGACTCGATCATCCAAGATGCGAGAGGAGGAGCACGTCTGACCGTGCGTGGACAGACTTCAGTTCCATTCTCTCTATCTTCATCTACGTATTTACCAATATCTACCTCTCTCTCTCTATCTCTCTCTCCTCTCTCTATCTATCTCTCTCTCTCTCTCTCTCTCTCTCTTTCTCACTCTCACAAACACACGCGTACACATACATACACACACACACACACACAAACACACACACACACACACACACACACACACAAAAGAAGTAAAGAAAGTTGGTTCCGAAAAGGACCTAGGTGTAATCATCAAAAACATGTCCCCAAACAAACAGATAAACAAAATAGTCAGAGAAATCTATAATTTGTTAAAAGGCTTATAATTACTTGGATGAAGAAATGATACAAGTCATACTGATAAGACCAAGACTGGAGTACGCAGCGACACTATGGACACCCAGTGCAAAAATATATATATATATAGAGAAAATATAAAGAATCCAAAGAACAACGACAAAGATGGCCCCAACACTTTCAAAACTTACATATGAGCAAAGATTGTCTAAACTGGAATTACCAACCCTGGAACAAAGAAGAGAAAGAGGTGATTTGTTGGCCATTTATAAAATCATGAAAGGCATAGAAGTCCTTGATAGAGAAGACTTGTTAAATTGGGATAGAAGAAATACAAGGGGACATGAAAAGAAACTCAAAAAGGACAGTTATAGAAGATATATGAAAAAAACAGCTTTCCACACATAGCGGTGGATGTCTGGAACAAATTGGACGAAACAGAAACAATAGTGTATGGAAACACCATACATGAATTTAAGAACAATCTAAATGTTGCGAGATACAAAGACGGGACACTACGAGCATAGCTCCCCTTCCTGTAGAATACTAGGTAAACACACACACACACACACACACACACACACATACATACAGCGATGCGAAACGAAAACAGATCAAGTGCCTTTTACTTTTGTCATAACCTTTTCTTTTAATGCAATGCATTTCTAAAACATTTTCATTGCCCTCTTTTCCTCTTTCTCCCCTGTCCTCTCTCCCTCTCTCTCCTCCTCTCACCCACTCCTTACATAAGAACATAAGAATGAAAGAGACTGCAAGAGACCATAATGTCCACACTAGACAGATCCATCTCGATGACCACCTGTCATCCCTACTCATAAAGTTGTCTAACCTTTTCTTAAAACAACCGATAGTTTCAGCGCTCACTGTATGGTTATTAAGTCTATTCCATTCGTTGACCACTCTATTGGTAAACCAGGTCTTGCCTATTTCCCTACCTCATTCTCCTACCTCCCTCACTCCCTTAGATCCGATCTCTCTCCTTTTCTTCATCAATTTTACCCCTCATTCCCTCCTCCCCCGCTATCTCCCCCTCTTTTCCATCTCAAGGATACACATGTACGATCGTGATAATATGTATCGTCACAAACTTCATAAACGATCGTTGAATAGCGATAGGCAGTGCTGGTCAGGTACGATATATTTTGAAACGAATGAGATCGGGAGAACGGGGCCCGATGCCGCCTGTCTGACCTCTAGAGCCGACGATGTGACCTCCACAGAAGCCTCTTCCAGGTAGACCTCAATCCTCCTGAATAAAATATACGGGCGAGGTGTCTGAAGGTCTAATGACACTGTGTACACCATTCACGACGCGGACAAACTCCCACCAGGAAACGCTCAGCTGTAACTGTAGGCATGACATTTGTCCTCGAAATTCTAGAACAAGTAGATGTCACTACGGTCTAGAATCCGGGCTTGTGTTATTAGAGGTCACAACTATCTCTCTCTCTCTCTCTCTCTCTCTCTCTCTCTCTCTCTCTCTCTCTCTCTCTCTCTCTCTCTCTCTCTCTCTCTCTCCTCAACCTGCATATCATGCCTCCATCAGTAGGCTGTCATTCGGTCCCCGAATCGGAGTCTCGACGACGAGTTTGTCTAGCCCGGCCCGTGACCTTGGTCGACTTTGTAGGACAACTCTCTTGGTCTCGACTGTGCTCCTTGGCTGAGAACGCAGAGAGGAACTTGGGATTTCAAACGCCCTGATCTCACACGTCTTCAGTGACGGAACAGTTTGTGCCACGCGCAGGACTCGAACCCGCACCATTTACCTTCCTTCTAGGCCTACCCAAAGTCCTTCATTCGCCAAACCTAAAGAAAGGGGAAGGACGGAACTACGCTCCTCGACCTGTACACTGATCAGACCCAATACAATCCTTGACAGGAACCGAATGTAACGTATGACCCAATCTCCTCTCCACGCACTCACAGACATTAAATAAAAAATAGATAAAAAATGAGGCGAAAAAGGTGAAAGTTTTCTTAAGAAACCAAACAACGAATGTCATGTAGTACCGGTCTGCTCTCTCCTCCTGTCTTTCTTTTCAAGATCTACTCTTTCCTAAATCTCACTCTAACTCTTACCTTAAGTTAAAAAAACAAACAAAAAAAAACAGTCCCATCATCCACCTCCTCCACCTCCTCCTCCTCCACCTCTTCTTCTTCCTCCTCCGAACTTCACCCTCCCTTTGCCATCTCCACAAGCAACTTCGTCGGCTCAGCGACCAACCTCCGCCCTCTTCGAACCTTCCCTCCACATCCCCCTCAAACCTCCCCCTCCTCCCCTCCCGAAAACACTTCAGCGAGGCCCCACTCCTCCAATGCCACCTCCTCCAACTCCCATCTCCTCTCCCCCTCCACCAATTCTTTACAATTGGATTTTCTTTCATTTTAAATCGGCGTCTCATCCACCTTACCCGCACCGCACCACACCAAAACACAATTCACTACACCACACATACTCCCTAAGCAGTCCATCCTTGGTGTACTATCCCATCTCTACAGCATCCTGCATCCATCGGCCAATTTTTTCATACAGTAGATACACACGATATATATATATATATATATATATATATATATATATATATATATATATATATATATATATGCAAAAAAAATAACTACAGGAGAAGAGAAACTTGTAGACAGTAAGTACTTTCGTATATTACATCTTCAGACTGAAGATGTAATATACGAATGTACTTACTGTCTACAAAATTTTCTCTTTTCCTGTGGTTATATTGCATTTTCGTATCATGGTGATGTGATTGCCTGCATATATACAAACATATATATATATACATATATATATATATATATATACACATATATATATACATATATATATATATATATGCAAGCAATCACATCACCGTGATATGAAAATGCAAAATAACCACAGGAGAAGAGAAACTTGTAGACAGTAAGTACTTTCGTATATTACATCTTCAGACTAAATGAAAGAGATACAGAGTTGTGTTTAAATGTAAATATCAGGTAGCAACCGTAGAGGGGAGGGGGGAGACGATACGAAGCGAGTGGGAGGGGGGGAGTTGAACTTACCTCCATCGACCTGACCAACACATGTGGTTCAATCTGACGGGAACCTTTTGGTCACCATTTGGGTTACCAATTTATCACATTTAAAATGTCCATAGCTTAAGTTTATATTTCTATCAAAAGTGCCTGATATTAAGCTTGATTCTATTAAATTCCTTTCATGTAGGTTCTTCCCTCTGACTAAAATTGTTGTCTTAGACCAATCAATATGATGGTTGTATACTGCTTTGTGTTGAAATAACGCATTGTTTTCCTGGGCAGATCTCACACTATATTTATGCTGGGAAATCCTTGTTTTCATATTTTTCTCAGTTTGTCCAATTTGAAATTTGTTGCAATCTTGGCATGGAATTTTAAGGACAACACTGTTGTTGTTAGCGGGGCTGTTCTTAATTAAAGTTTTCTTAATGATGTGGTCATATCTAAAAGCTACTTCGATATCCAATTTCTTGAGTATGTTGACAATACTGAAAAAGCTTTCATAAAAAGGAAGAACAAGTGTATTAAGTTGCCCATGGTTTTCTTGTTCTTGATTATGTGCTTTGTAAAAACATTTCTTGGCAGTATTGTGACACTGATTAAGGATATAAGTGAGATATTTTAACTTTTCCCCGATATTTCGTCATCAATAAATTCAGGATCTGAAATCCTGTAAGCTCTCAAGTACATGGAAGTAAAAACTGATCTTTTTACATTGATATGGTGATTAGAATAAAAATGAACATAGGAAAGAATGTTGGTAGGTTTCCTATAGACTTGTGCTTCCAGAATACCATTATCTCTAATTATTTCAACATCCAAAAATTATATGGTAAGGATGTTTTTTTTTTTAGCTTTTGTGGATTTGGAAAAGGCTTACGACAGGGTAAACAGGAAGGCACTGTGGGAGGTATTGCAAATATATGGGATAGGAGGAAAGCTGTTAAGAGCAGTCAAGAGTTTTTATGTGTTAGGATTAGAAATGGAGAGAGTGAATAGTTTGAGGTAAAGGTGGGACTTCGTCAGGGATGTGTTATGTCACCCTGGCTGTTCAATCTATACATGGGTGGGGTGGTGCGAGAGGTGAATGCAAGGGTGGTGGGTCAGGGATTGGAGATGGTTGAAGAAAAGGGAGAAAAGTGGGAAATAAGACAGTTGTTGTTTGCTGACGACACTGCACTTGTAGCGGGATCAGAGGAGGGATTAAGGAAGTTAGTGACAGAGTTTGGGAAGGTGTGTGAAAGAAGGAAGCTGAAGATAAATGTGGGCAAAAGTAAGGTGATGAGATGTACAAGGGGAGAGAGTGGCATCAGACTGGAAGTGAGTATTAAGGGAGAGAGACTGGAGGAAGTGGATACTTTTAGATACTTGGGTGCAAATGTGGCAGGAAAGGGAGGAGTGGGAGTTGTGGTAGAATGTAGATTGAGAGAAGCGAGTAAATGTCTTGGTGGATTAAAAAGTGTAATGAGAAATGGACATCTGGGAATTTGATGCTAAGAGGAGGTTATATGAAGGAGTGATTGTGCCGACAGCACTGTACGGGGCAGAAACATTGAACAAAAGAGAGGAAGAGAGAAGGAGTTTGAATGTGTTTGAGATGAAATGTCTGAGAAGTATGATAGGGGTTACTAGGCTAGATAGAGTGAGAAATGAGGAGGTGAGGAGGAGAACAGGGGTGGAAAGGGAGTTGGGAGATAGGGTAGATGAAAGAGTATTAGGATGGTTTGGACACATGGAAAGAATGAGTGAAGAAAGATTAGTAAAAGAGGTGTGGAAGGCAGAGGTGGAAGGAGTGAATATGAGGGGGCGTCCTAGGACGAGATGGATGGATGGGGTAAAAGGGGCATTACGAAAGAGAGGAATGTCTGTAGAGGAAGGACAGGAGAGGACAGAAGATAGGGTGGTGAATGGAGAAGGGTTGTATATGGATGGTGCTGTGATGCATGAGGGGGTGGGGGATGGGGGTGAGGGAGTATGTATGAGAAATAAATTGACGCAGCCTGCATGAGGGGACAGAGAGGGGGGTCCCCAAATTAATGAAGCTGCCTTGTTGTGAATGTGCTGTGTCTTGCGACACTGCTTCTGACCCAGGGCAGTGGACAGAATGCAGGGACGACCCGTCATCCAGGAGGTGCCAAGATGTGAGGGAGGGAAGAGAGTGGAGGGTAGAGGAGTATGTAGGGGACGGAATGGGTGGGAGTGGTTTCTATGGCTTTTTCTTTTTGGCTACCTCCCGCGTAAGGGGGAAAAATCCTTTAGTATATGTATGTAAAAAGGGCAAGCTGTTGTTATTTTCTATTTCAAGAGTGAAGTTGATGGATAGTATCAATGAATATAGATTAATAAGGAAATCATCAATAGATATGTTATCAGGCCAGAAACACAAAACATCGTCTAAATATCTGAACCAAATAACTTTTTCATCGTTAATAGTTGGTAATAAATATTTTTCAAAATATTCCATGTAGATGTTAGCTAAAACCGGTGAAAGAGAAATCCCCATAGCCATCACGATATCTGTGTGTAATATTTCCCCTCAAAGACAAAAGAAGAATTATTTACACACAGGTGGTGGTGGTGGGGGTGGGGGTGGTGATACTGATGATGATGATGATGATGATGATGATGATGATGATGATGATAATGATGCTGGTGATGATGATGGTGATGATGATGGTGGTGGTGGTGGTGATGAAAATAATCATGCAGTTACAATGGTAATGAAAGCAATGAAGAACAATATGGAGAAAATAGAGGGGAAGGAGCAGTGGAGAGGGAGAAAAGGAGGAGGAGGAGGAGGACAAAGAAGAGAAAGAATGAATGTCTTCCTGGTGACAGTAATGATGGAGGCAGAGGAAGCACAAGGAAAAGACCAAGAGAGTTTTACCTAATCCCCGAATTAACCTGACGTCCACCCCCCCCCCAAAAAAAAAAAATCGAAGAACCCCCACCCCCACCGGACCCCAAAAGGCAGCTGCCAATGCCTACTGGCCCCTAAAGATCCTGACATCCTCAACAGGAGGTCTTCACGTGTTTCCCGAGACCCCGTCCGTCGCCTTGCCCCACCCCCCATCACCCCACCGGACCAAGACACCCAACCCCCCGCCCGCCCACCGCCCCGTCCCCCTCACGCCCATCCTCAAAAGTCGCGTCTGTTTCCAGGCGCGACACCCTAGCCCTCCACCCCCACCCCGACCCCAAGCAGACACTGGCAGTGGCGACGACGTCGGGGGCGGCGCCGGCGAAGAAGGAGAAAGAAAGAGGAGGAGCTTTTGGTCAGGCAACCCGGCCGCCAGCCAACCAAGAGACGTTGGCCATATTTAAAGAGGGTTTGCTGGCCACTCTGTTCGTCTGTCTGTTCTGTCTATGTCTCTTAGGCCTTGCCCAGTCCGCGGCGAAGGGGAGTGCCCCATTCCTCCTGAACCAGCTCTTCAGCACAAGACGGGGAGGGGGAGGGTGCCTCTGGGTCGAATGAAGCAGTTTGGCCTTCGAGTGTGCAGCTTGAGGCATCGATTGGTTTTTTGTTTTGTTTTTTGTTTTTATCCATTTCATTCTGAGCGTTGCCCTTCACCTGAATGAAATCGGCTGGCTGATGAACATGCGCGAGGCAAGAACGCCAACCCCTTCGCTACGACCATCCTTGAGCTGAATAGAATCCCCTGGAGATCGACCCCGAACTCCTTGGCTGCCATGGCGTCGCTCGGCCTTCATTTTTTTTATCGAAGTTGTTTCCTCTCCCCCAGTAACAGCCACTAGCCCAGGCTTTCCAAGCACTCAGGGCAAAGGTAGCTGGCTGTTTCGGCCGAAGATAAGCCCCCCGACCCAGCCTAAGTTCCTCAACTTTGTCGAGTCGCGGATTGTTCCCGTCGCGTTTCTTCGCACGACGAAGGCCCGAGTTCGAATCCAACAACCACTGGCCACTATCCCTGCTTGCCCTGGAAGCCCGACCACACAGGGAAAAGGTGACACGTGAGCGCCTCCTGCCGTGAGTTCTTCATCCTCTGGTCAAGATAGGAAGAACACCAGAACCCGGATGTTGTGGGGGGGGGGAGAGAAGTATCTTGAAAGAGGTTGGGAGGAGACTTGGGTGTGGAGAGACTAAGGGGGGGGGGACTAGGGGGGTGAGGGGAAGGGGGCGAAGCATCATGAAAGAGGTGAGGAGAAATTTGGGGTTGGATACACTAGGGCGGGTGGGGAGACTAGGGAGGGGTGTTGTTGTCTGAAGGGTGTGAGGATGTGTTTAGCTATCTTCTCAAGCGCCTATAATAAATACTGTGTGGCGTCTTGTACTTGAAACCTGTAAGGTCAGGTGGTGGGAGAGGGGTGGGGAGAGAGAGAGAGAGAGAGGGGTGGGGAGAGAGAGAGAGGGGGGGAGGAGGAGGAGTAGGGAGCAGCTGCATCAAGGGGGGGTGGAGGGGACGAGCCGGTGTCCTAGGGGGCACCGGTGGGGAGGCTAGTTGTTGGGTAACGTTTTCAGCATCTTTGCTTATTCTGTAGATGTTTGCTGTGGGTCCCGGTCAGTCGAGACCTCGTTCAACCAAGAGTCCGTTCTTCCCTCAGCGACGTCTTGAAGGTGATCTCATTGGAAGGAGGAGGAGGAGGAGGAGGAAGAGGAGGAGGACAGTAAAACCGCCTCCGCCCCCCTCTTTGCGTACCCAGTGGCATTTTTCTTTTTACTCTGGTATCTGTCGCCGGCGCCAGAGGACTCTACTCAGCTTCGTGGCACCCCATCAGTTGTAGCCGACTTCGATGAAGACATTCCTACTTCGACTAACCTCTTCCATTGCGGGTGGTCCTTGCAGTCTGCAATCTTTCATTTATAAAGGCCTTTACTTTAGTCAACAACAACAATGGCTCCTGATTGCTTGCAAGGCTTCACGCGTACGGTATACGTCCAGTCAGGACTGATGCCAAGACAAGACACGCACGCACGCACGCGCGCACGCACGCACACACACACACACACACACACACACACACACACACACACACACACACACACACACACACACACACACAACCAATGTAGCACCTACTGTAGCTCCCCTGGATGTCAGAAAGAGGGCTAGCCGTGTCTCCTGTAAGGCGGAGGTGAACACACTTACGGCCGCCCAAGACTCTACCAGAAGGTCTTCCCCCCGCCCCCCGAGATGGAAGGGGGACTCTCCCCCAATTAACTTCAACACTCCCCCTTCCGTTCCCGGTGGTACTTCTCCTGGTCCGCTGACTGCCGCCGGGTGATTTATTTCATATTTCCGTGGCATCTCCACTAGAGAGAAAGAACGACAGCCTATCTCCACGAGGGAGAAAGAACGACAGCTTATCTCCATGACAGAGAAAGAACGACACCTTATCTCCATGACAGAGAAAGGACGACAGCCTATCTTCACGACAGAAAAAAGAATGACAGCCTATCTCCATGATCCTTTCCGGTACCTGTCGAGCATTTCTCTCTTGTGGGTGCCGCCAGATGTCGTTTTTCACCCCCGTGGCACCCCCTCCCCCCACCTCTCGGAAGGGAGTAGTGAAGGTGCAAACGGCGCAGCTAAAAGTTGATGGCGCAGTGGGGCGGGACTATCTGCGCACCGGAGCGGGGCTGCCTTAGTCACCTACCCCGTTCAACGCAGTCAATACCAATACCTCATTGGCCGGGGGCTCTTCTAAGCTGAATAAAATCGCCTGACCTTCACCAGTATAAAATACATAAAGGGGTCGTATACAGCCGCTGAGGCGATGAAAGGTTGAAGGTTTTGTTTTAACTGGCGTCAGTTGATTCTATTTCAAAGTTTAGAGGTGTCCTGGGAGACAGCGATGGTGTCTGTCTCGGCGGGGTCCCGATGCGCCGAGTCTCCCTCTAGGCCGCCTCGAGGTTCTCGGCTCGCGACGAAACTTGCCAAAGTGACATCTATGCATATATGAGACGTACAGAAACAGAGATTCATCACCACTGTTTTCACTGGTGTCGAGTTAAGCACGGGTAATACGACAAAATGAAAAATTAAAAACTTTGGGGGGCGTTTTTCTAAAAAAAAAAAATATATATATACTTTGGCTGGAATGCCCTTCTGTTTCTGGATCCCTCATATACTCGGCCCCTATGAGCACCTCACTCGATGAGGGGACAACCTATACCCAAAAACTATGAGATTAAAAAGGAAGCGAGTCCTGTTTGGATTAGAATGCAAGGTCTGTCTTATCAGAATAAAATCACCTGCTGACAGCCAGAATAAAGTTTAGGAGACTGCAGTCGCTATCAGTCAGACCTAACTTCTCTCTCTGTCTGTCTCTCTCTCTCTTATCTTCATCTCAAATGGTGCCTTTCAATGTTTAAAATGTCAAGGTTTTGGCCACAGTGTCAGAAGCTGTACTAATGAGCAGAATGATATGAGTGAAAGGCAACTAAAGAACATACAAACTACACACATAAGGACTACGCAGATAGCAAACACATGGCAATTAATTTCAGTTACATCAAGATGAAAGATAAAAAAAAAAATCAGGAAGAAAAAGGAACATGATTTCCAGAAGGATAAAGATATGTTATCGCCCGATGGGCTATCCAGGCAATTGAAATAAATCGCAACCTGGAATCAAAATTATTTTTGAAAAGTCTTCAAACACCACGACTGAAAGCAATTTATGAAACTCAGACGTCGGGTGTGAATTCACACTGCGTCCACTTTTGGACACTTGGTTCACTGTTCACGTGATTGGGTGGGTCCCACAAGTCTTGCGCATGCAAAACACATACACGCACGCACGCACGCACACACACACACACACACGCACGCACACACATACACACACACACACACACACACACATCCAAGAAACGCATCATACAAACAAGGCAGACACAATTCTGGGGAAAAAATACAATTGGCTCGAGTTCCTCTTATCTATTTATTTATTTGTATATATTTTTAAGAAGTCAACTCAGGTGTAAACGAACATATGCCAAGGCTTAGTGGAAAAGTTGATCAGATAAAAGACTGACCGGTTTAACTATAAAATGTGAGACAGCAAAGTCCAAGATGTGGCTTAGAAAATAATATATATATATATATATATATATATATATATATATATAAAGAGAGAGAGAGAGAGAGAGAGAGAGAGACAGAGAGTGAGAGAGAGAGAGAGAGCAAAAGAAGAGTACAAAAGAGCTAGAAATAAATACACAAGAATCCGAAGACAGGAAGAAAGGAAATTTGAAAACTGCATGTGCCATTAGCGCAAAGACAAACTTGTCATCTTAAGGTGGCGGCATACTAGGCATTTCTCGCTAGCATGCCACTTGCTTTTGATACTTCGTTTGAGTAGAAACCACTTCGGTTACGATTTTTTTTTTTTTTTTTTAATTTCCAAATGTCAAATTACTCTTGCGTCATATAGTGAGAGACTGAATGAGGACCTAAGAGAATTTCAACCAATACGAATATGAGACGCATTGTTGAGATGTAGTGTCCAAAAGTAGCAAAAGCAATTAACATGCTAGGCAAATGTCCCGCTACCTGTACAGGTTCATCACCGATACAGTGAGACCAGGAAAGAAATATCAGCCAAAAGTAGAAGTCAACAAGGATGTATCTACTCAGGCTGAAATAATGAACATTTTTCTATTTAGTTTCCAATGGGGAAACGACTTTGTAAGGGAGGAGGATGAGAACAGTGATGATGAGTTAGATGGTATAAAAGGGGAAGTGAAGTATATATACAATTGGAAACGAAAGATGAGGGGGAAACGCCGGGACCGGACGAAATCTCGGACAGTGGTTCCTAAAGATTTTTCAGTCCCGATACCTCAAAGCTAAACTCCAGAAAGTCAATTTGATACTTCCTTTCCAATATCACCCTGCTACTCACAACTTTTAGCTTTTAATTTTCAGAGCAAATGAGCAAACAGGACGGCTATAAACAAACACCTGAATTGTATGGGCTCTTTTTATCTTATATTGAGTAAATAAATTAATGAAATACAACTCTTAATATACATACGTACATACATATACCAACGGTTTTTTCCCTTACAAGGGAGGTAACCTTAATATACAAAAAAAAATCCATATTTTTCAGGATACCTTTTCTGATACCCCTAAGAACCGGTTTTAATACCCACCCTGGGGTATTGAGGCACTACTTTAGGAACACCTGACCTAGAATATAGAAAACAATAATAGCTTATGTGTGTTATTAGAAGAGAGGATAGTGGCTCAGGATTGGAGGAAGGCTAATGTGGTACCAATTCATAAAGAAATCGTAGTTACAGATAAGTGTCCTTGGCAAGCATAATAGCTAAATTCTAAATTGTTTTGGAGGATTCCATCAAGCACAGAAAAAATTAACATTTTGCAGATCATCTAATCGCTTTCAGAAGTAAAAGATTATGTGCAACCCATTGGATCTTTAGTCAAGAGCGGTTCATGTGTCACAAGAGAGTGCTGGGTTGATTTAACAGACTTATATCTGGAGGAAGTTTTTGACAAGATACGTTAGAAACAACTACTATGGGATTTCGAGTATTCCGGAGGACATAAGAAAGCCTCTAGGATAGGGTGTCAGGCTGCAGGCCAGTGACTAGAAGAGTCCCATAAGGATCAGTGCTGGCACCATCCGCCATGTTCTTGATTTATGTAAACGAGATGACGAAACGACAAGATACACCAACAGGTTTCCAGACGACGCAAAAACCCACGAGGAGAATAAAAGTTGAAAACGACTAGAAATTGTTACAAAAAAAATGAAGACAAAATATGTAAATGGAGCCAGAGAGAGAGAGAGAGAGAGAGAGAGAGAGAGAGAGAGAGAGAGAGAGAGAGAGAGAGAGAGAGAGAGAGAATGATAGGGTGAGATGATCGTACATAACTAACCTTCCCCTCGTGTGGATGACCAGCAAAGGTCAATGGTGATGACCTTGCTTCACAACTCTGGTCGGAGCCAAGCGCCTCCTTCCACTATATTCTTCATTTTTTCTATTTACAAACATACACTGTTCCCTTAATATTAATTTCAGGTGCTTCCAAGCGGTTTTAATTACCTAAGAGAAACAGGGAAACAGCTCCTTCACTCCCTCTCTCTCTCTCTCTCTCTCTCTCTCTCTCTCTCTCTCCTCGGCAAAGGAGCTTAATCTCACCTTGTCGACACCTTTCGCTACACGCTCCGTTACGACCTGACAGCATTATCACATTGGGCTATTTTTCCTCCGACTGTTGCAACAGATTTCCTCCAGCATAATATCAAATGACATTCTATGTATTTTTGTTGAGAAAACAAAACAGTTTCACATAATGATCTTACAGCGGGAAAAGTTCTGGGGGTGGGTGATACCGCCGATTTATCGGAGGTTGGAGAAAAAAATAGCCCAGTGTGATAGCCCCTTAAATATTCAATCCAGCGACCGCCAGACCATCTCCTTCAGACGATGAAATCCCCCCTCCCCCACATCCCCGCCCCTCAGCAGAAGGGTGTGGGTATGTTGTATTATTTATCTTGCTTGGGCGATTCTAGATTATGGGACAAGGTGACTCCTTGGCTCGCACGCCCCCAAAGGCTTTTTACCCAAGTGGGCGGGCCCAGGACGCTGATCAATTTACGAGTCTGCTCCGGAGCACCTGAAGGTCGGTTTCCTTCCTGTTGGGTCCAAGGTGCACCTCCCCGAACCCCTCGAATCCTTCCCCCGAACTCCATCGTCTGGCGATAACTGACGAGGAGGGAACGAGAAAAGCAA
>NC_134800.1:46916844-46921844 GCF_046742065.1 Oratosquilla oratoria
GCTTGTGAGGCCAGTGCTTTACCAATCCGCCACCGAGCCGTGTTTGTGTGTGTGTGTGTGTGTGTGTGTGTGTGTGTGTGTGTGTGTGTGTGTGTGTGTGTGTGTGTGTGTGTGTGTGTGTGTGTGTGTGTGTGTGTGTGTGTGTGTGTGTGTGTGTGTGTGTGTGTGTGTGTGTGCATGTACGTGTGTGTGTTTGTGCGCACGTAGCCTACGTGTATGTATGTGTGTGTGGTATATTAGTATGCCAGTTACTGCCTCACTGCTATGTAAACAACACGGACAAGAACATACACGTAGGCACAGAAATAAATAGTCTAATCACAACTGCCCTCCCCGAGAGAGAGAGAGAGAGAGAGAGAGAGAGAGAGAGAGAGAGAGAGAGAGAGAGAGAGAGAGAGAGAGAGAGAGAGAGAGAGAGAGAGAGAGAGAGAGAGAGAGGGAGAGAGAGAGAGAGAGAGACCTATTGCTTCTTGGCGCCAATCAGTGTCACCAACGATCCACCTCTCCCTCCTTCCCACTCCCTCCCCTCCCTCTCCTCTTCCTCCATCTCCCATCCCACACTCCCTCTCTCACTCTCTCCCCTCCCTCCTCCCACACTCCCCCCTCCCACACTCCCCTCCCTCCTCCTTTACTCCCTCCCTCTCCCCTCCTCCCTCACTCCCCTCCCCCTTCCTTACTCCCACCCTCCTTCCCCCGCCCTTCCTCCCCCTCCCTCACTCCTTCCACCCTCCCCTCCCCTTAACTCCCTCCCTATCCCTCCTTCACTCCTCTCCCCCTCACCATCCCTTCCTCCCTCCCTCCCTCCCTCCAACACTACGCCTCTCCCCCTCCCTCTCCCTCACTCCCTCCAATCTTTCCCCTTTCCTCACTCCCTTCCCCTTCCTCTCTCCCTACACCTCCCTTCTCACTCCCTCACTCCCATCCTCCCACTCCCCTTCCCTCACTCCCTCCTTTTTTCCTCCCTCCCTCCCCCTCATTCCAACCCTCCCCCTCTCTCCCTTCCTCATCTCTCTCTCACTCACTCTCTCCCCGTCACTCCCTCTCTCCTCCTCTTCCCTCACTCCCTCTTCCTCCCTCTCTTTTTCTCTCCCTGTGTGTGTGTGTGTGTGTGTGTGTTTGTGTGTGTGTGTGTGTGTGTGTGTGTGTGTGTGTGTGTGTGTGTGTGTGTGTGTGTGTGTGTGTGTGTGTGTGTGTGTGTGTGTGTGTGTGTGTGTGTATGTGTATGTGACTGTATGTGTGTGTGTACGTGTGCGTGTATGTGTGTCTGCATGTGTGTTTGTGTGTGTATGTGTATTTATGTGTGTGTGTGTGTGTGTGTGTGTGTGTGTGTGTGTGTGTGTGTGTGTGTGTGTGTGTGTGTGTGTGTGTGTGTGTGTGTGTGTGTGTGTGTGTGTGTACGTGCGCAGGTGCATGCGTGTACGTGCGCGCGTGGGCATAACGTGACGCAGAACACAGCGAAGGTGTGAGAAAAGGCGACACAAACCCAACATCCCCTCTTCAGCCAAACCCACTTCAGGAATAACCCATCCGCCTCTCTTTCTTCCCCAACAGCCTCTCTGCCGTCGATCTCGTCGATCGCCGGGTCGCTGGTGGGAGGCATCGTCATGGACCAGATCGGCCCGAGGATGACCTTGGTCCTGACGGCGCTGCCCTGCCTCCTGTCGTGGTCCTTCATCGCCTTTGCCAACAGCGTCGTCCTCGTCTACGTCGGCAGGTTCGTCACGGGCATCTTCCTCGGCATCTTCTCGCCCGTGCCCCAGGTGAGTCTGACCCCGGGGTTTTTCCTTTGGGTGACAAAAGTCTGGATACCGCGGGGGGCCTCTGGGCGCCAGAGAAACAAACCTCCTCCACCCCAAATTCATGTTTATCCTCGGCTACCAGAGTCTGACCTAACTGGACCTGGGCTAATCCCTCGCGGTCTCTCTCTTGCAGGTCTACGCCACTGAGATCGCGGAGCCCCGTATCCGTGGCCTAATGGGCGCTTTTCCGGAGGCAGCCGTGGCCCTCGGCTCCATGCTCTGCTACATTTTCGGGTAAGTTCCCCTGCAACAGATTCTCCCATAGGTTCTCTCTCTTTCCCGGCAGACTCCTCCACCTCCCCTCCCCAGCAGGTTTTCCTGCTGGATCCTTCTGTCTTCCCCTTCCCCTCTCTTCTCTACACTGGGACATCTGTCTTCCTATCCCTCTATCTATCTGTCTGTCTATCTACCTCAACCTTTTTCACTCAATTCCTCCTTTCATGAATTTTCAACATTCGTGTGTCTTCCCTTCATTTCCCTCCCAAATCCCAACCCGCCCAGAAAAAAAAATAATAATACAATGTTAATGAAGAGAAACTTTTTGCTTTAATACAAAGCTGACGATCATAATTATCTTACATTTCTTCTGCCAAGATAGAGTGAAGCAAGATTTATTTATATTCAGATTTCTTACATTATACAGAAATGTATAATTTGTAACAGCAGTTCATGGCCCCACTGAATTCTTGCCATGGCTCCCTTAGGGGTCCCCATGGCCCCCAGATTAAGAACCAATTGTCTATCTCCGTAACTATCTAACATAACTATCTAAATAACTAACATAACTCCCGTCATCCAGGAGGAGTCAAGATAAGAGGGAGGGAGTGTTGGTGAATGGGAGTGGAGTATGTGGGGATGAAATTGGTGGAAATGGAATTATGCCCTTTGACTTTGGTTACCTCCCTGATGGGGTTGGAAAAAGTCCTTGGTATATGTACACTATGTGTGTATAACTATCTACAAGGAATATTCTTTGGCTCTATACTCCTCTGCATATTCCATAGCTCCTGGACTAATGCCTTCCCTTCACTCCCAGCAAAATAATAACAATTGTAGAAAAATCAATATTGTACATAATTTATATGATATTTTATACACATGATAACTGGACACTTCACATTTAAGATTCCCTCCCATGAGAGTGAAACCGAAATAACTACATATCCACTCCAGACACCTAAATACTGAGAATTTAATTAAATAATCCTCTCGACCTAATTAAAGAAAAAATGTTAACAACAGACGATTTTATTCATCTCAAAAGAATCTCTAGAAGTGATGTGGAAAAGAGTTACCGACGTCTCTTTCGTCCCTCCCCGTGTTGTCCACTTATCTTATTATTACTATTATCACTTCTCATAAGAGGTTGTCACAATATTTTCCTCCCACATTACCTCTAACCTCCATTCGAATACCTAGAATATGACTTGGCTTACAGAAATCTACACTTCTCTATGAACATTTCAATAGTATGTCTGACATTCGTATAGCTTTACAATCTCTTAATTCATTATTCAATTTTGCTAAATATGTCGAAAAGATTATTTGATATTTGAAGATTTGAAAAACAGAATATTGTAACCAAAGTCATTTTTTCTTACTCAAACGAACTCTCAACTGTCGGCGTTGTGGAAGCCCAGTGTGATAGCCCTTTTACTTTCCTTCTTCGACAGGTCAGTCATGGACTGGCGATGGCTGGCCATCACCTCGGCCATCGTCCCTGGGGTCCCTCTCTTCATCTCGATGCTCATCCTGCCGGAGTCGCCGCAGTGGCTGACGAAGCGAGGCCGCCTCGAGAAGGCTGAGGAGTCACTCAGGTAAGACAGAATCTCCTCCTTCAGACGGAATCCCCTTTACTACCGGGGCTGTTGATGCCTCAGGGAGGCGATAAGGGAATGCAATAGAAGAACAATCTGAAGACAAAACCTCCATTTCTAACTCTTACTAATACGTTCCTCCTCCACCTCCTCTTCTTCCTCTTCCTCCTCCTCCTGTAGGTTCTTCCGGAGCAAGAGCCACAACGTCAAGGCTGAGGTCGAGATGATCAACGCCAACATTCAGGAGACCGAAGGAGCAGAGATCAGCATTATGGATCAGATCAAACTCTTCAGGTAAGAGTTACCTCAACGGGATGAATAGAATCAATTCTTAGGATGATGTACGCATACATATTGCAATATTGCATATATGCATTAATTCATATATACTTATACACACATATTTATAAACACACGCACACATACACACACACACACACACACACACACACACACACACACACACACACACACACACACACACACACACACACACACACACACACACACACACACACACACACACACACACACACACACACACACACACACACACACACACACACACACATATATATATATATATATATATATACATATATATATACACGTATATGCCTCATTGAAAGTGATGGCTAGTTGTGCACTTGTTATTTTCCTAAGAGTATTTTCCATGTGCCTTACTACGGACTTACTCTCCTTTGAAATGAGGTTTATGACTTCATTGTTGGTAGTTATTGTTGTAAGATCGCGAATTTCGGAACATTCTCACCCTAACCATAAAGAAATTATATCCCAAGCTACTGAAGAAAGGTCTTGTACCCGAAATCGCGATCTGGCATTAATGATTACCTACAGTGAAGTCATAAACCTCCTTTCAAAAGTCCATAGTAAGGCATACGCAAAATATTCTTAAGAAAATAACAAGTGTAAAACTAGCCATCACTTTCAATGAGGTATTCATAAGAGAAAATCTCCTGTCCATATATACCATCAAAATATATACTGTATATGTATATATATATATATATTTTTAGATATATATATATATATATATGTATATATATATATGTCTATATATATGTGTATATATATATGTGTATACATATATATATATATATATATATATATATGTATGTATGTATGTATGTATATGTATGTATGTATGTATGCCTCGGATCTTTTCACGAGCGGCGTTTTTGTCTCCCTTTCTGCGCGTGCCTGGGCATTCCCCAGAAAGGTCCAGAACTGGAAGCCCGTGCTCATCGTGTTTCTGGTGTTCATGTGCGGCCAGTTCAGCGGTTTCGCCGTCGTCACCGCCTACACCGTCGACATCTTCGACATCGCCAACACGGGCATTGACTCCAGCAAGGCCACCATCATC
>NC_134800.1:46926844-46984344 GCF_046742065.1 Oratosquilla oratoria
CATATATACATGCATACATACACATATATATATATATATATATATATATGTATATATATATATACATATATATATATATGACATGTATATGTAAAGGATATGTTCATTTATACATAAATCTAACTATATGTATATATCGATATATATACAGGTATATATGAACGTGACATGTACTCGTATATGCATACGTAAATATATGATCATTTATACATACTGTAGATATGCGTACGTGTATATATAAATATATGTTTGTGTATATGCATATGTTTATTCATATACATATACATGTATACATGTGTATGTCAACATGCGAATATATATATATATATATATATATATATATATATATATATATATATATATATATATTTCTACATATATACCGCACGTTGCATCACACATACACATACACTGTATATGGAAAGAATGCGTGAAGAAATATTAGCAAAAAGGAATGTGGAGACCAAAAGTGGATGGAGTGAACTTGAAGGGACGACCAAAAATGAGATGGAGGAATGGGGTTAGGAGAGGAATGCCCGTTGAGCATGGAAGGGAGAAGGTAAGGGATAAGTGTATGAGGAGAATGGCTGTGTATGGATGATGTTTTGTGGCAGCCCGAAGGGATTTCTCCCCATCTTCTCTATCTTCCGTATTAGGGGACGAAGAGGGAGGGACACCGTGTAAGAAAAACGGCCCTGATGGGTGATGTCTTGTGTCTTGCTGCATTGCTTCTGACCCGAGCAGTGGGCAGGAGACAGGGATGACCCTTCATCCACGAGGAGCTAAGATGAGAGGAAAAACAATGGATGATAGATGGGAGTGGAATGGGTGGGAATGGGTGTGTGCCTTGCCTGGATACTTCATTTATAAGAAGGAAGAGACCTTTGGTATATATGTAAATACACATTTGTACACACACACTCTCTCTCACACACACACACACACACACACACACACACACACACACACACACACACACACACACACACACACACACATATATATATATATATATATATATATATATATGCATATGTATGTAAACCCATGGGCTCCTTCAGTCTGAGTTTTGACATTCTTGGTCCAGGGGCTTCCCCCCAGTTGGCGAAAAGCGCCTGGGACCCAGCCCAGAAAATGATCTCACGTGCAGCCTGCCTCCTGCCGGAAGGAACTGGTGGTACTGAGGGCCAGAGAGAGAGAGAGAGAGAGAGAAAGAGAGGAAGAGAGCCTTGTGTGTCGCACCCTTGAACTAAGGGCGCTAGAATGGCCGCCCCTCGCCCGTGAGGTGGGTGTCGGGGCGGCGAGATAATCCTCGCATTATTTTTGTATTTTTTTTTCCCTATACCATGACACAAAAACCTCTCAGGTTCAAACAGACTAATGTAGCGTTGAGGTAAGGCATCTGAGAATGCAGTGCCAACCCTTGAACGCCCGAAGGTCACCTCTGAAGTCTTTTAATCACCTACAGGGCAACATTGGGTGTTCCTGTGTTAGACTTCATTCTTAGCCAAGCTTTCAGTGACTCAAAGGGTTCCTTACGGCTAAAATGGTTTATTTGTTCCCTACTGTATCCTAAGAAATCAGTTCATATAAATATATTTTGATAAGGTGGTTGTATAAATCCATGTCGTTGATTCAAAGGGTTACGTATGTCTAGAATTTGTTCACTACAGTATCCTAAGAAATCAGTTCATGTAAATATATTTTGATAAGATGGTTGTATAGGTACATGTCATTGTTTCATAGACACAAAGTAGTTACACATGAATGCATTTACATAATAGGTACACATGTTTATCTACATACAATGTACAGGTTTGCAGTTCGTAGAGGAAGTGGAGTTATGACAATGGTGATTCAAAAGAGATGTAAGGGGGAAGAGAGGAAGAGTAGAAGTTAAAAACGATCAGCATTTTCTTTTTTACTGGAAATTCAATCTCCAGTCATAAGAGAATGCTGCGGGACTCTGGTCCACAAAGGTATTACAAAAAGTTTCTGAAGTACTGACGTCATACAAGCTTTGTAATCAATACCCTATACAAAGTGTAATGTACAAATGTATATTCTACATATTCTGCACACACACATACATATATGTGTATTCGTATATATATATATATATGTATATATATATATATGTATATATATATATATATATATATATATATACATAATGTATATCTAACCTGCAAACACACACACGCACACACACACACACACACACACACACACACACACACACACACACACACACACACACACACAATGTACGTAACGTGCACATAAAATATACGTGCAACCAAAATTAATCATACATATCCAATCCTAAAATGTAAGATTTAGTGCCTTTATACGAATCCTGTCATATGCTGCGTCCAGTGTAAACGCAAACATACCCACAGAATAATATCTTATTTGTATCTGATTTGAAACATATGTGAATATGCCATATCAGTTGTTTATCGCATAATCGACGTATGTGTTCTTGTATGCACATAAACGCGTAATTCCTATATCATAATATGTAAGTTTACTTTGAAGAAAAAGAACATCGTCAAGAAGTGGCTGATTTACATTGTGCAGATTAACTTGGCAGATAGGCCCCTCCCCTTTTCCTGCACGTGATTGGGTAACAAGAAAGTGAGCGGAGCACGGAGGCGGGACTTATATGACAGGATAATCTGCACACTGTCTTTAAGGAGCAGCAGAAGATGTCTGCCCTCGCTAGAAAATGGGCAGGATGAAGCAGCAAACTGCGCAAGCTGTAAGGTGTACATGTGATCGTTTGAAGTGCTCAAACCTTCGTAGTTGGACTTAGCTTGAAATCGCTCAGGCTTGAAAATATGAAGATTTACAACTACAGACTTGAAATAATGCATTCTTTAGACTGCACAAATCTGAAGTAGTGTAGGCTTACTGTGCAGCTTTGGACTTGCACAGGCTGAAACTTGTGCAGAATTGAGGTCGCCCAAGCTTTGCACACACTTTGATTTTGTACACTTGATATTGTTCAGGGCCGCCACTGCGCTGGAACGAAATTGCGCGGTCGTAAAAAAAACTGTGCAGGCTTGAAATTGCGAGGCTTGAATTTGTACAGGATTGAAATGTGCTAACTGGGAACTGCGCAGACATCAAATCGCGCAGATTTTAAAACGTGCGACCTTTATACTGCGCGGGTTTACAAGCTCGATCCAGCTCTCTAGCAATGAGACTCGGATGTATAGTGCCTTCAGGCGCCCCCCCCCCCCCACCACCACCACACACAGGAGGAGGGAGAAGGTGGGGTGGGGTGGGGTGGAATGCCTTGCGAACGGCGTGGTACCCCCACGCTCTTCCTTCTCGCCTCGCAATTGGCTAAGTGATATAAACTGTACAAACAAAATATACAATCAGTTGCTGTTAGTCAACCGTCTGCGCTTACGTGATACAGGATACCTGTTCTCTTTTTTCTACGTCTGGAACAAGTGGAGCAATTGTTGCACCAAACCAGTGACATAAGATAAACGGTGCAGCTAATATTGCAGGCATCTTGCTTCCATGTTGCAAGCGACACGAGCCGAAGTTTCACCGAATATACTAATGTCCCATTCCATAACTTTTTAGACGGTTCTAAGGTCGAATCATGTAATACTTTTGCTCGTCCGAGTCGTCCTAAGGGCGGCACCTGGTCGTCCACGTCCTTAAGTAAACGTTGTCGTGATGTTGATCATTCTCATCATACATTTCTCCTTTCTCACCAGTGTAATAAAAACATATTTCGTTCATTTAGGAATAAGTCATTCATTATAGAAATTTCCATGTTCATTTACACGCATTTGTAAGTTGTGTGGTTGAGTATTTTGTAGCTAAGAGAAGGAAGAGAGCGAGAGACAATTGTGACCTGTTTTATTGAAGCGAGTGTATTTTTCATCAACATGAAACACAGTGAAGACACAGTCTACCCGCATGATTGATCCCGTTTGTTTTAATGTGAACCTCCCAACCAAACAAGGCCGCAAGTGATCCCACACCTGGCTACGAAAAGAATCTATGTTAGTCCTAGACATAACTCTGAAAGATGGCTTGACGTCATAAGACGGAGGAGATTGAGGAAAAGTTTAGGTGGGAATCACAGTAACATATGGATGTTGGATGAGTGAAGGATTGGTGTACGCCTTGATATGGCCACCCCGACATAAGGGGAAAGGGCCTTTTGGTATATGTATATATGTCTTAAGATGTAGCAACAATAATAGCCGTTTATTTTGTATTTACTATGCTTACTTTTAAAAGAAAACTAACTTACAGAAAAACACGAAACGCCCCATAAACTCTGTTGAAGTGGGGACCTATAAACCTTACCTATTTATATTGTCGGAAATTCCTATTCGAAATACAGTATTATCTAATGTTCCCGTCACGCGTTAAAAGAGATATTCATAAATACTTTATTTAGGAGAAAGGTTGGGCGTGGAGGCCCTCTTGAGGTGGCGACAGGCACAATGCACTTGAAGAAAACCAGACACTACACACGGCCCCTGGGGGAGATTCTGGGGGGGGTTGTGGGAGTTGGGGGGCTACTCCTCTGAGATGGAGAGTTAACCGGTAGCCAACAGGTTCGAAGAAAACGGGGACATGTTAGACTTCATCAAAGCTAAGTGTTGACTGTACATAGTGTATATATATATATATATATATATATATATATATATATATATATATATATATATATATATATATATATATATATATATATATATATATATATATATATATATATATATATATATATATATATATATATATATATATATATATATATACACATCAATGCAGTCGTCCTATCTGTAGATAGAGCTTAGGGCAGTAATCCGTCTCGCCAATTCCCCATTTTGTTCTCAATATTTTTTCATCATTTTTTTCAACATGTTCGGAAATAAGTATTAATAGTGGCATTACCTTTTTTAGATCAATATAATACATATGTCATGGCATGTGTTATTCATTTCATACTTTTTATTATTGAATATTATTTCTATAGTGAAAAAAAATATCTCTTGAAAGCAATGAATAGATGAAAATCGAAAATGTGGAAGTAGCTGCCGTTTTTAACCTTAAGAATACTATAATGTCAGTGTTGTATACTATCTAGGTTCAATTCTTTGCAACACAGGTACTTTATACTTATTAACTGCTCCACCGTGTCTTGGAACTTCAGTCGCGTAGGGCCTTTGCTATTGCGGAAGGTCTATAGATTTCGAAACATCTTGTTAATCCCCCTCACCCTCCATCCCCCCGCACTCTAACGGGAAGTAATGACCATCGTAGAAGTTTGTTCAATCCGATTTCCCGGACTTGTCCGGAAGTCTACGATTTTACTTCATCACAGTTATTATCATTATTCTACTATCATTATAATCATTAATGATGTTATCATTATCATTATTATTATGATTATCATTATTGTTATTATTATTATTATTATTATTATTATTATCATTATTATTATTATTATTATTATTATTATTATTATTATTATTATTATTATTATTATTATTATTATTATTATTATTATTATTATTATCACTATCATTATTATCTTTACTATTATCATCACCATTATTCACGTTTTGTAAATCATTACTCAAGCCTGTTTGGTGTCACTTAACCTGTGCGTGTGGCGCCAGTGATACTTTGTTTTATATAAATATATATATATATGAGATTAATAAAGATGATTTTCTGTACACTTGCGCTTTATTTTCCTTTTCGTAAGCCGATGCCATGGGTCAGGCGCCCCGCAACGTGGACGCCATGACAGTCTGTCCTTTGAGACGCTACAACGCCATTCACTGTATACCCAGAGGACATCAGGACCATCAGTAAAGGCTTTAGATTAGTGATTCTCATCCAGGGGTAAATTTACCACCTTGGAGGTAAGAAATGAGATGGAAAGGGTGTAGTTGATAGACCTGACAGTTGAGTAATAATTAAATTATTTTCTGTTTTGTAAATTGTGTGTGTATGAGAGAGAATGCTATGTGTGTGCCAATATGTGTGTGTGTGTGCGTGTGTGTGTGTGTGTGTGTGTGTGTGTGTGTGTGTGTGTGTGTGTGTGTGTGTGTGTGTGTGTGTGTGTGTGTGTGTGTGTGTGTGTGTGTGTGTGTGTGTGTGTGTGTGTGTGTGTGTGTGTGTGTGTGTGTATGTGTGCGTGTGTGTGTGTGTGTGTGTGTGTGTGTGTGTGTGTGTGTGTGTGTGTGTGTGTGTGTGTGATTCACCATCACCATGGTCTTTGGATCACGTGTTGGACTCGTGGTCGACAGCTATTTCCCTCCCGGAAGAAGGCTCAGAGCTCGTATGACCGATCTATGGGTAATGTTGTGACCTTCCACGCACACACACACCCAACTCCCCGCCCACAAGAGTTGGAGTAACGACTCGAAGCGCAGCGATACTGAAATTATTTCAGTCCTGGGCAGGATTCGAACCCGGACCGCCGTAATGACAGTCGGGGACTCTACCAACCGCGCGCGTGCGCCCGTGAGTGTGTGTGTGTGTGTGTGTGTGTGTGTGTGTGTGTGTGTGTGTGTGTGTGTGTGTGTGTGTGTGTGTGTGTGTGTGTGATTCACCATCACCATGGTCTTTGGATCACGTGTTGGACTCGTGATCGACAGCTATTTCCCTCCCGGAAGAAAGCTCAGAGCTCGTATGACCGATCTATGGGTAATGTTGTGACCTTACACGCACACACACACCTAACTTCCCGCGCAGAAGAGTTGGAGTAACGACTCGAAGCGCAGCGATACTGAAATTATTTTAGCCCTGGGCAGGATTCGAACTCGGACCGCCGCGCCGTAGTGACAGTCGGGGACTCTATAAACCGCGCGCGCGCTCGCGTGTGTGTGTGTGTGTGTGTGTGTGTGTGTGTGTGTGTGTGTGTGTGTGTGTGTGTGTGTGTGTGTGTGTGTGTGTGTGTGTGAGTGTGTGTGTGTGTGATTCACCATCACCATGGTCTTTGGATCACGTGTTGGACTCGTGATTGACAGCTATCTCCCTCCCGTAAGAGAACTCAGAGCTCGTATGACCGATCTATGGGTGATGTTGTGACCTTACACGCACACACACACCCAACTCCCAGCCCACAAGAGTTGGAGTAACGACTCGAAGCGCAGCGATACTGAAATTATTTCAGCCCTGGGCAGGATTCGAACCCGGACAGCCGTAGTGACAGTCGGGGACTCTACCAACCGCGTGCGTGCGTGCGTGTGTGTGTGTGTGGGGGGGGGGTAGGCCGAGGGAGAGAGGGGGAGGGAAGGAAGGGAGAGTGTCAATCCTGTTCAATCCTGTTCAATCCTATTGCACACTCTCAGGGGTTAAATGGACAAACATATCAAGCCGAAGAGGATGATGGAGGAAAAATTGAGAATCCCTTCTTTAGATTAAAACAATACTACAACTACTACTACTACTACTACTACTACTACTACTACTACTACTACTACTACTACTTCTACTACTACTACTACTACTACTACTAATAATAATAATAATAATAATAATAATAATAATAATAATAATAATAATAATAATAATAACAATAATAATAATAACAATAATAATAACAGTAACAATAATAATAATAATAATAATAATAATGATAATAACAATAACAATAATAATAATAACAATAACAATAATAATAATAACAATAATAATAATAATAATAATAATAATAATAATAATAATAATAATAATAATTATAATAATAATGATAATAATAATAATTGGAAAAATGACGGCATCAATTCAGATAGGCCCCATCATAGAACACTTCTCATAACATTAGACATTAGTAAAGCTTTTGATGCTATCTCCTGCCATGATCTAACAAACAAAATATATAAGACATGCACAATAACACCTAAAGATGGCTGGCCAATTGTCTGGCAGGCAGGAATGCTTATGTGTCATATAATGGCCAATCATCGCACACCAGAAACATTAAAAGTGGAGTACCACAGGGCTCAGCTCTATCCCCTACACTCTTTGAATTATACATGCATGATACACCCACGCCAGACACCTCAGAAATACAAATCTCTTCCTATGCAAACGACATCATAATCACATGTACACATTGTAACACAAAACTGCAGAAATAATACAGACCTTGATACTCTCAATACATGGTTCACTACAGACAGACTCAAAATAGCCCCAGCCAAATCTACAGCAACACTTCTCACTAATTGGACAAAAGAACACAAATATATACCTCTTCTCTATATCAACAACACTCTAATACCCCCCCCCCACACACACACCGAAAATTCTTGGTGTAACATATGATACATCCATGTCATTCAAACATCACATCACAAACATAAAAAACAAATGCACACCTAGACTTAACGCACTTAAATCAATCACTGGAACAACATTTGGACAAAACAAAGAAACTAATACTACAATATACAAACAATGCATACGCTCAAGGATGAATTATGCGAGTCCTGCATGGGCACCTAATATCAGTGAGACACACCTCATCACCCTTCAGACCATACAAAACAAAGCCCTAAAAACAATTACAGGCTGCAGAAATACAACGCTTACAGATCATGTACACTATGAAACAAAAGTCCTCAAAGTCAAAGATCACCTTAACACGAGAGGCACACAAACTCTTGCTGCAGCCTCCACAAACACAGCACACCCGCTACACTACATAGAAGAACACACACACACCAAGAAACATAAAAAAACACACCCAAATACCTATATCACACACAAATACTCTCTTCTCTTCCTCCACAACCACCAAATACCAGCCTCCGGAAACATACGCATAATCATATCACTCACTGCTCCATTAACACATTAAAAGACAACACATTGCTGCATGCCAGACCCCTCGATATCCATCCCTCTGATTTCTCTCTCCCACGAAAGGACAGAGTCCATCTGGCCAGACTGCGGTGCGCCCACCACCCAGCCCTTCTAAGCTACCAGAAAAGACTGGATGACCGCATTGTGGACAACTGCCCATGTTGTAACACTTCACCCCATACTATTCAACACATAATGGAAGACTACATTACACACAATCACGCACGAAACAACACAGTATACACTCCATAAAGGATTTGTGGGAAAATCCCGTTCCGGCTATGGCATTCCTTGGGGAGACGGGACTGCTCGGACAACAACAACAACAACAACAATGACGGCAACAGCTTGAGATTGGTTAGGTAACGTTAGGTTACGTTAGCTTAGGTGAGATGATGTTACGTTAGATTAAGTTACGTTAGGTTACGTTAAGTTAGGTTAGATTGGGTTACATGATACCAAAGGAAGGACAAGTGTACCTCGTTTCACCTCACCAGCCCCCATCCGTAGTGGAAAAAATGTAAATAAAAAGAAAAAAGAGACTTAGCAATGACTCTTCAACAAAGAGGCGGAAAGCAAGGTGAGAGTAAGAATTAAATTCTTCCTTTATGGGTCCTTTCCACAACTTCAGAACCCTGAATTTTTTCAACGGGCTTTAACACCAGATCCGACAAATTAGAGTTTGTTTGAGTAAAATTGACTTCGGTTACAATATTCAGTTTTTTCATATCTTTCCGACATATTTAGCAAAGCTGAATGATGAACTAGATATTGTAAACCCATACGAACCTTAGACATACTATTGAAATCTTCTTAGAGAAGTCTAGATTTCTGTAAGCGAAGTCATATTCTAGTTATTCAAATGGAGCTTAGAAGTAGGATGTCGGAGGAATAGCAGCCTAGAGTGATACCCTTTGAGCTCTCCTCTCCTAACCTAACCTCACTGTTGACATTCTGTCAAAGGTGGACGGCCGCAAGGTCAAACGGTCACTGGTAGAAAACATGGCGTCATCCTAAAGGTGTGTGTACACTGTAAGATTAAAAATATAGCTAGACCTGGCCTTTTTTAGCAAGACTAATCTAAATTGTATGTACATTACACTAAAATTTACTCTCCATGGAGCTTTGATAGAGCAGTGGTAGATTAAATGTAGCGAGATTGTTCTAGCGATAGTGTACACTGGAGTTCGTTTGACAAAGTTCCGACACTTGAAACTTGTGTGTGGTAAGATGTCACGGTCCAGGCACCAGGTAGCTGCTGCAGCAACATTAGTCATAACGAAGGATTTGAAGAAAAAAGGAAAGAAAAATATGTGGGTCAGAAAATGGATAACCAGATGAGATAAAGAGAGAGCATATGCAAAAGTGTTGAAAGAAATGGTTGATGACGACGCAATATCCTATAATAGCTTTCTACGTATGTGTAGAAGATTTTTAATATTTGCTGGAAAAAGTGACACCCTAAAATTAAAAGACAAGATATACATGCCACTTTTCCTCCTTTTTTATTTTCTTCTTACATTGTTCATCCGGCATCGCAGATTGTGCCACTTTCGTGTGATTTCTGAGTCAGGAGTATTTAATATTTTTACTGTTTATTTTAAAGCGCTTGCCTTCTCTTTATTGCGGTACTCCATCAGCGACACATTCCACAATTGTGGGAACCTTTCATATTGCTGATCACTATCCCATTTCAATTTTTCCTTGAACATCATTTTACTCTCGTGGTACAGTTCTCGACCTAGAGCGACAAAATCTACTCAAGTCGACAGATAAATCTAGAACAGTCTCGGTTACGTGCTCTCCACTTCGAGTCCACTGCAACACTAACTAGACTACAGCAATTCTACCGAGACCAGAGTCTAGCTATAACGCTCTGATGTTTACATTGTTTAGAGCAGGGGTTCCCAAACTGTGGGTCGCGACCCCCAAAAGGGTTGTGAGCCTTTTTCTGGATGTCATGAAGGGTCCAAATGTACGTACATTCAGCCACACAGGCCCGCGTATTGATTTGCTTGTATCAAAAAAGCAAATACATCATTCTCATTAAGATACAGTATATTATCAGATCAATCCTTGTTAATAAACATTGATAAACAATAATATATATTTTTGTTATTTCTCTCTCTGCTGTGATTAATAAAGTTTAAACTAATGTATCTGCGATTCTAAAAATTAGTACGTTTTCAGAAGGTTTATAAAGTTGGGGTCATGGTAGGCTTGGTAATACTGAAAGGGGTTACGTATTGGTAAAGTCTGGGAAACACTCATTTAGAAAGATCTAGCTAGATTAAATCGAGCTAAAATGTCTACATGTACACCTACCTTAAGGAATGCAATATCAAAGTAGGAGAAAGGACCCAGTACTCTCTGTGAATGTATTAGCGATCTATATTATGAAACAAATGTTCTAGATGTTTTACTAGGTTTAAATATATCTGTATGGTGGAATTCTTTTACTGTAGTCGCGTAACAGTATCCGTGAGGAAGGTGCAAATACATTATACGTGTACTGTAACTTAAAGCTGGTTTCTGTCTTCAAGAAGCAATGTACTGTACAGTGTATTGTGCAGATTGACTTGTATACTGAACCACATTAACTGTATGAAAGTTGTATAATGTATTATGATGTAGACTATAATTTTGTCAATAAACTAAACTAAAACTGCTATGGACGCTCCAGGGAAGTCGTCACTCAAATTATTAATCTATGTATCAATCTATTCTATCCATGTGTGACGTAATCGGGAGCGTTGTGGCGCAATTATGTAAACACATATGCACACATAAACGCACAAACACACACGTGTATGCACGCATATACTGTGCACACACACGTGCACACATGTATGTACACATTGGCATACTTCATTAATTCCCGAGCCGAATAAGGCCCCAGCAATCGGTCAAAACCGGTTTTACTGATGGCACCCCTCCCCTTTTCTACTTCCAACTCCTCCTCCTCCTCTTCTTTCTCCTTCTCCTCTTCTGCCATCTCTTCCTTCTTCTTGTTTTCCTTATTCTTTTTTCTCCATCTCCTTCCTTTTCTTCTTCGTCTCCTTAGTCTCCTTTCTCTTCGTAATCTTCGTTTTCGCCTTTTTTTTTTTCTTCGTTACCTTGGCTTTCTCCGCCGTGTCTTCATCGTCTTCATATTTTTCCACTTCTTTGTTGCATTTTAATTTCCTTTTTCTTTGTCATCGTTGTTTTTATTTTCCTTTCTTGTCGGCATTTCATTCATTGTTTTGACGTTTTCATTCTTTTCCATTTTTTCTTACTTATTTTATCATTTTTTCGCCTTTCGTTTTCTTATTTTTTTTTCTTTTTCGTCTTTTTCCTTATAATTTTATTATGTTTTTCTCTCTATTTTTTAGTAGATATATCAATTTTACTATTTTTGTTTTCTCTCTAGTAATGTCTTTTTATTCTTTATTCTTATATTGTACCAGTTTCTTTCCCTTTTACTTTGTTTTCCTTATTTTTCTATATTTTCCTCTTACTTTTCCCTTTCTTCTTGACTTCCTTTTTCTCGTTCTTGTTCTTTTCTTTCCTTTTCTTTTTCTCCTTGTTTTTTCTTTATTCTGTTTTTCTGTTTCCCTCCCATTCCCGTCTTTGAGTGGAGGAGGTGCAGGGTGGACGGGTGGCGAGCCATGTCAACCGCCATTGTGCACACCTCTTTGCCCCCACACCTTAATCGCATTTATGTAATGCAACGAGTTATGGTGATGGCTTCTGGTGGTGGTGGTGGTGAAGGTAGCGGTGGTGGTGGAGGTAGCGGTGGTGGTGAAGGTAGCGGTGGTGGTAATAACAGTAGCAGCATAGTAGTAGTAGTAGTAGTAGTAGTAGTAGTAGAAGTAGTAGTAGTAGTAGTAGTAGTAGTAGTAGTGTGACCATCGAACCAACACTACTCCCCCTAGGAGGAGAGAACTTCAGGCACCTCACTTCCAACATATTAAAGGAAGCACGAGTGGACGTCAGCGCAAGAGGTATCTGGAGACGGGGACAACTTGCCTTCTTTGATATACGAATATTTGATCCAATGGCTCCTATTACAATAACATAACTGTAGAGGCGTCCCACTCCCGAAATGAGAATGAGAAAATCAGGATGTACGAGGAGCGTATACAGAATGTGGACCAAGTCTAATTAATTTAGATAACCTTCACGACTTTAAGTAGGATGGGTCCAAGGGCAAAGAGGCATTCTACGCTCGTCTAGCAAAGATGATGGCAGAAAAGAAACAACCAAAGAACAGTATTGTATCGTAGATGAGATGTAGACAATCATTTTCATTCTTAAGATCAGCTCTCCTATACCTAAAGCCACGTCCACACGGTCGAGCACTGCCCGCCGGGCACGAGGGCTTTGCTCGACAACGGGCAATTTCATCGGGCAAACCATCAAACTGTCCGTTCCCGGCACCATTTGCGGGCAGTGGATGGATGGAGGGCTGACATTGCTGCCAAATGCACGAGGTGAGGTGCGAGCAAAGTTAGCAAACCAGCTCAGTATAGACCGCCAATTAATCGCCCAATGGCAAAAGCCCTCTTTTATACACTACTATCTTTATTTCCTTAAGCCACGTCCACACGGTCGAGCAGTGTCCGTCGGGCACGAAGGCTTTGCCCTTGTACGAGAAGTTTCAGCGGGCAAACCATCAAACTGTCCGCTCCCGGCGCCAATAGAGGGCAGTGGATGGAGGTCTTCCGTCACTGCCAAACGCACGAGGTAAGGTGTAGGCAGATCCACTGACTACCACGTTATTAGTACACCATGTCCACACCAAGTGCTAGTGCATATTGGTCACGACAAGACACTATAACTTCGATTGATATATATAAATCACATGAATGTCTGTGGAATGTAAGGTGTTTTGATTACAGAAATAGAGACAAACGTGCTGCTGGTGTAATGCTTTGCCTCATATTTGTCTCTTGCCTCTGAATATAGCTCTCCACTTTCGATACAAGAATATAAAAACTGTTTATGTCCATCCGCACGTAATTGCGGAACAAAGTTTCATTTTCCTCATGCAATTCACGTAGGATTGTCACAGAGCTACCCATTCTTTCACGTCTCTGCAACCACTCCCGGCACCAGACACGTCTCTGTGGTCTCTTGTTTTTCTTTTTAATGCAGGCACAAATTATGATAGAATATAGTGCTATCTTCTTTCGAAGTATGGAGCGCACCATGGTGATCTTACCGTAATGAACCACTCGCTCACAACAACTGCTGGCGTCCGACTGCCCTCCAACCACCACAGACAGCTGTGTGGACATCTTACGCGGGCATAGACTGCAGACTTTGCCCTGCCAGGCACAGCTCGACCGTGTGGACGTGGCTTAAGAGGTACCAGATCCCCACCCCCTAAATCAGCACACATACAAAACCTCGATTTTGAGCAGACTGTAGTAGAGAGTGGGATGAATGAACTTTTGTATTAGGCTTCATTAAATTTAAATAATATGAAATACAAAAGGGTAATCGACCAGTCACTTGCGAAAGAGGGGCCAATGGACTGTGTCATGGGAGACATGTCCTGACTGCTTTTACCACACAGTTCCACGAGGATAGAGGTCGTTTAAAAAGTAGTAGTAGTAGCAGTAGTAGAAGAAGTAGTAATAGTAGTAGTAGCAGTAGAAGAACAGTAACAGTAGCAGCAGAAGTGGTAGCAGTAGTAGAGACAAAGTAGAAGAATGGTCTGCAGATTCTATCGGAAAAACTCCTGGGTGATGAGAAGAAAAATGGTCCAGGAAGTGAAAGATACAGACTTGTGTGTGTGTGTGTGTGTGTGTGTGTGTGTGTGTCTGTGCGTGTCTGTGTGTGTGTGTGCGCGCGCGCGTGTGTGTGTGTGTGCAAGATGAGACCAAGCAAAGTTGCAGCAACCACCACGAGGTCACTTGCAGGAGAAAAAATCTTTCATCCTGAAACTCCGAAACTGAAACATCCCGGTACAAAGTCTTCCACTTCCGGAAACAAAGTCCAATGGAGACGTCACTCTCCTCGTAAAGCTACGGTTCCTCTAGTCATTAGAATGGTTGGATTCCAACATTTCAGTTGGATTTCACCCAATTTTGGAGGATTTGGTTAGTGTAGCCAAATTCACCAACCTTGGACGAAATCCATCTGAATAGTTGGAATCCAACCATTTCGTTGATTAGTGTAATCTTAGCTTAACATGATATTCGTTTTGAACGCATAACTGGAGAGAAAACATGAAGCCATGCTCCCCCACACCTAAGACGGGAGCAGAGCCATCAGGCTTGAACACTTCCTATTGGAAGTACCTACTCAGCAGCAGAGGACCTTACAGGAGGCCACAGCCCATTTAGAGAGGAAAATAGCAACAAAGGACTTTCAACACCTTGAAACGTAGATTCAGTCCATTGAATAAGAATCCTTAATGCCGTACCATTGGGATAAACGAAGCACTGAGGAGGACAATAGGGAAAGATATAATGGAAGTGAGGCTGGGGATAATATATATATATATATATATATATATATATATACATATATATATATATATATATATGTATATATATATATATGTATACATATATATATATATGTATATATATATCTGTATGTAATATATATATATATATATATATATATATATATATATATATGTGTGTGTGTGTGTGTGTATAAAAGAGAGCGTGGGGCCAGCAAGCGGAGTGTGAGGAGGCGATCCAATCCACAAGTAACATTTTTGAAGATCCACACTGCAATGAAGTTTTATTGGTTGATGCATCCAATGCTTTTAGTATTAAGAGAGAAACTACTTTATGCAACATCAAAACCAAGAGCCCAACTTTAGTCAAGCGCGTGGAAAATGTGCACAAAGAACCAGCTCAACTCGTCATGACAAACAGCTTTTGAAAGAATAGGACGGAGGTAGAGACCATTCAGTCATCGGAAGGTAATCCACGAGGAGACCCGGTGGTCATGGAGATATCTACCCGAGACTTGGGCAGCTGCCCCCTCCCCCACCACAAAAAAAAAAAAAAAAAAAATCAGTGTGAGAACACTAATGCCAAAAAGATCGCCTATGCAGATGACAGTGAGATAGGAAAACTACCAGAAACAAGGAAATTACAGGATATAGTAGTGGACCATTGTCTGCAATTGGGGTACTTCCCAAGCGCAAAGATAGTCTTCATAATGAAGCCAGAATACTACGAGCAGGCGATATAAGTGAGAGTAAAATAAAGATGACCAAAAGATATGAGGTCTGTAGGTATAAGTGATCGAATCTGCCGTGCAGTATGCGTGCAGTCAATGACTTCGTGCATGTAAAGGACTTATCACACTGGGCAAATTTTCCTCCGACTGTTGGAGCAAATTTGCATCCCGCAGCTTTCGGTTAGAAATCTGATATGCTGAGGTTGGAGGAAAAATAGCTCAGTGTGATACACCTCAAGGCATGAGACCGCCACCCTGAGAACATGGACCTTTCAGTCAGAGGGCAGAGCATTATCGTTTGTCGGGAGGTCTTTTGCATGATCGCGATGTGCACCTCATGTGAGCGCATAAAGTGTCTGGGTCGTACGTGTTTGGTTCCGATGCTGTCAGTGTTTATTTGTCATGTCCAACTCATGTATGCTGCCTGACCGTGCATCTAATAACATCAGAGGCTGCGTTTGAGTGTTTGTCGCGTTGGGTTTGTGGCTGGAAACTGTAGGATGATGTGCTTGTGTTACTGTCGTTGTGTTAAGAGGAAGATATAGGAGTGACTGTGTGTATCTGTATGGTTGTGTTGTTTGTGGTTTGTACAGCTAGGGAACATGTGTTCGTTGTGGTGGTGGTGATGGTACAAGTAGGAGGGGCTGTGTCAGAGTAGATATGGATAACGGCGGCGTCCAATTGGACGGTGTGTGATTCACCATGGTCTTGGATCACGTGTTGGACTCGTGATCGACAGCTATTACCCTCCCGGATGAGAGTTCAAAGCTCATATATGACCGATCTATGGGTAATGCTGTGACCTCACACGCACACCCAACTCCCGGCCCACGAGTTGGAGTAACGACTCGCAGCGCAGCGATACTGAAATTATTTCAACCCTGGGCGGGATTCCAACTCGGACCGCGGTAGTAGCGGTTGCGAACGCTACCGCTCCGCCGTTGAGTCGTGTGGAATGGATATTGTTGTGTATGGCGTGCTTTTGGTTTGGGAAGTATTGGCATGTACATGAAAATGCGTAGATGTGTCTGGTGTGGTCTTCGCACCTCCGATGGAACCAGTATCCACATCAGGTACAGAGAACAGTCTCTTGAAGCACGTTCATGTGTCATGTGATGTTAGCACGAGGTACAACCGTGCGGGGTCAAACTCTCCCGGGTTTCGCTCCATGACACCGGTAAGCATCAGGAGAGAGAGAGAGAGAGAGAGAGAGAGAGAGAGAGAGAGAGAGAGGAGGGGGGGGGGCGAGAGAGAACCGGAATATTATCCGCCACCACAAAATAAATAAATAAGTAAATAAATATAAATAAATGAATGTGTGCAAACGGATGACTCGGAATAGGGATCTGTTTGAGGTAGAGGGAAGGGAAAATCTGCATCCTGGTCTTCGGGTGGAGTGCCCCATAATAACAGACCGATAGCACTACAACGGTCAGCTTACGTTGTTACACTGTAGCTCTTGCAGATTATAGTAGCAGTAGTGGTGTAGGCAGCGTTTGTGGTAATCGCAATAGAAGTGGTAGTTGTAGTTGTTGTGGTAGTGGTAATGGTTGTGTTGGTGAGCGCTGAAACTATCGGTTGTTTTAAGAGACGATCAGACAATTTTATGGATAGGGATGACATGTGGTCATGGACATGGAACTACCTAGTGTAGGCCTTATGGTCTCTTGCAGTCTCCTTCATTACTTTAATACGATGACGCCAACGTAGCGTCAAGAGCGAGCGGGTGTACGAGGATGGCAGCATCAGCGTCTTGATTATATTTGTTTTGAAGTTGTAGCTGAGTGACCCCCATATTCTGTGAACTGGCCTGATCATATTTCCTGTGGTTATTAACATTCAGACTGAAAAAGAACATGTAATACACCTGTAACTTTATATTTTATAATCCATTGTGATGCATCATCGTACATCAGGCAGCTAATGCTGCCCGCGAGAATTTGAGCGGAGAGTCGGCACAATCCGATGACCTACTCTCCTTGCTTGATTCTCTATTGGTACCACGTCCCCAATGCGCTACGAAATTGGCGTAGGATGAGTAAGGACTTCTGTCACAGACTAAACCATCAAGGGGCCTTTTGGTCCGTAACGAGGCCACTTCTGATTGCACTCACCTAAATAACAACAAATAAATAATAAAAGTAAGTAAATATAAATACAAATGAATAAACATAATTAAATAAATAATATTAAATGCTACAAAATCGAATGCATCCGGTACACCGTTTTATTTAGATTTACATCGCTTGTGATCGCGTCCCTCCAAATGCTCCAGTTTGTTAGCCTTTTTGACCATTTCGGCGGCCATGTGGTCGACCATAACTGCGTGCACCGAAAAGCAAGTGTGCTTGGTGCAGTGCAGTCGACTCAGAAGCGGTTTTACTCCAAACCCCGAACAAGATGACTTGCATCATCATCACATCCATACGAGGAAGAGCAAATCCCTTCAACATTTTGTTCCGAGGAAAAGCAATTTGACTCGCTTCAGGGGACGGACCCCTGGCTGAAAGTTGGCCTCAGTGATCGAGACCACATTGAGGTCGGAGTTGAAGTCCTCAAATATATAAAAGAAATTGTCTGTTTCTTGGATAGAATAGAATATATCGAGGCCGACACCGCGTTGCAGAGGAGACGCCACAATCCGCTACCTCGCGTGTGTTCTTAATCATAACATATGGGGGTTGGAACTGTGCTTATGAGGTCCTGTCTTATAAATACCAAACTTATATTGTTAAGAAAATAAGAAGGCCTTATAAACTGAGGGATTTGTCAGTGAATTAGTAAAATAACTAACCTTAATTGATCGTATTATCGCACACTACACAAAAATCAAACATGAATTACGAACTTTGTAGAAGCCCCGCCATTCGTGGCACCGAACCTGGCCACCCGGTATAGCAAGGGGCAGACCCTCCTCACTGATGTCTGCAGCGCGTCGCAGACCGACGGTGAGGCAAGTGCATCAAAGGCGGCGCGAAAAGGAACGGTTGCGTAACGGTACAGTTGATAACCCGAAAAGTAGGGAAAAAATAACAAAATTGCCCACCCAAGCGTACTCGCAAGGAGGTGGGGGTGGGGGGTCAGGGGCGCCAAGGTCCTCTCCCAACCGGCGTCGGCAGATGCCGCCCGATGTCGCGTCTGCAATGTCGATGCGATCAAGGAGAGGTAACCTGATACTCTCGCTCGCTCGTTCCTCATTTTCTGCGCATATGGGTGATAAGGATCTACGCCCATACCAGGATCTTTTTTTCGTTCTGGTCTCCGCCATACGCTCCTTCCGGGTGGAAAAATTCCTATAAGATGAACCGAATTGTCTGTCATTAATAAAACTAAAACCCTCAAGTGAACAAAAAAGTTTTAGAATGTTTGACAAGTTATTAATTCTATTACTATTATCACCATTTTAATTTACGAGCGCATTATGGAATTTCTCAGTACGTCATGCATTAGCCACGACGAAATCCTAGAAAAATGCAAACTTTTTCGGTGGTGCCTGACTCGGTTGACGTATCGAACCCAAGTCCTGAGGCCGTTTTCATGTGTATACTTCAGAAGTGGAATAAAAAAAAAAAGAGCAAAAACAGATTATCACTGAAAGGTTTTCAGTCACCTTTCCGTAATACAAATTTCAATCTTACCTGTGTGGAAATTTTGCATCACTGCCACTTCCATAACCTCACTGGTATTGATGCCATAAAAATGACATCGGCAATCACGGTTACTTTTATGGAAAAATATCACAAATTTCGTCATAGACCATACTTTGTAACTTGTGAGAATTGTTTACCTTCAGTTGTCACAGGGGAGTCCGCAGGAATTTTTGTAGGCAGGGTTAAAATTAAAGATATCATACATATATGGTTAATGGTAGAAGGATATATCAAGATACTTCAAACTGGCCACATATTTACATGATTTACACGAGCTACATTTTGACTTTCATCAATCATACATTCTATAACTTAAAAATCTAAGAAAAGTATACATACATTTTGTATTTTCCTTGCATTTTTTTCCCCATAAATTCCAGGGGGGGGGGACAAATGCTCCCCACCTGTGGACGCCCATGCTTGCGCACATGGTTGGGGTTGAGGAACAACTATTGAAAGATTTTTTTTTCTATGGTAAAAATATCAACCAAGTGGACATGATGCAAAATATTTTTTTAAAATCAGTGCTACCTTTACATTAGTTCCATAAATCCCAGAAGAGTATGAAAGATAGCTTGTTGTCAAGTCGTAGGGTCAGATGTGGTTTAGTAATTACTGAATGAACAAAAACAGGCGAGCAATCAAATAGGGAACCAAATGATAGGCTAATCATATAAACTGATCTTCATCACAAAACTTCTGTTTATGTACACAGCACTCAACAAAAGACATGCCTGCCCCCTTCCACCCACACAAATGAAATGTAATCAATTAAAGTATATAACTAATTCATACCATTTAGTACGTTTAATACTTGATAGGGAGGCCTCTTCTCTTCTTTACCAACTGGAAACATATTGGTAGAATAGACAAGGTTTTCAAGGTACTTGGGGTTCAGATTGTCCCCGTATTCTTGGAGAGTTGCCTGCATCTTAGGTACAGAGCTGACTTCCTTTCCCTAGAGGTCTCTCTTGATGAGGTACCAGAGATTTTCTATTGGGTTTAAATAGGGACTGCAGCACAGGAGGTCCTAATGACCACCTCCAACTTCCCAATGGAACCCTACGGACAAAGGGCTCTGATTGATTGAACAAGTTTTTCATCAAACCCATCACAAGAGCAAGACAGGCATATGTTAGATTGAGCAGATGGAGTTGGAAGAATCAAGATATTGTTAGTGAAGGAAAAGTTTGACTGAATATACCTTCTCACTCATGATACTCTCAGATGAGAATTGAGCCCTGGTGCACCATATGATGGTGAGACAGCAGTTTGTTTTCCTTCAGCCTGCTTCTAAACCCCACTCTTGAGATTTTGCATCTGCCCTAGGCTGAAGATGAGGCATAGAGGGCTGCAAGATTCCGAAACAGGATTCATAAGAGATAGAAATTAACGCACTCAACCACCCACTCCTGGGTGGGTTTTGAACCCATGGGAACCCCACCAAGAAGTGGTGAAGCAGCAGTTGATCTCCCTCCAAATGTTCTGTCTCCATATCTCACTTCATGATCTTGCTACTCTTTTCCTGGATGAGAGACAAGAAGTTTCAAGGCATCAAAATGAGATTCAGAACACCTGGGCAAGAAAACCTCACCTCTCCCTTTGTAAAATTATACCCTCTTTGTGGGTACTGCACCCATTACAGTACAGCCTCCATCAGAATACTATTACCAATTTACATGTACTTCATCAAATTCCAGTCCATTTTGTGATTCACTTTACAAGTTGCAATACAATATACAAGACATCCAAACATTTTTCCTTAATTGAGTGCCTTGATAAATTTCTTCCATAACAAGGTCATTTCAAAAGGTAAAGAAAACCCAGGGTTAGTGTACCTCAGAAAGATTAATTCTTCTGCAGATTTATTATGTATAATAGCCTTTTCCACCATTGATCAAAAGTATTGTATAACAATATGCAGATTATATGTGCTATGTACTATAATTGGGTATATGCTAGTTTTAACCAAACTGAAAAATTCTACTTTTCTATTTATAAAATAATACACTCACAAAAAGACACAGTAAAGATATTCATGTTATTGTGTATGGCATTACTTCTGCAATAAAGGTTATTATTATCATTGTATTATATGCAGCAATGAGGGCACATAGAGCCAAGTCTTGTTCTAAAAACATGTTATCAATTCTCCTCAATTTAAACATTTTCCTTTACCTGAAACAAAGCATTTGAACTCCCTTTCATGTTTGCTGAACTATGAAACTTCCTCACTGACCTTTGTCAGATTATGGTTCTGCAGACTACTATCTGTGCAAGCCCCATATTTGGGTATTGTGCAAAGTTTTAAGCAGTCACTACTTTAGGGATTTTGCTGACATCCCTACAAACCATTCACATAGCACCCATTTATGATCAGATACTAACCTCTATTCAGAAAAGAAAGCACTATTAGTTTCTAGTATCTTTCATTTCCACTACCCTCCTTAAACCTCTTCTTTACCTCCTCTATGACTCCATCTCTTCAAGTGTGATACTGTCTTCAAGGACAGAAGTGATAGCTATCACTAATAGAAAGTGAGTGAGTGGTGAGTGAGTGAGAGTGGTGAGTGAGTGAGAGTGGTGAGTGAGAGAGAAAATGTGCAAAATCTCAAATCAACCTTAAAATGACCAATTAGAGAAAATAAAGACTAACACAGTACATTTATAGGACTCAATCACCTGTGTCAATCATATTATGAAAATTAAAAAAAGGGCATTTCTAAGGCTTATCACCCACAATGTCTCATTTGCCCCTTCAAATTTTCAGTCTAAGATAATGAAAACACTCAAAGTAAATTATTATGACTTCTCACCAATGCAAGTTTTCATATATCTATCATTTGTCAAAAGTATATTGTCCTTTTTTCTTATTAATTGGTTAATCTAAATGGCTGTTTATATATTTATATATATATATATATATATATATATATTATATATATATATATATATATATATATATATATATATATATGCAATATTACTACAGGAGAAAAGAAACTTGAAGACAGGAGGCACTAACATATAATTACATCCTCAGACATATGAAAATACTTACTGTCTTCAAGTCTCTTTTCACCTGTGGTAATTTTGTATACAGTACTCTGTTTCACAGTGATGCAAAACCACTGCACACATACACGAGTGGGGGCCTTTGGTAACACTTCAAAATATTTCAAAATTAATGACCACAAGAAAGATGAGATAAATATATAAGGATAGAATAATGGAAAATGGAAATAATTACCTTGTTAAAACAACTGAGTAATGTTATTTTCTTACCATCATTGTAATCTTAATTCAAATGGTAACATATTAGAACTTTTACATATTCTATAATAGGTATCTGGTATAGATATCTGGTTATAAAATTTAATATATCACTAATCAAACAATTCCTTGTATAAAAGATTTGAACTCATGAAGGACTAAATCATCAAGTAAAGTCTGAAACCTGAATAATCGAGTGCATCATTTACTCTTATAAATTATTTCTATGCACAAAAATATGCATATAGCAACATTATAACCACAAAGTTCATTATATTAATGAATGCTAAAGTGACTAATGACGAAGTATGATTGTGCATGAAATGACAATATGTCACCATGTATAGCTGCAAAAGAAATGCATTGCATTTCAGCAAGACCATACTATTCATTAACTACCCGATTTTTTAATAATTTTAAGAAATTTTATCACTACCTGTTGTTCTTCCCATCAAACCTCATTCATTTGGTCAGTGTTGACACTAACCATTTTGTTTAATTTTTGCACTCACTGTCACAAGAATTTAAGAAGCAGCCCATATTCTCTTGGGCAACTGCAAATTCACAAGACTTCTAAACCATGTACATTCTCATATGACAATTCAAATCTCTAGACTGAAAAAATGAAGCCTCACACAGAATACAAACACAATGTTTATTGCCTGTGCGAGTGCTCATATACATCGTCATTTAACCAGAGGAACTAAATGAAGACACATGAAGTGCACTTATTAAGTTTATCAAGTGTGTCTTTTCATGTGCCTCTTCAAATGTCCAGACTGAGCAAATGAAAAGTCACATAAAGAACATTTGTAAGGCTTATCGCCTGTATGAGTTCTGACATGAAGAGTCAGCTCTCCGGACTGATGAAATGCAGATGGACAGAAGGTGCATTTATAAGGCTTATCACCCGTATGAATTCTCATGTGAGTTTTCATGTGGTAGGAATAAGCGAATGACGTCTCGCATAAAGGACATTTATAAGGCCTATCACCCGTGTGAGTTCTCATGTGACGATTCAAATCTCCAGACTGATAAAATGAAGATGCACACTGGGTGCATTTATAAGGCTTATCGCCTGTATGAGTTCTCATGTGCATTGTTAAATGGCCAGAGGAAGTATATGAAGATTCACATATAGTACATTTGTAAGGCTTATCACCTGTATGTGTTCTCATGTGCCTCTTTAAAGTTTCTGAGAGAGAAAATGAAGATTCACATAAAGTACATTTGTAAGGCCTATCACCTGTATGTGTTCTAATGTGACTCTTCATATGGTGAGAGTAAGAACATGAGAAGTCACACATACTGCATTTATAAGGCTTATCACCTGTATGAATTCTCATGTGCCTCTTCAAGTTTCCAGAATGAGAAAATGAAGACTCGCATGCAGTACATTTATAAGGCCTATCACCCGTATGAGTTCTCATATGACTTTTCAAATGGTTCGAGTGAGCACACGAAAACTCACACATAGTGCATTTGTAAGGCTTATCGCCCGTGTGAATTCTCATGTGCATCTTCAAATTTTCAGTCCGAGAAAATGAAGACTCACATAAAATACACTGATAAGGCTTATCACCAATGTGGGCTCTCATGTGTTCCTTCAAATGTGAAGACTGAGAAAATGAAGAGTCACATAAAGTGCATTTATGAGGATTATCCTCTGTGTGAATTCTCAAATGACTCTTCAGGGTTTTAGAACAAGCAAATGCAGATTCACACACAGTACACTTGTAAGGCTTATCACCCGTGTGAGTTCTTATATGACGGTTCAAATGTCCTGACTGGGAAAATGAAGCTTGACATATTGCACATTTGTGAGGCTTGTCGCCCGTATGGGTTTTCATGTGCCCCTTCAAATGTCCAGACTGCGAAAATGAAGAAGTACACAAACTGCACTTATAAGGCTTATCGCCAGTGTGCGTTCTCATGTGCCTCGTCAAATTTCCAGATTTAGAAAATGAAAACTCACATAAAGAACATTTATAAGGCCTATCACCCATGCCTGCTACCTTATTTTTCTTTAAATCAACCATATTTGATATTTCACCTTTCTTGAAATTATCCATATCTGTTTCCTCATCTTTCTTGAATTCATCCTCATCCATTGTCATATCACTCTTGAAATCATCCACAAATATTACCTCCTTTTTTATGTTATCCACATCTATCATCCCACCTTCCTTGTCATTATCCATATCTGTTCCTTCATCTTCTTCAACATTATCTAAGTCTCCTACCTCATCTTCCTTGGAATCATCCACATCTGTTCCCTCATCTTCCTCAACATTATCCATATCTGTTACTTCATCTTCCTTGACATCTTCCTCATCTGTTACCTCATCTTCATCAACATTATCCATGTCTCTTACCTCATCTACATTGAAATCATCCACATATGTTACCTCATCTTCCCTGACATCATCCATGTCATTTACCTCATCTTCATCATCATTATCCATGTATCTTGCCTCATCAATCTTGAAATCTTCCACATATGTTACCTCATCGACCTTGAAGTCTTCCACATATGTTATCTCATCTTCCTTGACATCACCCATGTCTGTTAGTTCATCTTTCTTGAAATCATCCATATTTGTTATCTTATGTTTCTTCAAATCACCAAACTTGTAAAATGAAGTAATACATGACACTTGTAAGACGTTTCACAGTTATTTCCGGTCTTGTTTGGAATTCTGGGACATGAACCAGAATCAGATAGTCTCCTCTTCAAAATTTTGGCATTTAAATCAGCTTTGGTTGTTTCCTGACATCATCTTCACAGACTTGACTCTCCCATTGTATGAATTCAGCATTACTGCCATCTTCTTGTACCTTTGGAGATAAAAAAAATATATATTATGTTTACATATCAATATTGATATTTTCATAGCAATTACAATTATATATAAACATGACCTCCTTTCTGTATTTTTCTACTAGAATCAAGGGATATATCAATATATTTGTATATCCATACAAATATGAAAATTATACCAAATACAGTATATTGGCATTCCAATCTTTAGCTTAAAATTCATTGTAAACACACACATTAAGTCTTTCCACTAGCATCATCTTCACTGATACCTTGCAACTAAACCAACATCTCTATTTGTACACAGGTATTAGAAATAATATATGCACAACTATACTATTCCTCACACAACAGCTATTACAAATGATCTTTTTGTATTCAAGCATATACCTTTAATACACATTTATCACAAATTTCTTCCCATCTGCTTCATGAATATTTTTGAGTGGAGTAGGGGGGTTGTCATTTAATAAAGAGGTGGGAGTAAACCAGCTCATGTGGATGGGCCCTGCTGTGGAAGAGCTGTGCTTCACTGCGTTACCTTTAACCCAAGCAGTGTGATGAGGGATAAGGACAACCTTTCATTCCAGAGGCCCTGAGATGGGAGTGATACATGGGTATTGTATTATGATGTGGGCATGCCTCAACTAAGTCAACCCCAACTTTCACAGGGGAAAAGCATTTGGCATATTTAGTTGTCCACAAACAAGAAAATTTTCCAATACATGAAATAATTCTTAAGGAACTAGCCACTGAGTGAAGAAAAAAAGGTGGTAATGATCCTCCACAAGGAGGCGCTAGGTAGCTAGAACCAAAGCCATCACCGTTGCCCTATGCACTTAACGAGTGTATTTGCGTCGGCGTCTTGATTATATTTATTGTAGTCGCCCCTCCATAATGACATTCTTTCTAATTCTTTTGTAATCGCATTTTCTATGGTTATCAAAATTCACGGGTGAAGAGAGAACGATCGATAAAAGCGGTGACTATATTTTATGATGCGAGTATTATTACGACACGTCGTACGGCTGGCATTGGCTGCTGCCACCGAGATCTAAGTCCATGACGCCTACGTGTGCGGCACCGTATGGAAGGGGTTAAGACTGTTGGGGTAGGTAATAGTCACTGCTGGGAATCAGGGAGGAGTGCTGGATTCAAACCCAACTACTACCATTAGACAAGACCGGACTGACAGCAATGGCAGTGGATTTGTCATCCTAATCCACCAGGGTACCTGCTTTGTGGACACAAGTATCACTACCAAAACCCTTCTCTCTACCACAGACAACACTACTGAAACACCACTACTGAAACACAATCAATTCAAATCTGAGGAGGCAACAAGTCCACAAATAACAATAGATAACATGTACATCTCACCCTCAATCATCCCCCCAAAGTTACAAATAACTTTAGGCTTTATCTCAATCAATTTGCAACCATCCCTAACCTTATCATGGGTGGTGGCTTCAATGCCAAATCATCAGCACAGTATACCTACAACCCCAACATGGACAGAGGGCTAGATATGCTAAAACAACTTGACTCACTGACAATCCTGAACAACACACAAAATCATATACATATCCCTCATCAAGCCCTCTACACCCCCTCCTTTCCCAATATCACCTTCTGCTCCCCGACTAACCCCAACAACTTCATGAAATGTGGTCAGAGCCCTTGGATCTGACCACCTTCCAATCATCGTCACCAAAACATGAAGCACCCCAGCAGGCCAGACACACATACACCAATTACAAAAGAGCAAACTGGGAAGTTTTTACTGAAGAGACAGGACAGTACAGAGGATTACAAAGGAGCAAATAATAAACAGACAGACAAATAATAACAAATAATATAAAATAAACTGGATAGCATTACAGCATCTTGCTTAGGTGTATATCTAAACAAATCTTAAAGCTTCGAACTGAACTACATTGCACTGCCTCTATAGGAAGTTTATTCCATTCATTAATTACACTGTTGGGAAGTTGTTTCTACCCTCTTCCAAATCAAATCTATTTCCTGACAGTCTGAGACCATTATTTCTTGTTGGATTCTCATTCAGTGTGAAAATTTTGTCATTTTTGATGTTGTCAATTCCCTTTAGAATCTTAAAGACCTGTATCAAGTCACCTCTGAGTCTACACTTTTTTAGGGAAAACAGATTCATATATTTAAGTCACTTTGTATGATTTATTTTTTATATTTGGAATCAGTTTTGTGGCTCACCACACACCACATTCACTTTTTCCAATTTGTCAATGTCTTTAATGAGATTCGGTGACTATATGGAAACAGTATATTCCAAATGTGGACTAACAATTTATATAGCTTGTTAATGAGAGATGAACTTTTAAAGTCAAAAGATCATGCAATCAGTCCTGGAATCTTATTTGCTTTCTCAGAGGCTGAAATACATGGTTTAGATGATTTGAGATCGTTACTGATAATTACGCCAAGATCCTTTTCACTATCCACTTTTGTTAATGAATTTCCAAATAACTTGTAATCATACTTACTGTTATTTTTACCTATGTGCATAACCTTGCATTTACTTATGTCAAATTTCATTACCCACTTTTCAGACCACTGCTGTAATTTATCTAAATCTTCTTGAATATCTAATTGGTTTAAGTGATCATTTGCCATGCTACACAGTTTTGTATCATCAGCAAATTTGGAGACAATAGATTTTAGTCTGTAGTCTATATCGTTTATATATACTATGAATAGAAGTGGCCCAAGAATGGAACCCTGAGGAACTCCACTTGTATCATTTTTCTATCTAGAAGTTTTGCCATTTAGAACAACTCTGTTTTCAATCATTCAACCAATTACTAGTCCAACTTAATAGGCTACCACTTATTCCGTGTGAAGCTAATTTAGTAAGTAGTCTTTTGTGGAGGATGGTATCAATCACTAACATAAACACTGCTGTGCACACTTTTAATACAGTCATACAAAATGCAGACAAGAAATACATCCCCAGAGGCAACAGAAAATCACACAACCCCAACTTCACACCAGAAATCCAAGGCCTTATCAGACAATGCAATACACTTAAACACAATACTCCACACCTATCCCTCAAAACAAAGGAGATCAAATACAAGCACTAAACACTGAGATAAACAACAAAATACATAAACAGAAAACACAACATTGGCAAAATTTTGTCAACACAATCACAAAACAAACATCAGTAAACTATACAAAACACTCAACACCATTACACTATCCAACAGTAATACACACTCTCATGCAGCAATAACCACAACAACAGTCAATTTACCCTCAAACAGACAAACACTCATAAATAATTTTGCACAGACAAGCCATCTCACCCCTCACCCTGACAAATGATGCACCATTTGACAAAAGAAAATCTTCCACACAGACCCAGACTATACACCCTTCATAGACAGCCACACAAAACATATAATCCATAACCTCAAGCACTCATCTACCTGTGGCACTGACAACATAAATAACATCCACCTAAAACATATTGGACCCTTGGCATACACATACTCACCAACATTGCAAACTACAGCTATTCACATTACACTATACCTGACATCTGGAAGCATGGGAAAATCATCACCATCCCCAAAACCAACAATCCAACATCACACCGTCCAATCACACTTATCTGCATCTCCTCCCCTCATAAAATACCTTATACTACAACTCATCACACCACATATCCCCCTTGCCTATGTGTCACATAATGGCCAATCATTGTACAGTAGAAATATTAGGAATGGAATATCACAGGGCTTAGTTCTATCCCCCACATTCTTTAATCTATACATGGCTGATATACCCACACCCAACTCCTCAGAAATATACCCACACCCAACTCCTCAGAAATATACCCATACCCAACTCCTAAGAAATAATCTCTTCCTATGCAGACGACATAACAATTAGATGCACACACCATAACAAAGCTGCAGAAATACAACCACCATACCAAAATACACTCAACACCTGATTCACTACAAATAGACACAAAATAGCACCAACCAAATCTACAGCCACATTTCTCACCAAGTGGACAACAGAACACATATACATACCACACCTTTATATCAATACCCTCATATTAAACACACACACCCAAGATTTTTGGCTTAACATATGATACGTCCATGTCATTCAAACAACACATCACACCTACTTAATACCCTGAAATCAATTACAGGTACAATATTTGGACAAAACAAAGAAAACTACAATATACAAACAATGCATATGCTCAGTGATGAATTGTGCAAACCCAACATGGGCTTCAACACCCATCAGACCATACAAAACAAAGTCCAGACAATTATAGGCTGCACAAATACAACACCTACAGACCATCTACACCTCAACATGAGGCACACAAAAACTTGCTGCAGCATCCACAAACACAACACCCCCACTACACTTTATAACAGAACACCCACACACACCAAAAAAACATAAAAACAATATCTAAATACATATATCACACACAAATACTCTCTTCTCTTCCTCCTCAACCACCAGACACCAGCCTCTGGAAACATATCGTATCACTCACTGCTCCATCAACAAACTGAGAGATAACACATTGCTGCATGCCAGACCCATATCCATCCCTCTGAATCCTCTTTTCCCCCCATAAGAACAGAGTCCACTTGGCCAGATTGTGATGCAGCCACCATCCAGCCCTCCTAAGCTACCAGAAGAGGCCGGATGACCACACTGCAGATAACTGTCCAGGATGCAACACTTCACCCCATACTATACAACACATTATGGAAAACTGCATTGTACACAATCATGCACCTCAACAATACAATATACACTCTACAAAAGATTTGTGGGAAAACCCCATTTCAGCTGTGGTGCTCCTTAGGGAAACAGGACTGCTCAGCCAGACTGCCTAGGGAATGACAACAACTAAGCAAATATGATACAAGGATGCTTCAGATCATACCACCAGCACAGTGAGGATGGAGGACAGGATAGTTAACAGGTAGAGAGCAATAAACACTAAATAAAAGGTGGTAAATGGGAGTAATGAAAGGAATACAAACAACATAAGTTGTATTCAACTAATGAATGGGAGTGAGGCATGGGTGATAAGGACAAGAAAAAAATAATATGTAGAGGGAGTGGAAATAAGGTGCTTGAAGGTCACGTGTGTATTACAAAATATGGTAGATTACACAATGAAAAGGCATGAGCAAAAGATGGAAATTGGAAAACAAGTAGAAGCCAGCCAAAAGAAGTTTGGTCACATTATGAGAGCAGATGAGAGAAGATTTCCTTATGGGATTCATGAATCTATAGTCGTGAGAGTGACAGCAAAGGATGGACCTGAGAGTGAAAGCAAAAGGGGGACAAATGAAAAAAAATTAATGAAAGGGGTGAATGTAGGTAGGGTGAATGTAGGTGTAAAGGTTCATATAAGGATCACAAACAAGTGAAAATGTACACTGTTGCCAAAGCAAGTTATCATTATAATGATAATACTACAATAATAAATCTATCTATATGTGAAGGGTTTTTCCCCCTTGCAAGGGAGGTAGTCAAGTCAAATGGCAAGCACTCACTCCCACCCACCACCCCTTCCTCTCTCTCATCTCAGCTCCTCATGGATGACAAGTTATCCATGTATACCACTCACTGCCCTGGGTCATAAGCAATACAGCAAGACACAGCACATCCACAGCAAGGCTGTTTCCCTTAATTGTCTGGGGTATTGGCTGCATGTTATTGTTCAGTATAACTAGCACAGTAATATGCAGCCAATAAGTAATCTATATACAGTTCTTAAGAATCACACTGGACTACCTCTCCACATCATGATTTCCAACAGATGAAAAATCATAAGCAACCACCACACAACACTTTCACACAGATGCCAAAACCTTTACACTTGAAAACAATACACACATTTCTCTGTCAAACTCCTCCAGACATCAGCTCCACAGAAAAATCATCCTCCTCTGCCACCAGAAGCAAATATCACACTTGTATTTACCTAGTTGTATTTTACAGTATGAGAGCTATGCTCGTAGTGACCCATTTTCGTATCTCTCCACATCCAGTTTATTCTTAAAATCATGTATAGTTTTGGCATTCACTGTTTCTCCATTCAGTTTGTTCCACACATCAATCACTCTATGTGGGAAGCTATTCTTTTTCAGGTCTCTTCTGCAGCTGTCTTCTTTAGTTTCTTTTCGTGTCCTCTTATTTCTCTTCTGTCCTACTTTAATAAGTCATCTCTGTCAAGAATTTCCATCCCTTTCATAATTCTGAAAATGGTCAACAAATTACCTTTCTCTTCTCTGTTCTTGTGATGACAGATGTAATTTTTCCAATCTTTGTTCATGTGTCAGGTTTGTCAGAGTAGGCGCCATCTTTGTCGCTGCTCTTTGTATTCTTTCTAACTTTCTTATGTTCTTCTTTGTGCTAGGTGCCCACAGTGTTGCAGCATATTCTAATTAGGTCTTATCAGTGTAACAACTATTCTTTTAACCATCTCTTCATCTATGTAGTCGAAGGCCACTTTCATTGACCTCAATAAATTATAAGTCTCTCCAAATAATTTATTGACATGTTTATCAGGTGTCAAGTCACTCGAGATGATTGCTCCCAGGTCCCTCTCAGAATCGACTTTTTTGACTTCTTTGTTTCCAATTTTGTACTGTCCCAACACTTTATTTTTACTTTTTCCAAATTCCATTATGCTACATTTTTTAATGTTGAAATGCATCTCACTTTTCCGACTCCATTCCCATATTTTGTCTAGGTCTTCTTGTAGCAACATGCAATCTTCTTCTGTTCTTACTCTCTTGAGTGATTTGGCATCGTCAGCAAAGAAGTTCATATAACAGTTTACTCCCTCATCCATATCATTTATATATATGTACAACTGTATTTATGTCACTTAATTTCAAGCTTATTGATAAGAGTATTTCTTCTGCAGAGTGACTATGGGCCCAATCGGGAGACTAGATAGGTTTTACAGCCACACCTTGCATAGGTGGGGATAAGGTTGGGAGGTGACTGGATCTTTTCCATCAGTTCTCTGTCCTTTCTCAGTTGGTAATGCTGCCTATTGTAGGCATGTTATGCCACCTTCCACCACATGGTTCCCAACAATCAGGAAAATATAAGACACCCTTCAAACTGTACAAAATAATGCTGAGAATATTAACCAGATGAACCAAAGCATTCTTGATACCTGCATACAGAAACCAAAATCCTCCCCATGCAAGATTACATGGGAGTTTTTGGTATATAATTCTATGAAAGAGTCCTCAACCCTACTCATCCATCTTGTTACCACCACACAAGCACCATCAACTGAGTGCAACACTAAAACTACACCAGTAGCATACTACTCAAAAATCTATGATAATGTACCACCTGCACCACACAACACATCCATGCAAAAACACATTCACCTTCATATTACAAAAACAATCACTTCAAAACTGACCACTAAACTCCTAACTCCATCAAACCCTTCCAGACATCAGCCCCACAGAAAAATCCATCCCAAGAGAAGTAAGAACTACACTTGCATGACAATGATGAGATCCATCCAACGCTATTACAATAACAACATGGAACAGGTCTGCCCGGGATGCAACCATCTCAAAGAAGATACCAAATACCTCTTCATATACTACCCACCCCTGACCATCCCCCAGACTACAAAATGGTATTTTCTCCTTGAGTGACTTATTGTTCAATCTGGCGGCTGTTGCTAGTTACCTGGAAGGTATGGGGCTCCACCAAGAGAAATTAAGGTTACATCTCACGGAGCTTGCCCCCATGGTTAGGCCTATTCTGTGTTGGTGTTGTCTTTGTGCAAGATGGTGATCTGAACGCAGTCAAGCTAGTATGGTTCTTGCTTCTCTTGGAAGGGAGAAGGCCCAAGATCTCTCAGTTAACTTCAACAACCGTCTTGTACCTATTCACACATGGAGAGCTGACAGCTGATGAACACCCCTTACCTCACACTACTTTTAGCCTGTGACATAGAAACAGTTCCACACTACCACAACACAGACAACAATCAAAAGTTTCTTCATAGAGACCTTTGGGAGGTTCTGTGGACCACAGCCAGGCTGTGGGTTTGCCGATTTCTAGTCAGAGAAATTCAAAGCAGCAATTATTATTGTTAATTATTTATTATTATAGCTTTAACTTCTTGTAGGAATACCCTTAGGGTTACAGAGAGCAAGATGGCTAGTTTCATCACTCTGTCCCATTTTAACCGCCTTTACAACCTGAGTGGGTGGACTCAGTGGCAGTATTCTTTCTTTCCTCTACCAAAGCGGGCAGAGGCAAAAATGGAAATATATACTCAAAGAATTGAGACAGGACAGTATTCAGAGGGGGAGGGATAGCATAACAGTGGGACAGTCCTAGTACAATAAATAGCATTATTTCTCTATGAGTAGAGATTTTCCCAAATGTAGATAAAATGATGTGTGGCTCTGGTCTGTAGGGGCACTCCATATAGTCCCTAAAGTATTATGATTACTTTCCTTCCTTCTGCTATCCAATGCCTGTGTTTGAGTGAGTGATTTTTGCATGTTTATTTTCTTGTTGACTTTCACTGTCAGATCTTTGATGCATGGGCTGATGGACATGTGTAAAAAGTGTGGCCTAGAATTTTTGGGTTCTTTTTCATTGGAATGGTTTGGCCATTCAATTTTACTAATAAATGTTTCTTTGATTTACATTTTTCTAGGGTGAGTAATGTTACAGATGACTTACAAGGGGAGTTCACCATTCTATTAATTCCAATACATTGTTCTAGTTGTCTTTGCACTTGAGTGTTCTTAGCAGCTATTTTGTAGTTGCTATGCCTTATTATCATCGATAGGTCATCTGCTTAGGCAAGTATTCTAGTATAATGTTCTGAATCTGGTGTTGGGACATCACTTTAAAAGAGGTCAAATAATATTAATAACAGGATTTAGATTATAAAAGCAATAACAATACCCACTACAGAAGGATAATAAGATCCTTGTTGAAAAGCAGAATAAACACCAATAATGAATACTGGAATGTCCAGTATATCAAAAATAGATAGCAAAAATCAGAAACAGAATGGATAATGGTTTCTACATTTTATACATAAACACACACACACACACACATACATTGGATTCACGGTGAAGATTGGAACTCCGGAAAAGAAGTGCAATTTTCGTGGATCTCAACGATGATGAAGTACCTTTGTAGTATTACTAGGGAAGGGGAAAGCTCATGGTGTAGTGGGAAGGTGAAGAAAAAAGAGAAAGGGAGGGATTACTGAGGGAAATGGAAGGAAATGAGCAAGGAGACGAATGGGCTCCCCCGGACGTCAGAAGAAATGTCAACAAGAGGGCTACAGACGATGCAGGTGAAGTCGAAAACATCAGTTAAAGCATTAAGTTTAGAAATATAGATAAGAACAGCACAATAGAAAGTGGAGATAATAATTTCCATGGATTTAATGTGGTGGGGATGCCAACCTCCCCCGATTAGTAAATCTAGAGGAAAAACTAGAGAAAATCACCGAACATTGGGAGGTTAGGTTCAGCCAACTTGCACGGATTATGCAAAGAGTTGATTAATTGGAAGAACTAAAGGAGAACCAAAACCTAAATAAAGAAATAGATTAATTATAAAGACAGTTAAAAGAAGTAAAAGATGAGAATGAGGAATTAAAGAATAATAAAGAGAATAAAGAGTCCATAGCAAAAGAAGTACTGGGTTGGAAAAATGTCCAAGAGAACTACAAAATTGTATTTAAAGATATAGTGACATAACAGATGAAAGAACAAACTAAGGACATAGTTATTAAAGTGATAAGAGAGAAGGAGAATATAGTAAACTTAGCGGACAAAAAGAAATGTATAATTATATTAGGGATGGAAGAGAAGCATAATCCAAATAGGACTACTAGAGTAAAAGATGAGAAGGATAAGGTAAACAAGATATTAGAAGTAGTTCAAGAGGGAAAGAAACTGAAGAAATATATAGAGAAATACAATACAGATAAGACCACCCCAATTAAGGTTAAATTTAGGTCACAAACGACAGCAGAGAATATCTTAGCAAAAACAGGGAAACTAGCAGACAGTGAACAATATAAACAGGTATGGATAAAAAAGAGAAATTAATAAAGACGAAAGAGAGGATGAGAAAACAAAAAGACTAGGAGCTAAGAAAAAAAGTAAGAAAAAAAGTGGGAAAAGAACAGTCAGAAAAAGATCAATTCTATTGGAGAGTAGTGGATGTGAAAATGAGGAAATGGTTCATAGAAGAGAAAAATGGAAGGGAAACAGAAAACATGATGAAGTAGCAGAAAATTAAAAGTGTCTTACACAAATATAGATGGCTTAATAACAGGCTTGCACTAACTGAATGACTACCTGAAGGAAAAAGAACCGGACATAATGGGAATTGTAGAGACAAAATTGAAAGGCCCACTACCACCCAACAGTGTAGGACATGGTGCATATAATTATTAGATTAGAAACAAAGAGGTAAAACAAGGAAGTGGAGTTATGTTCCTGACTAAGAAGGATATATATGTGAGGAATGTCACATATGGAAAGAATAGAGATGATTAGATGGAAGTGGAGGACAGGGATGGGAAGAGCGGGAAGTTTGTAGTAAATTATATGCCTCCTAAAACGGCTTCATGGGAAGAAAACACAAAAATATGTTAGAAGACACAAAGATAACACTGAATAAGATAATGGAAGATGGAGGAAGAATAGTTATAATGGGTGACTTTAATTGTCTGGGAAGAAATGACAGCAAAGGGTGGAGAATCCCTATAGGGAAATGTACTACTTCATATGATTATAGAGCATACAATGACGCAATGGATACAAGAGAATACTAGGTATAGAAATGAGGAAGAACCATCGAAATTGGACCTAATAATCACATCAGAACCCGAAATAAAGGACAAGATTGAGTATAAAACACCAATAAGTAAAAGTGACCATATATTGGTTGAACTGGAACTGAGGAAAAATGCATGGAAAAAACGAATATAGAAAGGGAAGATTGATGTATGGAAAAACAAATTTTGATAAAATAAGAGAATTCTTTCAAAAAGCAGACTGGGAATGGATACACAAGGAGGAAAGAACAGTAGAAGAGAAATGGACTATTTTGACAAAAATCTATAAAGGAGTGGAAAAGTATGTTCCAAAACAAAAACAAGAAAAAGGATATATAAAGTGTTGGTACAGAAATAGATGTAGGAAGTTAAAAGACAAAAGGGATAAAGCTTGGATAAAATGGAAAAAAGACAAAGGACCTGAAAAATGGAAAACATATACTAGTTATAGGAATCAATATGTACAAGTGTGCAGAGATGAAAAGAGAAAATACTAAAAAGATGTCATAGATTTGTAGACAACAAACTGAAAAACAAACAAGAATTAGAGAAACTATGACATGGAGGAGTTAAATACACAGAGGAAATAGAAATGGCAGGAATTATGAACAAGCATTTTAAATCAGTGTTTACAAGGGAGAACATACAACTTGTCCAGTGGGAGAAGGAAGTCCCCCCTATGAAAGCGATAGAAGTAACAAGGAAAGAAATAATGAATCACCTGAGTAATCTCGATGTCAGAAAATCGCATGGACCAGATGAAATGGCAAACTGGATTTTGAGATAATGCGGCAATGAACTAACAGACAAAATACATAGTCTAATAAGCAGTTCATTGAAAGAAGGAAAATTTCCAGAAGATTGGAAAAGAGCAAATATAGTGCCAATACATAAAGGGGGAAACAAGGAAGACCCTACTAGCTATAGACTGGTCTCTCTTACAAGTATGATAGCTAAAATTTGAGAATTATCAAAACTAGATGGGTACGGCATTTGGAGGAAAAAAAAAATTAAAAAAAAAATTAAAAAAAATACTAAATCCAAGGCAATTTGGATTTAGAAAGGATGATCAAGGCTAATAGATGTAATACAAGAAAGAGATGGATGGGCTGATTGTGCATTCCTAGACCTGAAAAAAGCTTTTGATAAGGTACCACATAAGAAATTGCTAAAGAAATTAGAAACTGCAGGAAGAATACAGGGCAAACTACTAAAGTGGATGGAAGACTTCTTGCATGAAAGAAAAATGAGAGTGGTGATAAGAGACAAACACTCTAATTGGGATAAAGTGATTAGTGGAGTTCCACAAGGAACAGTTATGGCCCCAATAATGTTTGCTATATATATTAATGATATGGATAAAGGAATTGAAAGTTATATGAGCTTCTTTGCGGACGATGCAAATTGTTGAAAAAAGTGAACACTGTAGAAGATTGTGAGTCGCTGCAGAGTGATCGCAATAAAGTATGGGAGTGGAGTAGGAAATGGGAGATGTAATTCAATATTAAGAAGTGTAGTATAATGGAATTTGGAAAAAGCAAAAAGAGAATAGTGGGATCATATAAATTGGGAGAGGAAGAAATTAAAAGAATAGAAAATGAGAAGGACCTGGGAGTCATTATTATGAATAATATGTCACCTGAGAAACATATAAACAAGATTTTTGGAGAAACTTATAATCTAATAAGAACAATCAAAGTGGTATTTACATACCTGGACCAAGAAATGGTGAAGAAAATAATAGTCACTTTTATAAGACCAAGATTGGAGTATGCAGTGACGACATGGTCACCAAGTACAAAAAAAAAATGTATAACAAAACTTGAAAGAATAGAAAGAGCAACTATGAAATTGGCACGAATACTCTCAGAACTATCATATGAGGAGAGACTAGCAAAACTTGAGCTACAGACATTAGAGCAAAGAAGAGAGAGAGGAGACTCGATAACTATTTATAGAATCATGAAAGGCATAAAACTATTGATAGAGAGGATCTAATAAAATGGGATAGTAGAGACACATGAGGTCACGGAAAGAAAATCAAGAAAGATAGTTATAGAAGAGACCTGAAAAAGAACAGCTTTCCCCACAGGGTAATAGATGTTTGGAACAAGTTGGATGAGAGATGAGAATGTGGTCTGTGCAAAAACAATACACAAATTTAAAAACAGTCTAGATAAAATGAAATATGAAGACGGGACACCACGAGCATAGCTCCCCTTCCCGTAAAATACAACTAGGTAAATACATGACTCGATGGTGCAGTGGTCAGTGTTCCCAGCTGCCACTATGGCTGTCTGGGTTTGAATCCTGTCCAGGGCTGAAATAATTTCAGCATTGGTGCACTGCAAGTCATTACTCCAACTCTCGTGGGCAGGGAGTTGGGAGTGTGCGTGCATGTAAGGTAACAGCATTACCCATAGATCAGTCATATATGAACTCTGTGCTCTCTTCTGGTAGGGAAACAGTTGTTGATCATGAATCCAACACATGATCCAAGACCATGGTGAATCACACTCATACTCACACACACATACATATATATATATATACATACATATATATATATTATATATATATATATTCATAACAATTGGTGCCTCATCAAGTCAGAGGAATAGCCAAATTCAAGAATACACACACGTATATATTTCACAATTGGTGACTCATCAAGCAGCCAGAGGAATAGCCAAATTCATTATATATAAATATATATATATATATATATATATATATATATATATATATATATATATATATATATATATATATATATGATTTGTGTGTGTGTGTGTATGTATACATCACATCACTCAATTTTCAGATAGCTAGATATAAAACGTCCATTGTTATTTGTATTGAAATAATGTCTAGGGTATTTCAACAGATCATACTAATATTAACTAACTTGAAAGTGCATATTCAGCAGAACACTGAAATCTAGAGTGAAAAGAATCCGCAGAATTACATACATGACTGCAAAGAAAGGGAGGACGGAAAATAAACAAAGATTGTACAAGTTTACCTTGTATGTCAAGTACGTTTTTTTTCAGCCTTCACTTTCCTCAGAAGTTATTCCAATGTAGCTTAATTATTGTCTAGCCATTAGACGAAGTCAAGCACCTTACTCCTGCAACGACAGTACATTGTTTGTATGCATTCTTCAAGTAAACACAGGAACTATTGCCATCTGCTTGTTTCACACAACTTACCCAATCGATACATCCTGTCCCAGCTGCATAAAGACAAAATACATAAAGGTATACTACAAAGGTAATGATTGGCCGAAGCGGACTAATAATGACCAATCATTAAGTATGTAATAAGTATTGATGTATAAAAGTCTTAAAATATAAGTATGAAATTATGGCAGATAAAGTGTGGCGCAATAAATACTGAGAACTGCAGTTGTATTACATTTATTATCAGAAATAACCAATTGAAGAGGTGTTTCATATATTAATAATCACAATTCAAGAGTTCTGCTTTGCAATTTTATCACATGCTTTGCCAAACAATGATGACGAAAAAATACAGCAGTGAAGATGTGGCAACAACGCATTGAGGATAGGGATAATATTAACTTTTCCGTCAACAACAAGGTCTACAGAAAATGATAATCATATTTCAGTGTATTTAAGTATAATAATATAAAATTGAAAATATTTTTATAACGAAAATAATAACTGTCGAGATGTAGCAATACGCTGACTGATTTTTAACGCGCACTTTAAATTCATCTTACAGTAGTGTCATACGGTTCATAACAAGCATTAAAATGGGTAGACGTAGGATCGGCTATTTGTAGATGATGGTTCACAAGCTTATTAATGTCAAAATTTGTTGCCAGACACATTGTAAATGAAAAGGAGAGAACTACTGGAGTTGATTAGTGTTATGGCCCTTTGTGTGATGGAGTTTTCGAGCATTGTGATTGAATAATCGTCGAAGTTCTTTCTTGCCAAGTATTTAAAGATTCCAAAATGATGAGCCACCAGCTGAGATTATTAAGCAATAACTTGTTGTTCCTTTAGTTATTGGCTGGTATTGGTTTTGAGGACAATTCGTAATGCTATGAAGCGGTGAACTGAAGGTAGTAATTTAACAATTGGACAACCTAGTTGTCAACGCATTGTCAAAACCACACGACCCACAGTTCTCATGTAAGCATGAAAAGAAAGAATAATGATGGATATTGGGTTTCATTATATCTAAAATCTGTAGTTATTAGTGGAGGTGCATTAAAATGTATTTGTATTCAGACGATTTCATTTCCCATTTAGTGATCAGTGATACCTAAGAAATCATAGATCACTGAAAATTATTGTAACATTTTGCTTGTACTTCAGCATCATAATGTTCTAATCACAACTTTATGATCACTTTCCCATGGCATGCTTCAGTTTACTCTTGATGAATTGATAAATTTTGTTTCTGTCAATTATATTTTTTCCCAAAGTTTTCTTATTTTTGTGTACTCATTGCTGGTTATCTTGTACTCTTCCTTGATCTAATGATTCTTCTTTCTCATGCTTGATCCTCTTCCATTTTTATGTTAATGAATCTCTGAAATTCTTTTCCTTTGAGCTTTGATACATGTTTTCCCACTCCAAAGTTGAATATATGCTTGATAATGTCCCATTTATGCTGTATATCTTTACCCTTGGATTTCTCTAGTCTATTTACATAAAAGATTCTCAGTTCCACAATTTTTTTTTTCCAAAGTTACATCTTCTCTACTATTAGAGTCATCCTTTTCCTTTAGTTATTTTGGTGTGGATAATGTGACCTGATTTTTTGAGTGAAAAAGCAGGACATTATGTACTCGTTTATATATACTGTATAAATATATGTTCAACCTCATAAAGATACTATAATCAATTAAAATGTTTTTTCTTACCTTTACATAGCATACTTTTCACTGGATGAAATCTTTAGTAATTCTGGAGTTGATTTCAGCACACTAAAACTCCATACATGTATGCTTGATTCAGCTTTGTCGTCAGTAATGCTCGAAGTTGGAACTTTCAGCTGCGTTTTCTCAGATGTCCAAATTTTATTCATGTGTACACGCGTTCAGTACAAGCATTTGTTCCAGGAAGGCAGAGCATAAACTGAACTAATTCTGACATGTGTTGGTGACTAACATCTCTGGCTTTGAAATGAGTGAAAATTTGTACCCACCGGTGATCTGTTGGTAGGTTTGACTCATTCCACTCTGCTGCACTTGGCTACACAAGTAAACTCAGAAAATATGCTCGAGTCAAATTTGATGTCAAACATTTGTCTTTCAGCTGCAAAATCCCTTAAAATGTGGGGCAGCTTTGCTGCAAAGCTGCCCCATATTTTAAGGGAGTAAGGGTCCTTTGTGGCAGGACAAATGCAGGAAAAGCAGGACATTTTGCAAACTTATAAAATAAGCAGGACAGGTTAAAAAAGTGGGACTCTGGTCACCTTAGGTATGGATGTGTTGCATGGGGCCACTTTAGTTGGTGGACCTTGTGTTGATCAAGTAATGGGGTGGATGTGTAGAACTTAATACTCTAATTTTGCATAGAACTATGTGCCTATCATTTTCATGTGCTGTTCTATGGGTAGGCCATGGGTACACTTGGTTTAAATTTGTAGTTGTTCTATTGAGCAGTTTGTATGATGTCTGTTTTCTTGGTTGGAACTAAACTGTGGTTTTGTCATGTGCAGTTCACTGTACTAGTGAATGTTCTTCCAATTCATGGTTTCTGGGGTGAGCAGTCACTGGTGATTTCTGAAGGGTGGCCTCCATTCTATTTTGTCTTAGCCACTGTTCTAGCTTGTCGAAGTAGCTATTCTGTTGTTGCTGTGCTGCCATGGGTGTCCAGAGGGAGCAAGTACAGTGAAATCCAGGGTGTTTGAAACTTTGCCAGTCATGTCACTTAATTTCATTCAATTCTTGCATACATACATATACCAAAGGCTTTTTTCCCCCTTATAAGGGAGGTAGCCAAAAAAACAAAGGCATAAAAACCACTCCCACCTATTCCAACCCTATCACTCTCCACTCCCCTCCCTCTTATCTTGGCACCTCCTGGATGATGGGTCATCCCTGCACCTTGTCCACTGCCCTGGGTCAGAAGCAGTGTCGCAAGACACAGCAAGGCTGCTCCATTAATTTGGTGACCCCCCCTCTCCATCCCCTCATGCAGAAAAAGAGAAGATGGGGAGAAATCCCTTCAGGCTGTGTCAAATTTACTCACACATACTCCCACACCCACATCCATTCCACTTCATACATCACAGCATCATCCATATACAACCATTCTCCACTCACCCCATCTTCTGTCCTCTCCCGTCCTTCCTCAACAGACATTCCCCTCTTCCCCAATGCCCCTTTTACCCCATTCATCTATATCATCCTAGGTTGCCCCCTCATGTTCACTCCTTCCACACCTCTTTTACTTGTCTTTCATCACACATTCTTTCCATGTGTCCAAACCATCCCAATACTCTTTCATCCATCCTATCTCCCAACTCCCTTTCCACCCGTTCTCCTCCTCATTTCTCACCCAATCCACCTCATCTCAAACACATTCAAACTCCTTCTCTCTTCCTCTCTTTATGTTCCATGTTTCTGCCCAATACAGTGCTGTTGGTACAATCACTCCTTCATACAATCTCCTAGCATCCATTCTCAGATGTCTATTTTTCATTACACATTTTAATCCACCAAGGCATTTACTTGCTTTTCTCAGTCTACATTCTACCTCCACCTCGACTACTACCTTTCCTGCCACATTTGCACCCAAGTATTTAAAACTATCCACTTCCTCCAGTTTCTCTCCCTTAATACTAAATTTTTGAGTTACAGAATATTAGTGTATATTTTTTCAACTGCAAGTCTACAATTTAAGTACAGATATTATGCTTGATAGTGAAATATATGGCCATTAAAGTCACCCTTTCAGAGGTGAAAGAATAGTTTTCCCTTGGATTCCCCAGTTAGTCAATTTCATCACTCATTCAGCATTCTGGTGGGTCAACATGGTTGTGTTCATCCATATTCACTAGTCACCTATCTTCTGTGTGTTACATGTGCATAGAAAAAATTACTACCACAAAAGATGGTTTCACTGAGGCTGTCATTGATCATTTTGGCAGTGACAGTCGACGACTTCAGTTCTTGTTCAACAATAATTAAGTGGTACGAGTGGTTTAGTTCCTTTTGAGGGTTTGAATTTGACGAATCAAAATGTAACTCATGTAGATAATGTACATATATGTTTATGCAGCCAGCTTAAAGTGCATCTTGATATTATCCCTATACCATTACCCATATATGTATGACTTCAATTTTGTTCCCCCTCCCCCCTACAAAAACTCCTGCGGACACCCCTGTGCTGGGATATTATTGTTAGGTCATCAGCATAAGAGTGCGCTTTGGTGTTGTGCTCTGGGTGTGATGTAGGGAGATAACTTGAGGTTGAATAGTGCAGATGATTACTGCTCCTTGGTGGATTCTACTGTACACTATATTGATCACAGATACCATATTTTGAGATACTTTGCATTCTTCTTGTCAAGAAGTTTGTCAGCCATATATATGTACATGTGTGCCTTACTGCATTGCCTCTGACCTGAGCAACACAGGACAGGAATGATCCTTTATCTACAAGGTGTTAAGGTGGATCTATCTATATACCATGGGCCTCTTCCCCCTAATGGAGGTGGCCAGCCAAGGCACACACCCACTCCAATACACCACCAATTGTTTCCTTCTGATCTAAGCACTTTATGGATGAAGGGACAATAAACGGTTTTCAGATGGGTACAAGGTGGGTTTATGCTCTGACTTTGCCACCCCCTTAAGAAGGGTAAAAGGCTTTTTGCTATACATATATGTGCTATAGATAACAAATATAGTATTAGCTATTGGATGCTTACTGAGCTTTTATAGGCTATCAATAAATACTTCTCTAGGTAATCACAAGTTCAGGTGGCCACAGTTGGGTTCCCTTTACAAATATCTACTGGTAGTACCTATATCTTTTGTTGTATTACTCACTCACTCACATGAGCTAACTACTGAATTTCCCTGGTTGATTACAGAGTCTTTTACTGAGGTGAAGTCCTTCCCACTTTGTTTATAAAAGAAACGCAATAATAGCTTTGATCTTGTGTATTTTAGGACGATAACTATGCTATGTTAATTGTGTTGCCTGAGGTGAGAAGTTTTAGAATATTATTTCACAAACATAACAAACTTGATGGCTGGGTCTGTTGAACCATGCTTACCACCAACAATATAAATTCAAAATCAGGAATTTTTTTATTGAAATGGCTGAAATGCCCAGAAAGAACATAAAACTTGATTTTTGTAAAACCTTTTCTTTTTCATGTGTACAATGACAATAAAAGACAAACTAATTACACAATAATAATACCACTGGATTTTGAGTACAGTACTTTCCATTCAATATTCCAAGAGATCACACACTGCATTTGTTCAAATGATCCAATCTGGATCGTATATGTCACTTGTCTGTCTGCTGCATGGATCACGAGGGACATTAAAGCCTGAATCCAGCACATAATATCACTTGATTTATTGATTAACTACAGCTTTCAAATTCAAGAGCACTAATGTATCTCTTACTCTCATCATTATAACTTCTTTAAATAAGTAGAAATACCTTTGAAGTATAGAAAAATCTTTGAAAATCATTCTCCACTGATTGCTAACAACAAACTCGTGATGACCAATAGCACTCACTCCACATGTAGGTATCAAGATGAAGGCAAATAATAATGTTCAGGGGCTCCATGGTGTTACAATCACGGACTCGGAATACTGTGACAAGAAAGCCTACACAACTGGTTCCTCACTGAAAACCCTTCTGAGAGCCATATGTTGCAGCAGAAAGGTCTAATGGGGTTCAGGGTGGAGGTGGTGGTGGTAACAGCACTGAAAAATATGCTCTTCATACAAGTGACAACTAAAGGTATATAAGAGAGGAAAAGTGAGTCGGAGAAAGAAAGAGATAATATCAAGAGATAATGTGGTGACAGGGTGTACAAGGTGCACATAGCATACAAGAAGTAGGAGGAGAATTGGAAGAAAGAACACAAAATGTGATCTTGAGTAGAAGGGGTTGTCTTACATCTTCCCGCTCATGTCCAACAATACCTGAGAGCTCGACAAGACTATTGGTTCACACTGTACATGACATAATTCCTAAAGAATCACACTACTTCACTTGACATAACCATCCATCATTGAATGTACAAGAATTACACAATTACTATTACACTACAAACTTATTCATTACTAAGCTTAGAAGTTTGTACAACAGTAACTTGCCATTCATTATGGTACACTTGATATCATATACAACCTCAATAGCATAATAAGTAATCATAAATGTAATAATAAAATATAATAATAATTATAATTATATAGATGATAATTATAATGTTAATGATGACAGGGCTGTTAGTAATGAACAAACCGTAAACACATGACTAGCAGACACTGCAAAAACATCACAAACGGCAAATGAAGGGTTGAATGCAAAATATGCTCATGTTTGGAAAAAAGGTTGATGAAGAGATTATCTGGATTATGGAAAAGTGTACATGAAGTGTTATTGTTTCAGACATTAGTGTACAAGGGTTTGCAGTCTGGCTAAGAGAGGTCCATGTGTATGTATGTATATGTATGTGTGTTTACCTAGTTGTAGTATATGAGGTTGAAGCAATGCTCATGGGGTCCCATCTGCATGCGTATTCGGTGTCAACGAGTTTCAATGTGCAATGGGCTGCAGGGGTATACAAGGAAAAGTAAATAGGTAGAAGGATAAAAATGAAAGGAGTCTGTGACAAAGAGGGTCATGGAGAGCAACAGTCAGCTTAAGTAACAGTTTGTCAGTGTACTGGGACCTACAGCCGGGCACCATGCAATGTTGCTTTGGGATGTTCTCCAAACCCCACTTCCAAATATGACCTATTTTGCAGGATGAACACAGTCTAGGCTTACTACAACACACATTATACCTCTCTTGTTGCATTCTAGACACGCTATCATCTTACCTCCGCCTAATCATATTTATATAGCGGATGTACACAAGCCATGATATCTTATACATTTAGCCTGTTGGACTGCCACCAAACAAGTTCAAGCAGCTTCAATCACACACACTTCTCAATTGTAACCATAATCACAATAACCATAATAATGATAAAAGTAATGACCTCATTAACAAAAGTGATAATGATAATGATTACCATAATCATTATAGTTGTGGAAAAAAATATGTATATATTTATATATATATATATATATATATATGCATGCATGTATGTGTGTATTTTATATATTATATATACATATATATACATACATACATATATATATATATATACACACACACACAGACACACATACACACACACTTGTATTTCGAGAGGATTCTGTGCATTTCAAAACATCAACCCTTTCACTTTCTTCTGTGCCTTGCATCACTAAGAACAGGATTAATTAACAGGGACCATTGTATCGCCCATATCAGAATAAAATTACACACTATCAACTAATGATCACAGGAATTTCTTTGTCTATAGTTCCAGTCCTTTGTATACCTACTGAGTGTGTGGATATCTTGAGCTTTAATATAAAAATAGTGGGCCAATGAAAGGAACCACCATAGTACACATTGGAATGTACTCTCTGCGGCATTCTCTCAATAAAAGGAGGGGAGGGGGGGAAGTGGTGCTCAGGGTAAATCAAACCTAATCTCCTTTGGATGGACTAGGATGGGGAGTCTTGGGAGGAATCACACCAGTTTTGGGAGTAATGTTGTGTTGTAGAAGACTCCAAGCTGTTGCCCGAATGGTTAGGAAGGGTTGGCCATGCATCATAATAGTCCACGTGGCCCAACATCCCCTCCCCCTGCTCCCCCTCTGTGTAGGGAGGTGATGGTACAACTTTGGTAACATTTGCTATGGGTTCAGTCACTTCTGCTATCACTTCCACTTTTGAACCTGTTGGCGGTGTTGAAGGTGAGACATCCTCTTGGGAATTGGCAATTTCATCCCAAACAGTGTTTGTGTGAGAACCTCCTCCTGTTGCTGAGGTTGCAGAAACTACTGCTGTGGCTTCCTCTTCAGGCAAACCCACAGACATACCACTTTTGCTATCATGATCACTACTACTACTACTGCTGTTAGGTCCACTGGAAGCAAATGGTGCCCACGAGCTGGGTGGTGGTGAACTATTTCCATTCCCAATACTGTTGTAAGCGGGCGGATTCCTCACTAACAAGTAGGCTCTTGAAGTTTTCCGAACTCTGTTGCGTACTGGCCCGCCCGATGGTCCTCCCAATGGACCAGATGGGTTTTCTTCTTTATTTGGTCCCTCTCCTTCAGACTTTGGCTTGGCATCCCCAGCCCGCGCTGCACTCACACTGGCTACTGGTGAACGAGGACTGAGTGCCATTAAGCTTGGAGCAGGGGAATACTGCTCTAGGCCTGGGATCGGAGTCATCTTCCGCAGCTCCTCTTTGAGAAGTTGGAAGTTTTTCTGAAATAGAAAAAAGGCACAAAAAGGTTACCAATATGTTAAAGAGCTCTGCAATAAATAATGCAGGTTGATAATCCTTTATCGAAAATGCTGAAGACAAGAAAGATTTTGTCTATCTATATACCAAAGCCAAGAAAAGAGGAAGGGAGGGGTGGTGAATGGCAATGGAGTATGGGTGGGAGTGGATTTATGCCTTTGACTTTGGCTACCTCCCTTATAAGGGGAAAAAGCCCTTGGTATATATATATGTATACAGTGTGACCTCTCATTAACGGATGTTGTTGTTGTTGTCGTTCCCTAGACTGTCTGTCCAAGCAGTCCCGTCTCCCCAAGGAATGCCACAGCTGAAATTGGGTTTTCCCACAAATCCTTTATAGTGTATGTTGTGTTGTTTGCGTGCATGATTGTGTATAATGCAATCTTCCATTGTGTGTTGTATGGTATGGGGTGAAGTGTTACATCCTGGGCAGCTGTTCACAATGTGGTCATCCAGCCTCTTCTGGTAGCTTATTAAGGGATGTTAATTAGCTGTGTTTGCGGTGTTTTTGGTACTGTTGTTTTGTGCGTGCAATCACTATGCCACCCAAAAACCACTCCAAGTCAACAGATTATTTACATCAACTGACACCGTTACCCCCCTTTTAGTCCATTAATGAGAGGTAGTACTGTACACCAAAGGCTTCTTCCCCATAAGAGAGGTAGCCAGTCACTCCCACCCATTCTATTCCCATTCACCACCCATTGTTACCCTCTCAACTTAGCTCCTCATGGATGATGCGTCATCCCTGTCTCCTTTCCTCTGTCTTCTCCCTTCTCTGCTCAACAGACATTCCCATCTTGCTCAAAGCTTCTTTCACCCAGTCCACGGGATTAATATTTTCAATATTTACTTTATGCAATGTTTTTCAATTTAGCATGGTAGAGAATATAAATCTTAACATATTTGTGGTACCAAGTGAACATTATGCATATACCAAAGGCTTTTCTACCTTTACATGGGGGGGGTAGCCAAAAAGAAAAAGGCATAGAAACCACCCCCACCCATTCCATTTCCTATATATCACTCCCCTCCACCCTCCTCCCTCCCCCTTATCTTGGCACCTCCTGGATGACAGGTCATCCCTGTATCCTGTCCAGTGCCCTGGGTCAGAAGCAGTGTCACAAGACACAGCACATCCACAGCAAGGCCACTTCATAAATTCGGCGACCCCCCCCCCCCTCTCCGTCCCCTCATGCAGAAAGAGAAGACGGGGAGAAGTCCCTTCGGGCTGCGTCAATTTTTTTTTTCTCATACATACTTCCACAGCCCCCATCCCCCATCCATCATCATTACACAATGTGAAAAAATATAAGGTTACATCAGTGATTCTAAACATAAGTTTCTTGTGCTCAGTTTTAATTAATTTTTTTTTTTATCTAATGTTCATGAGTATGCACAATAAGTTTGTTCATTATGCAATTGTCTATCTATTTTCTAAGGGCATCCTCTCCCTTTTAAGAAAGGTGGCCATCTTTACAACTGCCATCACTATTTTCATGATCACAGTCAATTACATCAATACTACCATATTTAGTTCCTTCAAGCTCCCTTTGCCCCAATACAATCACTTCTTATCCTATTTGATGCAAGCTGTTCTCACACAAAGCTTTGTGGGATCACTTACTTTGAGAGCTATCGTGTTGTGGGCAATGTTCTTGCCCGCTCGTCGGTTTTCACTAAGTACCTCCATCTCTGCAATCCATCCTTCAACTTCCTGTACAATTTCTTCCCTCTTCAGCCAGAAATGCTTTTGAACTACCTGTGAAAGATTACATGTGAAAAAAGATTAAGATATAAAAAATAAATATATACATACATACATATACCAAAGGACTCTTTACCTCTTACAAGCTGGGTGGCCTAGTCAAATCAATCCTCCCTTCATCCATCCTACACTAATTTATTGTCCCTTCTATTTTAGCTCCTGGATGAAGGACCATCCTTATCCTCCACCCACATTTCAGGTCAAAAGCAATGCAGCAATACATAGCACCTCCAAATCACCCTTCCCACCCCTATTCTTTGTTTCAACTCCACACTTCTCACTCTATCCATTCTTAGGGCCCAATGACTGCCTGTAGTGGTTGTGCAAGAGGACAGCAAAGATAATCATCTCCTTACTGCTCATTTTCAAATCCTATCAACCCCCTCACTTCCAGTTTGAGGTGCATCCTCAAGGGGCTGGCATTCTATCTCTGTACTGGACCTAAGATCTCTACCATCTTCAACTGTATTTCTGGGTCACATGAAGAATTGTCACCCCAGAATGCCCACATGAAGAATCGTCACCCCATGGGATCCCACCTGAGGAATTGTCACCCCAGTACACCAAATATCAACAGTGGAATAAAGATTACGTTAGGTTAGGGTTGGGTTTGGTTAGGTTTGTTTAGGTTTGATTAGGTTGAATGAAGGTTATGTTTGTTATCAACTTATACAACCGAAGAATTGTAAACCCAGGATGGCCCACATGAAGAACTGTCACCCTAGGATAGCCCACATGAAGAATTGTACAATTTTTTATGTGATCCGTATTTCTTCTATTTTTTCAAGTAAAAGTAGAAGTCAAAGACACCTGCCGAAGATAGAAATGAAGTCCTCGAGGCCACCACATATAAACTTTTTGAAGTTGGCTCCCCACCAAAAGGTGATGGTAATATCTGTCAAGGAAGACTTACCTCCTTGAAACAGGGTGAAGGGTTTCTAAGTTGGTGTAACATTGCCCATCTTACTGTTGCAGCTCGAATGTTTGCATCATACTCATTGGAATTGTGCATTGCAGCAGGTGTTCCTCTTGACCTCTCATAGCCAGGTTCATTGAAATACGGCTCCGAGACTAGGATGAGGGACTGTATGGACACTAATACCTGGAAAAGAATGATATCAGTGAGTGTTGTCAATGGCTGACACATTATATGTGACCTACGGTGGATTCCACAAAATGCCAACAAATTTGAGATTTGCCACAACATACATACATAGATATACCAAGGCTTTTTCCCCCTTACAAGGGAGGTAGCCAAAAAGGAAAAGGCATAAAATCATTCCCACCCATTCCATCCCTGAATACACTCCACACCCCTCCACCCTCCCTCCCATCTTAGCACCTCCCGGATGATGGGTCATCCCTGCACCTTGTCCACTGCCCTGGGTCAGAAGCAGTGTCGCAAGACACAGCACATCCACAGCAAGGCTGCTTCATTAAATCGGTGACCCCCCCTCTCCGTCCCCCATGCATAAAGGAGAAGACAGGGAGAAATCCCTTCAGGCTGCGTCAAAAATTGCTCACACATACTACCTCACCCCCCATCATACTTCTCAGACACCTCATCTCAAACACATTCAAACTCCTTCTCTCTTCCTCTCTTATGTTCCATGTTTCTGCCCCATACAGTGCTGTTGGCACAATCACTGGTCACAATAACAATACAAACATACATATCAAGGCCCTTTCCCCCTTCTAAGGGAGGTGGACAGCTAAGGCAAGTATCCACTTTCACTTTTACCCTGACTCCTTGTGGATAAAGGCCCATTCCTATCCATTGCCCACTGTCTGCATCTGAAGTAATGCAGCAAGACACAGCACCTCCATAGCAAGGTCTGACAGTCAAGGTTGGTTTACCCTCATTGCTTCATTACATGACAACTCTCCCCATTCATCCATTTACAAAAATTAAACAAATAAAATAAAGATCCCTTTGAGCCACATCAATTTCTCATCCAATTACAACTACTTTTGCACCCATGCCTATACTTTCTTTTCTTCCTTCACAGCAACTAACACTCCCTTTGTACTGAGGGCCTCCTTCACCCTATCCATTCAACTAATACCTCAGTCTTTCCATCAAGTTCATTCCATCCACACCTGCCTTCCAAAAACTTCATTTGAGGCCAAGACCAATTGACGTCCTGATGTATGGTTGTCATTATTTAGAATATACAAAAAAATAAAACAAAAGTAAATGTTTTGAATCTATAACAGCAATTTTCAATATTTGTGCATTCACATCTCACTCAACCAGGAAGAAAGAATGGCAATAAGAAGTAAATAAATTTAGTGAAATATAGTTACTTACTTGAAGTAGGGAGGATGTCTGTGGATTCCACTTCTCTTCTGGTCTCCCATGCCAAGTGTTGAGGATACTTAGACAAACCTTTCCATCTTGATACAGATTGGGATTGAATCGAACCTGCAAAAACACAAAATGTATAGATGTATAGGCTGACCATGAAAATTAATCTTGTTTGATTTCTAACTTTCTACCTAAGTTGTTTTCTCTTTTTCTGCATAAGGGGACAGAGAGGGGGGGGGTTGCCAATTATGTGAAGTGGCCTTGCTGTTTTTCTTCTGATCCAGGGCAGCAGGTGGGATAAAGGGATGACACGTCATCTACAAGGAGTTAAGATAAGAGGGAGGAGTGGGTGGTGGATGGGTGTGGGTACATGTTTGGCTACCTTCTTTATATGGGGGAAAAAGCTTTTGGTATATAGATAGGTTTCTAACTTTGCATTATTTTCTTAAATACACCAATGTACAAATCAAGCTATTTTTTCCATAGTTACAACTATCACAAAAGATATCACTGGTCTATAAGCAAAATGCCTCAAGAAAATGTAATAAAAATTGACTAATTCTGTGTCGCTGATGACAAAAATCATGCTTAAAATAACTGATCGGCTCTAAAAGGTGCACCAAAACCACTCTACAAGGGAGGTAGCCAAAAAGGGGAAGGCATAAAATCATTTCCACCCATTCCATCCCCGAATACACTCCACACCCCTCCCAGACTTACACACAGAAACAAAAAATATATACATACATATATATATATATATATATATATATATATATATATATATATATATATATATATATATATATATATACATACATACATATACCAAGGCTTTTTTCCTCTTACAAGGGAGGTTACCAAACAACAAAGGCATAAAAACCATTCCCACCCATTCCATCCTCAATACACTCCACTCCCCTCCACCCTCTACCCTCTCTCCTATCTTGGCACCTCCTGGATGATGGGTCATCCCTGCATCTTGTCCACTACCCTGGGTCAGAAGCAGTGTCGCAAGACACAGCACATCCACAGCAAGGCCGCTTCATTAAATCAGCGACCCCCCTTCTTCATCCCCCCATGCAGAAAAGGAGAAGACAGGGAGAAATCCCTTCGGGCTGCGTCAAATTTTTCTCACACATACTACCTAACCCCCCATCCCCCACCCATTCCACCTCATGCATCACATCATCATCCATATACAACCATACCTCCTTTACTAGTCTTTCTTCACTCATTCTTCCAAATGTCCAAACCATCCCAATAGTCTTTCATCTACCCTATCTTCCAACTCCCTTACCACCCCCATTCTCCTCCTCACCTCCTCATTTCTCACTCTATCCAGTCTAGTAACCTCTATCATACTTTTCAGACACCTCATCTCAAACACATTCAAACTCCTTCTCTCTTATGTTCCATGTTTCTGCTCCATACAGTGCTGTCAGCACAATCACTCCTTCATACAATTCCTCTTCGCATCCATTCCCGACTGTCTATTTCTCATTACACTTTTTAATCCACCAAGGCATTTACTTGCTTCTCTCAATCTCCCCATCTGGGGTATTGGCTGCATGTTGTTGTGGCAAAGTAGCATGCAGTTGATACTTTAGGGTCTATATGGGGCACCCCTACAGACCAGAGCCACACATCATTTTATCAGTGATAGCAGAGGACTCTGCTCACAGAGAAATGATGACACTTTTATTATACTGCTACTGTTCCTCTGTTATGCCTACCCTGTGGTGGGGGATAGAATGCTACCACCAAGTATTCCCACTTGGATCATAAGAGGGAAGAAAAACAGGATGGGGATTGGGACTAGGCATCCTTCTCCCGGTAGCCCCACAGGGGGCATTCCTAAAAGTAAAGGCATACGAGGGTGTGGGTGTGTATATATGTATATATATATATATATAAAATCAAAATCAATAAACAAAATAAATATTACAACGCAAGAGCCCTTACCCCTACTTACCCATCTCATTATATCACACAAAGACATACATACATATACCAAGGCTTTTTCCCCCTTACAAGGGAGGTAGCCAAAAAGGAAAAGGCATAAAATCATTCCCACCCATTCCATCCCTGAAAACACTCCAGATCCCTCCACCCTCCCTCCCATCTTAGCACCTCCTAGATGACGGGTCATCCCTGCACCCTGTCCACTGCCCTGGGTCAGAAGCAGTGTTGCAAGACACAGCACATCCACAGCAAGGCCGCTTCATTAAATCGGCGACCCCCCCCTCTCCATCCCCCCATATAAAGGAGAGAACGGGGAGAAATCCCTTTGGGCTGCGTCAAAATTTTGCTCACACACACTACCTCACCCCCCATCCCCCCATCCATTCCACCTCATGCATCACAACATCTTCCATATACAACCATTCTCCATTCACCCCTGTCTTCTGTCCTCTCCCGTCCTTCCTCAACAGACATTCCCCTCTTCCCCAAAGCCCCCTTCACCCCATCCATCCATCTCATCCTAGGACGTCCCCTCATGTTCACTCCCTCCACATCTGCCTTCCATACCTCCTTTACTAGTCTTTCTTCACTCATTCTTTCCATGTGTCCAAACCATCCTAATACTCTTTCATCAACCCTATCTCCCAACTCCCTTTCCACCCCTGTTCTCCTCCTCACCTCCTCATTTCTCACTCTATCTAGCCTAGTAACCCCCATCATACTTCTCAGACACTTCATCTCAAACACATTCAAGCTCCTTCTCTCTTCCTCTCTTATGTTCCATGTTTCTGCTCCATACAGTGCTGTTGGCACAATCACTCCTTCATACAGTCTCCTCTTCGCATCCATTCCCAAATTTCTATTCCTCATTACACTTTTTAATCCACCAAGGCATTTACTCGCTTCTCTCAATCTACATTCTACCTCCACCTTTACTCCACCTTTTCCTGCCACATTTGCACCCAAGTATCTAAAACTATCCACTTCCTCCAGTTGATCTCCCTTAATGCTCACTTCCAGATTACTGCCACTTTCACCCCTTGTACATCTCATCACCTTACTTTTATCCACATTTATCTTCAGCTTTCTTCTATCACACACTCTCCCAAACTGTCACCAACTTCCTCAATCCCTCCTCCGATCCTGCCACAAGCACAGTGTCGTCCGCAAACAACAGCTGGCTCACCTCCCACTTTTCTCCATTTTCTTTAACCATCTCCAATCCCTGACCCACTACCCTTGCATTTACCTCTCGCACTACCCCATCCATGTATAAGTTGAACAGCCAGGGTGACATAACGCATCCTTGACGAAGTCCCACCTTTACCTCAAACCACTCACTCTCTCCATTTCTAATCCTGACACAAGCTCTACTACTCTCATAAAAACTCTTGACAGCTCCGAGAAGCTTTCCTCCTATCCCGTATCTATAACAGTGTACTGCCTGTACCACGTAATACATCCACACATATATACATTTACATAGGATTAGCTGAGAAGGTGATACAGCCCAAGCTGGAACAATACCTGAACTCAGATGTAAATATGACAATTGGAAATTAAGTATATCGACCAAGTTGGAACCATACATGAATTTGAAGCATAGTACGATAAACTGGAGAGTAGGGATGACAGGTGGTGATGGATACAGAGCTGCCTAGTGTAGGCCTTATAGTCTCTTGCAGTCTCCTTTATTCTTATGTTATGTTCTTATGTTCTTATATCCCACATGGATTCCCACTTTCCTGTATACTACAATCAGGTCAATACAATTTTGTAAATCAGGTAAATACACACACACACACATACTATCTATCTATATACCAAGTGCCTCTTCCACCTTATAAGGGAAGTAGCCAGCCAAGGCATGCATCCACTCCCACCCACCACCCATTGTTTTCTTCTCATCTTAGCTCCTTGTGGATGTATAAATAAATCACTGTGCTAGCATCAATTTACATTCAACCATATCAATACATGTATAAGAAATAATATTCTGTGCAAGGATATACTTCATTGTAATGTACTCACCTTCCCTTCTCCAGTAGTCTGCAGATTTATGTGCAGGGGGGACGTGGGGTAGTCAACTGGGAAATAAACGTCAAATTCAAAGCAACCATTGGAGTAGGGAGTGTCTGCTGGCCCAGTGATTAGGACCTGAAAGTAGAATAGAATAAAATAAAATAAATAAAATAATAAAACTAAATAAATTAATAAAAAGTCCTTTACTTTTTAATTAACTTTTCTTTCTTTGCAGGGATTTTTACTATCTCCAAAAATATGGAAGTGAGACAGAGAATGGGGGTAGGTAAGGAGCTTTTGGATAGTGCAGATAAGACTACTGCAGTGCTCTAAGTCAATGAATCCACTGCCCCAGGTCTCATAACAATACATAACTAGGTTGTCCACCTCATACTAATGTGCTTTCAAGGAGGGCTATTCTACCAGTACACTTATCATGAGACACCTAGCAAGTGCAAGAGTGATTAAATGAAAAAAGCACCATCTGAAAGAACAATTATGGTAGCAATTAACATTAACAAAGCATCTGACAGGTTCCAAGACACATACATACATACATATACCAAGGGCTTTTTCCCCCTTACAAAGGAGGTAGCCAAAGTTATACATACATATACCTATGACTTTTTTCATCTTACAAGGGAGGTAGCCAAAGTCAAAGGCATAAATCCACTCTCACCCATTCCATCCCCCATATACTCCACTCCCATTCACCATCCTCCCTCACTCTTTTCTTGGCTCCTCCTGGATAATGGGTCGTTCCTGCATTTCACCCACTGCCCTGGGTCAGGAGCAATGTAACAAGGCACAGCACATCCACAGCATGGCTGCTTCATTTAATTGGAAACCTCCCTCTTTGTCCCCTCATGCAGAAAAGAGAAGACAGGGAGATATCCCTTTGGCTGCATCAAAATATCATTCACACATACTCCCTCATCCCCCCATCCCACACACACCCTCTTCCATGCATCATAGCATCATCGATAAACAACCATTATCCACTCACCCCAATCTTGTCTTCTCTCTTCCTTCCTCAACAGACATCCCCTCTTTCCCAATGCCCCTTTTACCCCATCCATCCATCCATCTCATCCTCAGTTGCCCCGATTTTCACTCCATCCAAATCTGCCTTCCACACTTCTTTTA
>NC_134800.1:46989344-47084344 GCF_046742065.1 Oratosquilla oratoria
TTCAGGCACTCCACTACAGAGACGGAGGTTACAGTAAGTATAATGTGTAAAAATATACTTACCAAATTGAAGGGCTTTCATAGTACTTAGGTAGATTTCTGATAACGATTGCATTACTGGTGCCGACACAGATGCTCCATCCAAACAATCTTCACGATTTTCTGCATCCTGTTGAAGCCGCTGTGTTACCGCCTAATGAAGAAAAAAAAAAAAATGAAGCACCTTTAAATTTGTTTTTATTTTTCCATTTACTTCTTACCTGATTAACTCCTATACTTTTACTTCTCTCATTACCTTGTCAAAAGATTTGTATGTTTTATGCCATACATATTACCTCACCACCCCAGCCCCCACCCACTCCACTTCATGCATCACAGCATCATCTATACACAACCATTCTCCATTCACCCCTATCTTCTGTCCTTCCTCAACAGACATTCCCCTCTTTCCTAATGCCCCTTTTACCCTATCCATCCATCTCATCCTAGGTTGCCCCCTCATCTTCACTTCTTCCACACCTCTTTTACTACCGTATTTTCCGGCGTATAGTGCGCGACTTTTTTCCGTTGGAAGGGCCTAAAAATTGGGGGTGCGTGTTATCCGGTGGTGCGTATTATCTACAGCCTACGATAAAAATTCTGCGGCTGTGTGTGTAATTTTTTTTCACAACAACATGACGATGTTGGCCGTCATAAAGTCGGGACGGCACACTTCTCTGTGACTCTCCGTGACGTTCCGTGAGAACAAGAAGAACAGCCATGGTGACATGAAAGAATACGCCAGCATGGGCTACCATATATAAATATTTAGTATAGGTAGGTATCTATCTAATCTTATTTTTCATGTTTAGATAGGCCTAAATACCATGAAACATGATCAATATTCATGATATTTGCCCTTGTTCACAGCATCCTAGTTTGAATTTTTATGTTGGCTTTGTTGCTTCACTTTAGGTATGGTACAAATTCCGTTGCGGCCGTTCATAAACTCGTGTCAAACACCTGACTACAACACCCTCTTTTGGGAGTTATATTAACTAAATGTCACCTCGATGAGAGACTGTCCTATTTCACCACTGTCATTGCAGGTTCAAAGCTAAAACGAAACAGTCTGTAGTTTGATTCAGTATTAAATAAAAAAAATGGTAAAGACGAATTGTTTCCTCAAGATATAAAATGAACATTTTCTGTAAAAATCCCGAAATTTTTCTGTATATTTTACTTTCAATAAACATTTTTAGATCATATTTCCTACAAACTATTTAAGCTACAAAGTAATAAGGGACCAACGCACAACATGGTTCTCGATTCTCTCGCTAGATGGCGATTGGGCATGCGCGTTATACGTCGGTGCGCGCTATCTGTGTACTGAGATAACGAAGTGCATGGGTGCGCATTATAACCCGATGCGCATTTTAAGCCGGAAAATACGGTAGTCTTTCTTCAGTCATTCTTTCCATGTGTCCAAACCATCCTAATACTCTTTCATCAACCCTATCTCCCAACTCCCTTTCCACCCCTGTTCTCCTTTTCACCTTGTTTTCCTTTTCACCTCCTCATCTCTCACTCTATCCAGCCTAGTAACCCCTATCATACTTATCAGGCATTTCATCTCAAACACATTCAAACTCCTCCTCTGTTATGTTCCATGTTTCTGCCCCATACAGTGCTGTTGGTACAATCACTCCTTAATACAATCTCCTCTTAGCATCCATTCCCAAATGTCTATTTCTCATTACACTTTTTAATCCACCAAGGCATTTACTCGCTTCTCTCAATGTACATTCTACCTCCACCTCTACTCCTCCCTTTCCTGCCACATTCACACCCAAGTATCTAAAACTATCCACTTCCTCCAGTCTCTCTCCCTTAATCACTTCCAGTCTGCTGCCACTTTCTCCCCTTGTACATCTCATCACCTTACTTTTACCCACATTTATCTTCAACTTCCTTTTTTTGCACACCTTCCCAAACTCAGTCACTAACTTCCTCAATCCCTCCTCTGATCCTGCTACAAGTGCAGTGTCATCAGCAAACAACAATTGGCTTATTTCCCACTTTTCTCCATTTTCTTTAATCATCTCCAATCCCTGATCCACTACCCTTGCATTCACCTCTCGCACCACCCTATCCATGTATAAATTGAACAACCAGGGTGACATAACACATCCCTGACAAAGTCTCACCTTTACTTCAAACCTTTCACTCTCTCCATTTCTAATCCTAACACAAGCTCTACTACTCTCATAAAACTCTTGACTGCTCTAAACAGCTTTCCTCCTATCCCATATATCTGCATAACCTCCCACAGTGCCTTCCTGTCTACCCTGTCATAAGCCTTTTCCAAATCCATAAAAGCCCAAAAAACATTCTTACCTTTTCTTATAGCTTTCTCACATATCTGTCTTCCCACAAAAATCTGATCTACACAACCCATACCTATCCTCCACCCACACTGTTCCTCACCAATTACTCTCTCTGTTCCTCTCCTAATCCTCTTAATCAAGACCCTCCCATAAGCCTTCCCAACTACACTTAACTAGCTGATCCCTCTGAAACTACTACACTCACACTTGTCCCCTTTTTCCCTTGTAAAGTGGAACTATACAGGCACCTCCAGTCCTCCGGCAATCTACCCTCTCTTAAACAAACATTAAATAACCTCAACAGCCAGTCCACCATCACCATACCTTCTTTTTTCAGACATTCTGCATGGCATCCATCCAGACCAGGTGCCTTACCTGCTCTCATCATCTTAACAGCTGCCTTCACTTCATCTTTCCCTATTTATCCTCCATTTTCCTCACTCATCACAGTCATTTTCTTAGTGCTTCCCACTACAAATACCTTTCCCTCCCTATCCTCCTTCAGATTTAGTAAATCCCTAAAATACTAAGCCCACCTTTCTCTCACTGCCTTCTCTTCCATTACCATCTCTCCATCTGCATCGTTTACCTTTTCTTCTCTACTTGATTCTCCTCCTCTTAATTTTTTCCAGAACATTTTTTCATTTACTTTCAAAATTTTCTGTCATACTCTTACCCCATTTCACATCTGCTCTCCTCTTTGCCTCCTTTATCTTATACTTACTTCTCTTCTCTTTACTTTGTACTTCTCATATGATTCCCTTGTCCTAATTTGTAACCAATCTATGAAAGTCTGCTTCTCTTCTACACCCTTCTTTGCTTCCTCATCCCACCATTCACTGCCCTTTCTTCCATTTCCTCCCGTCCTCCTAGTTCCACACACCATCTTTGCACACCTTATGACTCCCTCCTTGAACCATCCCCATTCCTCCTCCACTCCTAATTCTACTCTATCCTTCACTCCCTCCCACTCCTCTCTCAGTTTCTTATACTCCTTTTCTTTCTCATTTAAGCAGTTCACTCCAAGTACCTCCCTACCTTCTACCCTTTTCCACTTTCTCCACCTATCCTCCACTTTCAACTTACCTTCCACCAAAAAATGATCTGATATTCCCCCACTCTCTCCCCTTAGAACATGTACATCCTTAACTCTTCCTACTATACTCCTGGTTACCACTATATAGTCCATCAACACTATCTACCACCCTTCTATCCGCCACCCTCTCCCATGTGAACTTATGCTCGACTTTCTTCCTAAACACTGTATTTGCTATCATCATCTCTCGTTCAAGACACATCTCCACCATCAACTCTCCACTATGATTTTTTCCTGGAACTCCATACTTCCCAATCACTCCATCTATTGGTTCATTTCCTACCCTAGCATTAAGGTCTCCCAATACAACTACATTGACATTTCTCCCTAATCCCTCTATGCACTTGTTTAAGTCCATCCAAAAAGCCTCCCTTTCCTCTACATTGTTCTCACTACCAGGCCCATATGCACTTACAAAAACCCACATCTCCCTTCCCAGTTTCGCCTTCATCCACGTTAACCTTGAAAACTCCTTCTACTCTACTACACACTTACCTATCTCTTCACTTACTAGTATAGCCACCCCTTCTCTCCCTCATCCTCTCTTCACTCTTGAGAACCTCCCAACTACACTCCCAAATTCACACTCACCCCTCCCTTTCAACTTTGTTTCACTCAATGCCAACACATCCATCTTTCTTCTCATAAACATACTGCCTAAAAGATAAGAACCAGACTCAACAAATGAAGATGGACTGATATAAGCAAGTATACCATTACAATTGTTGTATGTCTTAAGCACAAGGGAATGAAAAGGTTAAGAACATCCCTCCTCTCTTTGCAACTTGGCTTCATAAGTAATGACTGTGTGAGGGGTGAGGGATTACAGCCTCTGAAATCTAGCTTACCTCTACAACTGCAGCTGTACTATGTATGTCAGGAACTATGAGAGTTAGGCCTTCCTCCTGCTCAATCTCCTCTGCAGTGCTGGCTGTGTTCCCATGACCATTGCTTCCTGGGTCTTTCGAGTTTTTCCACTTCAGCTTGGCCATGTACGTATTCACTGTGGATTTCATATTGGATAATAGTGCAGGTAAACAGGATGGACTATTTCTGTTGGCAGCATCTTTGACAGGAGCATCTCTGGTAGCCATCAGGAGTGGTGTAAGGCCTGAGGTGAGTGCCAGCCCTCTCACAAGGGCAAGCAGGGAACGATAGAGAGGCACATGTCGAGACATGTCAAGAACTGTGAAGAGAAAGATGGTATAAATACAAACTATAGTAACAATATGTGTATGTTTAGATATACATACATCTACTTACCTATCTATATGCCAAAAGGCTTATCCCCACCCATCTAAGCCACCCACAACTATCTATTCCACAAATTTCCAAAATACATTTCTTTCCCTTTTATCTTAGCTTCTTATGAATGGGGGGCAATCCCTGCCTCACACACACTGCCCTGTGCAGAAGCAATGCAGCAAGACAAGGCACCCTCTATTCACTATCTTTTCCATTCTCTCTTTCCTGCTCAACACTACCAACACCTGCCAACTGCCATAGATACAGGGATGAGCAGTCATTCATGAGGAGCAAAGATGGGAGGGTTGGAAAGGGTGGTTGAGGGGAGTGAAATGAGTGGGGAATATGTATGTGCCTCTGACTTAGCTACCTCCCTTATACGAGGGAAAAATCTCTTGGTATAAAGACAGATCTTTTCCATTCTCTCTTTTCATACTCCCTTACCCCCCCATCCCCCTTCACCCCATCCACTCACATCATTCTACTGGAATATTCAATCTACTGTACTTCATGATTCAAATCCTCCTACACAAAACATTGATTAAAGGAAGTTGGAAAACACAGCTTTCCACAGACACATCAATTTGTGGAACAAAAGAAGTAAGTCAGGAATAGAACATGAATGTTTTTAAGGCAATGTTTGATAAATGGAGATACAAAGATGGGTTTCATGAGTATAACTCCAACCTTGTATATTACATACATACGTACATCAATGGCCTTTTCCACCTTACAAGGGTTGTAGCCAAAATCAAAGGCATAAATCCACTCCCATCCATTTCATCCCCACATACTCCATTCCCATTCACCACCCCTCCCTCCTTTTCTTGGCTCCTTTTGAATGATGAGTCATCCTTGCATCTCGCCCACTACCCTGGGTCAGAGGCAATATAGCAAAACACAGCACATCCACAGCAAGGCTGCTTCATTTAATTGCCAACCCCCCCCAACCTCTCCATCCCCTCATGCAGAAAAAGAGAAGACAGGGAGAAATCCCTTCACTGTCAAACTATCATTCATACATACTCCCTTACCCCCCATCCCCCACCCACACCCTTTCATGCATCACAGCATCATCCATATACAACCATTCTCCACTCATCCCTATCTTCTCCCTTCCTCTCCCTTGTATATTACAATTAGGTAAATATAACTTCAAGATGGTGACTTACTTCAATGACTTTGCTATGGCTATGATTGACTTCCACTTCAAGAGGGTGCCTTGTCAAAAAGGGACCTTAATCAATGGAAACCCCATTCAGGCCTGGGTTTCCTCATATGTTTGAAACACTACAAACTCTATTGGGGAACATCTCACACCAAAAGGTTTCTATCTATCTATATACCAAGGGTTTTCCCTTACAAGGTAGGTGGCCAAGTTAAGACATCCATTCTCACCCATTCAACCAAAAGGATTCACCATACAGAACATCTGGTGCTTACCTGAGTCATTACTGAGGTAGGCAGCAATGGTGGAGATCAGACCAGAGTCCCTGAAGAGCTGCTGCAGTGCAGAGGGCAGTTGCGACTGTGCACTCTGCTGCTGCTGCTGCTGCTGTTGTTGTTGCTGCTGCTGCTGCTGTTGTGGGCCCTGCAACACAGCTGGTTGGCTTCTTCTTCCATGTTCACTTTCCTTCTTTATTTCTTCTTCCTCCTCTCCTTTATCTCCCCCACATCCTCCTCCTCCTCCTCCTTTTTCACCTCCCCCTTGGTCTTTCTTCTCTTTAATGTTCAAGTCCAGTGGTATCACATCTCCTGAAAGAAAATAATAATCGTATTATTGATACATATACCAAAGGCTTTTTCCCCCTTATAAGGGAGGTAACCAAAAAAACAAAGACATAAAAACCACTCCCACCCATTTCATCCCTAATATACTCTACTCCCCTCCACCCTCTTCCCTCCCTCTTATGCATAAGGAACCTTGTAGATTGGATTAAAGGTCAATGACTTTTTACATGCAGGGCTGAAGTTAAATTTTCAACAGGGATCATAACAAAAGCTGTGTCAAATTTTGTACCAAGGCTTCACATCAAGGGTCTGTTGTTGTTATTGTTTTTGTTGTTGTCGTTCCCTTGACTGTCTGTCCGAGCAGTCCCATCTCCCCAAGGAATGCCACAGCTGAAACTGGGTTTTCCCACAAATCCTTTATAGAGTGTATGTTGTGTTGTTTGCGAGAATGATTGTGTATAATGCAGTCTTCCATTATGTGTTGTATGGTATGGGGTGAAGTGTTACATCCTGGGCAGCTGTTCACAATGTGGTCATCCAGCCTCTTCTGGTAGCTTAGAAGTGCTGGGTGGTGGCCGCACCGCAGTCTGGCCAGGTGGACTCTGTCCTTTCGTGGGAGAGAGGATTCAGAAGGGTGGGAGCCGCAGCGTCTATGTCGTGGGACCACCCCCCAACCCCAAGAGGAGCTACGACTGCCTTGGGGAGTACCACAATCAAGGGTCTGTTGAGGACTGTGATTCTTCCCCACACATGACTCAACATAGCAACTGGATCATCACAACAAGACTAATGATAACATAATCAGACCAGCAGAAACTATTATAATGATACATATACCTAAAGGCCCTTTCCCCCTAATTAGTGGAGTGGCCAAGTCAAAGCATTTACACCCACTCTCCCATACACACCCAAAAACTTAATTCATTATTCCTCCCACTTTAGCTCCTAGAACCAATGATGGGTACCTGCTTATGGTGGTCCTTTGAGATGGACAACAAAGCTAAACATTTTCAAAACATGTCAACCCCCTCTCCTCCAATTAAATCTTAGGACTACCCCCAAGAGTTCTCTCTCAACTTTATTAGTATTTCTTTTATTTTTTCATACATGGGGAGCTGACAACAAGCAACTTCTCCCCTCTCCCTACCACTTTTAGTAGGTGATATAGCAGCAGTCACACATTAATATAATACGCAACAGTCCACTGTTTCTTCCCAGAGATCTGGGGGTGGGTTTGAGGACTGTTGCTAGCCAGTGGGGTTGCAAGTTTTCCACTTTGTGAAACTTGGGGCAACAATTAATTTCTATCTTCTCATTGATGAGTGTTCATTCCTGCCTCCAGCCCACAGCTCTAGTCAAGGGCAATGCAGAAAAACAACACTGCCACAGTAGGGCACATCAGATGAAACTGGTTTACCTCTACTTCTTCATTACGTGGCAAACTACCCAACCTCTCAAGAAAATAGAGAGCAGACAAGAAGAGATTAAGGCTGTGTCATTCCTTTATTCTTTCACAACCAGAGCTGGGTAAGTTCCTCAGTGTTCTCCTTGGTGCATTCCTCGGTGCATTCCACTTTAGTTTGGCTGCAGTTAGCGCTCCCAAACTATTGAAGCAATATAGGTGCCGGTATAGTATGTGGCCTATGAAATTTTTCTTTGGTATAGTATGTGGCCTACTGAACTTTTACTTCGGTATGAACCTGTCTCTTAAACTTTAATAGTTTGGGAGCACTAAATGCAGCTAAACTAAGGTGTAATGCATCAAAGAATGCGCCCAGCTCTGTTCACAACCACTGCATGACCTGCTTAACTCTGAACAAAAACAGACTGTGTCCAATACCTTACTTTGTATATCTTATCTGGCTTGGTAAACTTGTATACATGAGAAATTCATGTTTACTTACTATCGAATTTTATTATTATTTTTTTTTTCTAAAGTCCTTCACATTTGTTTGTTCCCAATCTACTGTATCTGCACTTACTTTTTCCCAATTTCTTTATTTATTTTATTAATTTTTATAACACATTTTAGTTATGATTCACACAGGAACATTATGGCAGCAGTCTTATTTCATCATTATAGCATTGGAAGAAGAAGAGAAAAAAAAATCATAGTTATGGTAAAGAGATTTAAGAAAAGCAGATAAAATGAAGGATAGTAAAAACTGAAGTAGCACAGCATTCTTCAACAGGTACTTTGTCTCTGAACACAAAACCTTGCTGTATGACTTTGGTCTGCAGGGACATCATGAAAGTCCCTGGAGTATTAACTGCAGCCTATATCCCAGTGGGGGTTATCAATACTTAATACAACATTTAATGTTTATGCTAAACAGGACATTACCTACCCCACTTGCAAAATTATGAGGAAATCCACAATATATATATATATATATATATATATATATATATATATATATATATATATATATATATATATGTCAATAGCCACATATCCACTTTTCCTTATGGTTGACTAACCTGGGTTGATATACTGTGCCAACAACCTCACAAGCCAAACAACATGTTCCTCCTCCACACGCTGTCTACTCAGGGCCTGTTCTACATCCCAGTTCTGAGTAGTGCTTCCTGTACCAAATCCAGTCCCTTTGGCCCAATAGTGACAACGTTCACCATCAGTTCTTCCAAGACTGCCAATGTCTCTGCGTTCAACACAGGTGGCTCGTGTAGTGGCCACAACCAGACCAATAGGAACATTCTGAAAATATAGGGAAAAGCATTATTAAAGAGAAGAAACACATCTTACAAATAAACTGAAGGCTTCTGTAGGAAGTGAAGCAGCTCTTACATAATACAGTCGTACCTCGGTACTCGACCATAATCCGTTCTGAGGTGGTGGTCGAGCACCGATTTGTTCGAACACCGAAACCAATTTTCCCCTTATCACTGTCTTTTTTTGGACCCATTATTAAGGGCTAGAGCAACACGAAAAAGTTTAAATCTGGGAAGAAATACTCGAACAAACTGGGTACGTCTTACTCCGCTGGCGGTCTGAGTCGAACTGACACTTACCCGCTGTTCGAGCTAGTCGAGTACCGAAAATCTGTTCGAGGTCCGATGCATTTTCTACTCGAATTTTTTGGTCGAGCACCGATTTGGTCGAGTATAGAGGCGGTCGAGTACCGAGGTACGACTGTATATACATACATATACCAACAGCTTTTTTTTTTCCTACAAGGGAGGTAGCCAAAGTCAAAGGCATAAATCCACTCCCACCCAGCACTTGCATTTGTGGTAATTCTATTTATTCACAGTATATTTAGTTTTTTGCTGGATTGTTTAGGATATGTATTGATGTGTGGTAGTTGGTTCTAATTCTATGTGTAGTGTATGTTGATTAGTGTATGCAACACCATGATTAGTATGTGTTGCACTTGACTATTCTATTCTTTCTATTCTATATACCAAGAGCTTTCTCCCCCTTATAAGGGAGGCAGCTAAGTCAAAGGCACATACCCACTCTGACCCACTCCACTCCCATCCACCGCCCTTTCCCTCCTCTCTTCTTAGCTCCTAATGGATGACAGGTCATCCCTGTATCCTGCCCACTGCCCTGATGTATGCGAGAAATTTATAGGATTTGAGCATGTTGGGGAAAGTATGGGCCTGGTTTGGTGCTGTATCTTTGGATAGAATGAGGCATGGGAGGGGAAGTGCTGGAATAATAATCATATGTAAAAAAAAAGCAGACCTAAAAGAAGGAAAATCAAATTGGAAGGAAATGATGAGGAGAGTAAAGAGTTTTTGGGCTCAATCTGGAGACCAGGTACCATCCCCTTAGGGCCACATTTGCTTGTGGACGTGGGAACGAGGAGCAAGTGGGTACGCGAGGATGCCGATGTTGGCGTCTTGATTATATTTATTGTAGTTGTACCTGCGTGACCCCCCATACTCTGTAAACTGGCTTCATCAAATTTTCAATGGTTATCAAAATTCATGGGTGAAAGAGAGAATGAGCAATAAAGCAGTGACTTTATTTTTTATAATGTGAGTATTATGACAACATTGCATGTCTGGCAGCTAATGCTGCCCACGAGATTTTGGCCCAGAGTGAAGGGGTTAAATTGTGCCAGTGTGACAATGGGGTCTTGATGAAGGACAGCGTCTTCCATCAACTATCAATCTTCTTCCTGGTCAGACTTTAGTACAATACACTAACTTCAAACACATTAAAACCCATTAGTGTCCCTCCCATCTCATCACTTTCTGGGTGAAGAGTCACCTCTGTCTCCTACCATACCAATTCAGATGAAGGCAATGCAGTAAGGCACAGAACTTCCATTGCAACCCCCTTATTTATTTACTTTTATTATTATTATCTATTTACTTTTATTATTATTGTGATGCATGAGGTGGAATGGACGGGGGGATGGGGGGTGAGGTAGTGTGTGTGAGCAAAATTTTGACGCAGCCCGAAGGGATTTCTCCCCGTCCTCTCCTTTATATGGGGGGACGGAGAGGGGGGGTCGCCGATTTAATGAAGCGGCCTTGCTGTGGATGTGCTGTGTCTTGTGACACTGCTTCTGACCCAGGGCAGTGGACAGGGTGCAGGGATGACCCGTCATCTAGGAGGTGCTAAGATGGGAGGGAGGGTGGAGGGGTGTGGAGTGTTTTCAGGGATGGAATGGGTGGGAATGATTTTATGCCTTTTCCTTTTTGGCTACCTCCCTAGTAAGGGGAAAAAAGCCTTGGTATATGTATGTATGTATGTATGTATTATTATTATTATCATTTATTTTCATTATTATTTTTTAATTATTATTATTATTTATCTATTTTTTTTTTATGGGTGTAGGATGAATTTGGGATGAGTGCAAGACGGTTGGTTCGACTTGGCCAGCCACCCCCCCTCAACAGGAAAAAAGGGAAAAAAAAAAAGAGCTTCTGGCGTATTATGTCCATCTGACCTCTTTATGAGCTACATAGCCTCCTGCTGGCATTGTAATTATTATATCAATTATCACTGTAACAAACCACTCAGACTCTTCCTTATATTCTAAGTCCCTACTCCAACCAGTGCCATGGGTACAATTACTCATATATATTTTATATACCAAGAGCTTTATCCCATTTACAAGGGAGGTAGCCAAGTCAAAGGAGCATACCCACTCCCACCCATTACAATCCCCTCCACCACCCCTTCCTCCCTCTCATCTTAACTCATAGATGACGGGTCATCCCTGTATCCAGCCCACTGCCCTGGGTCAGAATTCTTTGTATATTTTATTGTATATTCTATTGAGGCCAAAAACATTTAATCAGTCTCTTAACCCCTTCCATACGGTGCCGCACACGTAGGCGTCATGGACTTAGATCTCGGTGGCAGCAACCAATGCCAGCCGTACGATGTGTCGTAATAATACTCGCATCATAAAATATAGTCACCGCTTATATCGATCGTTCTCTCTTCACCCGTGAATTTTGATAACCATAGAAAATGCGATTACAAAAGAATTAGAAAGAATGACATTATGGAGGGGCGACTACAATAAATATAATCAAGACGCCGATATGGCAGCCTCGCGAATACACTCGCTCCCCATGACGCCTACGTGTGCGGCACCGTATGGAAGGGGTTAAACTATTAATGTGAAATGATCCTCAGTTTTCTTTACCTGATGTTGAAGAGCTGTTACAATATCTGGAGAGTCTTGGTGTGACAGAGCAGCCAGACATGCAAGAATGAGATGGAGAGCTCCACACTCAAGGCACATCCTCCGGAGCAGAACTCCGTCATCTGTTGTGAGGGGTGTGGCTTCTAAAAGACACTCCAGCACCTGGAAAGGCAATGTGGCCAACTGGCTGCCAACACCAGACCCAACGATGTCACCTGCATTGGAAACCACAATTATTATTATTATTATTATTTTATTTTATTTCATTTTTTTACAACTTAAATCTGCCCTTACCATAAAGCATTTAGTTGATAAGACTCCAGTGATACAATATTGTTCAAAAAGTATAAGCATTGCTTTAAATATGAACAAGGTGAAATCCATTCTAATTACCTCCATCTCCATCATCTGTTAAACCAAGTGCCAGCCTAAGAAGGCATCTGGCCTTATGGGTATCCTTCAGAAGACTTTCAGCATAGCCTGGCAATCTTAGGAAGAGTGTGAAAGCCCCAAGAGCATGTGGAGGTATTGAGGGTGAAGTTAATAGACTTACAGTTCCTCCTCCAGATCCTGGTGACCCTCCACCTATATCCAGGTACTCAAGGATGTCTGGCTGCAATGAGGCACAGGAAAATTTTGTCCATTAAGCTGATACAAGTCCATACATGCATTTTCATTAGCATCAAAATTAAAATGATTGCAGAGAAATAATAATGATTACCATATATAATGCTGTATCAACCAATGATGCATTATATAAATCATTCACATTACAGTATCATAACATGCTGAAATAGGTATATATATAATATTCAAAGTTCACTAATGGTAATCATGGATATCAAAGATGAAACAGACAAGCAAGAGAAATTAAGAAAGTACAAAATATGCTGACCAGTGTTTGGCAACAAATACACCTGGGTCTCATTATACAAGAGGGTTAAATTCTATAAAAAATAAAGAAAAAATAAATATAAATAAATAAATAAATAAATAAAATAAAATAAAAACTTGCTAAACCAAACCCTTATTTACATTATATATAGGGGAATACAGCCCTTGAACCTATTTTTCCCATCTAATATTTGTAACAGTGCACTTCAGCAGTACTATAACACAAGAACAAAGCTTAATAACAATGATATAATGCTTTAACAGTAAGACATTACTCCAATAAGTAAAACAAATGAGAAATGATTTGGTTATCCCCTGTAGTAAATGTGAGATAAAGTGTAGGGTTATGCAGTGATGGTCTGTGGCATGAAGATTCATACCATGTCTAGATTTGTTTCAAGAACTCATTCACAAAGGCCTTTCATATGAAGACAAACTCCTAATTCATATGCTCACATTCATAATGTCTTTTATGTTGCTGCACAATAGCATCTTTGTAGACTTCACATAAGACCTCACACATTGAGAATACTGGTTACAATTGACCAATCACACACATGCAAATCTGCATGAATTGAATTTGCATCTAATGAGACCAAGGTGCATTTACCTAACATACATAATTTTTTGGCCAAGATATGACATTTTTCTTTCTTTCCGAAAGTGTCAAATTTATCCCAAACACCTTGTATGCCAGTAATTTGTAGGTTTTATGTAAGTGGGACTCATGTATGACCCTGATTTGGTTTCTATGTCTCTGGCTAGCTATGGGGGGGCAGACACCAAAGTAGTGACCTTCTCGTGTGAAAAAACAGAAATAGAAGAGAGATATGTAGGTGGGAGGTAACAAATAGGGCCAAATTTATGGGCCTGATCTGAGGACCAGGTACTGGGCCCCTGAGGCTGCAGCTACTTGCAGGGGACCTCTCCTCATAGCCTTATTGGTCCCCTTGTAGAGGAGGAATGAATTTAAAATGTTATCCTTTTGGACAAATTAAAATTATTTTTGATTATCCAGGTACACATATCAAACATGCACGTATACTTCTGAAAATGTCAAAATAGGAGCTACCAATGACCAAACACTTATCCAAAAGTATAATGAATACGAGGTCTGTCTGGAAAGTATCCAGCCATTATGAATATTTGAAGAACTGGTAGTGCAATTTTAACAAAAGTTGGCGAACACTGACAGAAGACCCTACTGCATATGAGTGAGAGCCCATAGTCCCATGTGACAATTCAGTAACTGTCCAGACACTGTTGAGTGAAGGTGTGTACTGTTTAAAAATCGCATTGATGCAGATGACTTCCATTGGCAGGACTGGGCTTCTGTTTCTGGGTCATAGCTGTAGACCCATGACTCATCTCTGATTATTACTTGTTTCAGGAAATTTGAGTCATTTGTAGCAGCTTGAAGCATGTCCTGTGAAGTTTTAGCATGAAATTCCTTCTGCTCATGGGTCAGGAGACGCAACAGTCAAACAGTACACACCTTCACTCAACTGTGTCTGGCTGGTAACCGAGTTGTCACATGGGACTATGGCTGCTCATGCATGCACAGTAGGGTCTTCTGTCAGTGTCTGCCAACTTTTGTTAGGATTGCATGATCAGTTCTGCAAATATTCATAATGGCTGGATACTTTCCAGACAGACCTTGTACTCCTCTTGACAATGCTACAAAAGCCCCACAATTGATCATTTCTTCATTATATCAAATATATATATATATATATATATATATATATATATATATATATACCAGTATTAACTTCAGTTATTGGGATACAAATGGCTATTTTCTGATTTAAAAAAAAATATATATATATATATATATATATATATACAATAAAATAAAATAGAATAAACAAGGAGGTTCTTTAAAAGGGAAGCAAAGTGGAACAAGACCAACATAAGATCACAGACACTAGATATGATAATCAGACAAAAGTGATGCATCCTAAGTTGGAACCACACATGAATCTTAATCTAGGTATCATTTGTGGAGAGTAGAAAACAACCCCACAAGCACTGCTCCTTTCCTGTATACTCCAATTAGGTAAATAGAAAATTAAATTGGACTGATTGAAAAAACAAGGGTTTGGTTGACAATTACAAAATGAATTCAGTGAAGGGGTTTAATTCAGTACATACATATACCAATGGCTATTTCCCCTTTAAAAGTGGGGTGGCCATAGTCAAAAGCATAAATCCAATCACATCCATTTCATTCCCACATACTCAACTGCCATTCACAACTCCTCCCTCCCTCTTTTCTTTGCTCCTCCTGGATAATGGGTCATCCCTGTATCTCACCCACTACCCTGGGTCAGAAGCAATGTAGCAAGACACAGCACATCCACAGAAAGGTCACTTCATTAATCAGCAACCCACTACCTCTCCATCCCCTTATGCAGAAAAAGAGAAGATGGGGAGAAATCCCTTCAGGCTGCGCCAAAATATCATTCACACATACTCTCTCACCCCCGCATTCCCCACCCACTCCCATACATCACAGCATCATCCATACACAACCATTCTCCACTCACCACTATCTTCTGTCTTCTCCCTTCCTACCTCAACAGATATTCCCCTCTTTCCCAATGCCTCTTTTACTTCATCCATCCATCTCATCCTTGGTCACACATCATGTTCACTCCCTCCACCTGCCTTCCACACCTCTTTTACTAATCTTTCTTCACTCATTCTTTCCATGTATCCAAACCATCCCAATACTCTTTCATCAACCCTATCTCCCAACTCCCTTTCCACCCCTGCTCTCCTCCTCACCTCCTCGTTTCTCACTCTATCCAGCCTAGTAACCCCTACCATACTTCTCAGGCATTTCATCTCAAACACATTTAAACTTTTCCTCTCTTATGTTCCATGTTTGTGCCCCATACAGTGCTGTCAGCACTATCACCCCTTCATATAATCTCCTTTTAGCATCTATTCTCAAATGTCTCATTACACTTTTTAATCCAAGGCATTTACTTGCTTCTCTTAATCTACATTCTACCTCCACCCCCACCCCACCCTTTCCCACCACATTTGTACCCAAGTATCTAAAGCTATCCACTTCCTCCAGTCTCTTTCCCTTACTACTCGATTCCAATTTGTTGCCATTCTCTCCTCTTGTACATCTCATCACCTTACTTTTACCCACATTTATCTTCAGCTTCCTTCTTTTGCACACCTTCCCAAACTCTGTCACCAACATCCTTAATCCCTCTTCTGATCCTGCTACAACTAGAGTGTCATCAGCAAACAACAACTGGCTTATCTCCCACTTTTCTTCATTCTTTTTTTAACCAACTCCAATCCCCAGCCCATTACCCTTACATTTACCTCTTGCACCACCCCATCCATGTATTGATTGAACAGCCAAGGCAACATAATGCATCCATGGCAAAGTCCCACCTTTACCTCAAACCACTCTCTCCATTTCTAATTCTAACACAGTCTCTATACTCTCAAAAACTCTTGACTGTCCTTAACAGTTTTCCTCCTATCCTATATATTTGCAACACCTCACACAGTGCCTTCCTGTCTACCCTGTCATAAGCCTTTTCCAAATTCATACTGGCCCCCCAAAAAAAAGCATCCATACCTTTTCATAAAGCTTTCTCACATATCTGCCTTACTACAAAAATCTAATTTATGCAACCCCTTGCTGTCCTAAACCCACACTGTTCCTCACCAATTACTCACTCTGTTTCTTAATCTCCTCAATCAAAACCCTCCCATAAGCCTACCCAGCTACACTCAACAAACTGATTCCTCTGAAACTACTACACTCACACTTGTCCTATTTTCCCTTGTAAAGCAGAACTATATAGGCATTCCTCCAGTCCTCCGGTACCCTACCGTCTTTTAGACAAACATTAAACCACCTCACCAGCCAGTCCACCATCACTGTACCTCCCTTTCTTAGACACTCCACACGACACCCATAGAACCCCGGTGCCTTACCTGCTCTCATCATTTTAATAACTACTTTCACCTCATCTTTCCTTATTTCCCCTCCATTTTCTTCATTCATCACTGTCATTTTCTTAGCGTTTCCCACTGGAACTACCTTTCCCTCCCTATCCTCCTTTACATTTAGCAAATCCTTAAAATACTCTGCCCATCTTCTTACTGCCATCTCTTCTATTATCACCTCTCCATCTGCACCTTTTACCTTTTCTTTTCTACTTGATTCACCTCCTCTTCCTCTCTCCTTCCAAAACATCTTTTTATTACTTTCAATATTTTCTGTCATACTTTTAACCCACTACACATCTGCTCTCCTCTTTGTCTCCTTTATCTTATACTTTACTTCTCTTTTCTTTGTACCTCTCATCCTATTTTGTAACCAATCTGTGAATACTCATTTCTTCTCTTCTACAACCTTCTTCTCGTTTCATCATCCCACCACTCATTACCCTTCTATTTCCTCCCGTCCTCCTTGTTCTACACACCATCTTTGCACACCTAGTGACTCCTTGAAACATCCCCATTCCTCCTCCACTCCTAGTTCTACTCTATCCTTCACTCCCTCCCACTCCTCTCTCAGCTTCTTCTTGTACTTCTCCTTTTCTTTCTTATTTAAGTAGTTTACTCTATGCACCTTCCTACCTTCTCTCCTTTTCCTCTTTATCTATCCTCCACTCTCAACTTACTTTTCACAAAAAAAATTATCTGATATTGCCCCACTCTCTCCCCTTGGAATATGTACATCCAAAACTTTTCCTACTCTTCTCCTGGTTACCACTATATAGTCCATTAGAGCCCTATCTACCACCCTTTCCCATGTGTCCTTATGCTTGACTTTCTTCCTAAACACTGTATTTGCTATCATCAGCTCTCTAGACACATCACAACTCTCCACTGAGATATTTTCCTGGAACTCCACACTTCCCAACCACTCTGTCTACTGGTTCATCTCCTACCCTAGCACTGAGATCTCCCAATACCACTACACTGACATTTCTCCCTAAACCCTACACTCATTTAAATCTATCCAAAAGGCCTCCTTTTCCTCTACACTTTTCTCATTACCAGGCTCGACTGCACTTATAAAAAACCACATCTCCCTTCCCAGTTTCACCTTCATCCACAATAAGCTTGAAGAAACCTCCTTCCATTCCACCACATGTTTACCTATCTCTTTACTTACTAATATAGCCACCCTTTCTCTCCCTCATCCTCTCTTCTCTCCTGACACCCTCCCAAACTCAAACTTGATCCTCCCTTTCAACTTAATTTCACTCAATGCCAACACATCCATCTTTCTGCTCATAAACATACTGCCCATCTCTTCCCTTTTACTCTCATCTGTACCACATCCATGCACATTAAAAGACCCACACCTTAGGGTTCTAGTTGGAAAACACCTCCCAGACCCTCATATATATATATATATATTATATATATATATATATATATATATATATCTATATATCTATCTATCTATATATATATATATATATATATATATATATATATATATAGGTGGTGCTATGATGGGAGGGAGGGTGTAGGGGTGTGGAGTGTTTTCGGGGATGAAATGGGTGGGTATGTTTTTGTGCCTTGTCCTTTTTGGCTACCCCCCTGGTAAGGGGGGAAAAGGCCTTGGTATATGTATGTATGTATGTATGTATGTATGTATGTATATATATATATATATATATTATATATATATTATATATATATATATATATATATTTTTTTTTTTTTAAGGAATGTACCCTTTGGGTCTAGAGAGAGTAGTCTTTTCCCCATCCCTTTTACCTTTATTCTTTCTCCCCTACCACACGGCCACAGGGTTCGGCAAAAAGGAAACGAATATCATAACAGTATAATAAAGTAGAATAATTTCTCTAAAGAGATTTCCTCTATCACAGGCAAGATGATGTGTGGCTCTGGTCCATAGGGGTGCCCCATATAGATCCTAAAGTATCAGCTGCATGCTACTGAGCAGCTTTTATCCCCACAACAACATGCAGCCAATACTCCAGACAGGTTGTATGAATCTCAGATGTTTATGGTAAAGAAGTCAAACATCAAAGTGTGCGTGTTGATCATGTCTTGTTATTGAGCCAGTTTAATTGTGCTATTTCTATAATGAACTGTCAAATCCAATTAAACTGTGTCTGAACATATAATACATTAAGTTCAGGAGGTGCTAAGATAAGAGGGAAGGTGGAGGGGTGTGGAGTGTATTCAGGGATTGAATGGGTGTGAATGATTTTATGCCTTTTTCTTTTTGGCTACCCCCCGTGTAAGGGGGAAAAAGCCTTTGTATATGTATGTATGTATGTATTACCATTAAAATGTCAGAATTCTGTGTTGGGGCACCCCTCACAGTAAAAGTGACCCTATTTCATGCATCATCTAAAGGGTTCCCAGATAGGCCTGGATTATAAGCAACTGCTTCGTTTATAGGCCTAGTCGCAAGGTTAGGATTCCTGGAGGGAAGCACAATCGGCAACTCAATTGAACATTTTTTAATCTAGATAAAAGGAATGACCATGAATGATCTTAACAGCTACTTGCATGTAAAAATTCCTCTGAGGATTATTCATTTTCAAATACCTTTCAGCAAAAACTCTTTTCTTGAGGCTATATGTACGACTTTAAACTTTATTTTTAGATCAAGCACATGGTACATAGCTTCCATGTTAGGTTTTCTTTCTCCAAAATACTTATGAAAGAATATTTAACCATCGGCACATAACTTGGATTTCAAGTAACTATATAAACATAAAAATTCCCTTTCTTTTCCCAAGATCTAGATGAATGAACAACTTTTTCTTTTCTCAATATAGATTCTTCAGTTTTAGATGGCTAAAGATTCACATGACTGATCTGATGTCTATCCTGAAACTTCCCATTCCCAAGCTTTCATCCCAACCAAAACCTGCCAAGTTGAGAAAACGAGATCACACTGACCTGATAAAAAGGAGGGGGGGGGGGGTAAGCAAATGGTGTTGAGATAATATAGAATTTCATTATCAATGCCTCCTTGACCATAGCTCCTGCTGGTTCATACCTGGCCCCTCCCTATACTCACCTCATGGTCATTCATTTCTGCGTTGACCCAATCATTCTCGACCATCTTGTCCCCCTTCTCCCCGGTGCCTCCTCGTATGGTGCCCAGGTTGTTGGGCTGCTGCAAACAATCAGACTTCTTTAGCTACAGGTTCTCCCCCATCACCACCTAACCCTTCCCTCCTTCCTTTCTCCGCTTTTCAGGGCTGTTTCTTCCACCTCTTTTAACATGTCAAAATATGTACATCTCAAACTATGAAACATGCCAATTGATCAATGACCTAAACAGGTTCAAGAAATAAAGCAACATGCCTAAATAAATCTATCAATACAACACCTAAGAAACCTGGATTCAATTGGAATTTCTTTCTTCAATCATTTAAGCCATACCATTCCATATAATTTCAGAGCCTACATTTTACTTTTGTCATTTGAGCATCAACCCACCCATACTTGTCCGTTTTTTGCAGCTTCTCAAATTCTCCTGATCCATCTCATTCATCCTGTCACTCCCTATACCCATCTATGGCATACACTTGTTCATACAAATGATGCAAATGTGGGATCTAATCTGAATATTAACCAAAACATACGTATGTGTGTATGTCTGCATGTGTGTGTGTGTGTATTTACCGAGTTGGATTTTATGGGAAGGGGAGCTATGCTTGTGGTGTCCCCGTCTTCATATCTCGTTATATCTAGACTGTTTTTAAATTCGTGTATCGTTTTTGCACACACCACATTTTCATCTAATTTGTTCCAAACGTCTATTACCCTGTGGGGAAAGCTGTTCTTTTTCAGGTCTCTTCTATAACTGTCTTGATTTTCTTTCCGTGTCCTCTTGTATCTCTACTATCCCATTTTATTAGATCCTCTCTATCAATAGTTTCTATGCCTTTCATGATTCTATAGTAATCAAGTCTCCTCTCTCTTTTCTTTGCTCTAATGTCTGTAGCTCAGTTTTGCTAGTCTCTCTTCATATGATAGTTCTGAGAGTGTTGGTGCAAATTTCGTAATTGTTCTTTGTATTCTTTCAAGTTTTGTTATACATTTTTTTGTCCATGGTGACCACGTCACCACTGCATACTCCAATCTTGGTATCAAAGTGACTAGTATTTTCTTCACCATTTCTTCGTCCAGGTATGTACAGTAGCCGCGAAAAGTTTGGGCGCAAAATTATAGGCGCCCAACTTTCCCCTAAACTCAAAACATGCAAAAAATACAACTTTCCACACAAACTTTTCGCTATTTTTTAATGCTAGCGTTTGTACACGTATTTAGCCGAGACAATACACACTATTTGGCAACTCTGTTTAGGCGCACTCGATGTCACATGGAGTCACTTTCTAAACATCTCTCACGGAGAGTAGTCTTTTTTTTTGCGGTGGTCTCTGTTTTTGTGCCTTGATATCTCCGTAATGGGAAGTGGTAAAGAGCTGGAAAGAGACACAGTTGTTACAATCATAACCCTCTATAAGGAGGGTTATAAGTGTAAAGATATTGCTACTCATGTGGGAATTGGAGTGCGTCAAGTGCAAAAGTGGACCAAGAAATTTCGAGACGAAGGAAGTGACATCATTCGTACTCCAAAGCATCGCTCTGGTCGGCCAAGGAAGATATCAAATCGTACTTCTACGGTTCTAACTGCCTCCTATGGTTATTAGGAGGCAGTTAGAACCGTAGAAGTACGATTTGATATCTTCCTTGGCCGACCAGAGCGATGCTTTGGAGTACGAATGATGTCACTTCCTTCGTCTCGAAATTTCTTGGTCCACTTTTGCACTTTACGCACTCCACTTCCCACATGAGTAGCAATATCTTTACACTTATAACCCTCCTTATAGAGGGTTATGATTGTAACAACTGTGTCTCTTTCCAGCTCTTTACCACTTCCCATTACGGAGATATCAAGGCACAAAAACAGAGACCACCGCAAAAAAAAGACTACTCTCCGTGAGAGATGTTTAGAAAGTGACTCCATGTGACATCGAGTGCGCCTAAACAGAGTTGCCAAATAGTGTGTATTGTCTCGGCTAAATACGGGTACAAACGCTAGCATTGAAAAATAGCAAAAAGTTTGGGTGGAAAGTTGTATTTTTCGCATGTTTTGAGTTTAGGGGAAAGTTGGGGCGCCTATAATTTTGCGCCCAAACTTTTCGCGGCCACTGTATATGCCACTTTCATTGTTCTTATTAAATTATAAGTTTCTCCAAAAATTTTGTTCATATGTTTTTCAGGGGACATATTATTCATAATAATGACTCCCAGGTCCTTCTCATTTTCTGCTTTTTTAATTTCTTCCTCTCCCAATTTATATGATCTCACTATTCTTTTTTGCTTCTTCCAAATTCCATTATACTACACTTCTTAATGTCAAATTCCATCACCAACTTCCTACTCCATTCCCATACTTTATTGAGATCACTCTGCAACGACTCACAATCTTCTAGTGTTAATTTTTTCAACAATTTTATATCGTCCACAAAGAAGGTCATATAACTTTCAATTTCTTTTATCCATATCATTGATATATATATATATATAGCAAATATTATTGGGGCCAGAACTGTTACTTGTGGAACTCCATTAATCACTTCATCCCAATTAGAGTGTTTGTCTCTTATCATCACTCCTTTTTCTTGCATGCAAAAAGTCTTCCATCCAAATTAGCAGTTTGCCTTCCATCCACTTCAGCAGTTTGCCCTGTATTCCTCCTGCAGTTTCGAATTTCTTTAGCAATTTCTTATGTGGCACTTTATCAAAACCTTTTTCAGGTCTAGAAATGCACAATCAGCCCATCCATCTCTTTCCTGTATTACATCTATTAGCCTTGAATTGAAACACATTAAGTTTGTGACGCATGATCGTCCTTGTCTAAATCCAAATTGCCTTGGATTTAGTACGTTTTTTTTTTCCCAAATGCCTTACCCATCTAATTTTTATCATTTTTTCACAAATTTTAGCTATCGTGCTTGTAAGAGAGACTGGTCTATAGTTAGTAGGGTCTTCCTTGTTTCCCCCTTTATATATTGGTACTATATTTGCTCTTTTCCAATCTTCTGGAAATTTTCCTTCTTTCAATGAACTGCTTATTAGACTATGTATTTTGTCTGTTAGTTCATTCCTGCATTCTCTCAAAATCCAGTTTGCCATTTCATCTGGTCCATGCAATTTTCTGACATCGAGATTACTCGTGATTATTTCTTTCCTTGTTACTTCTATCTCTTTCATAGGGGGACTCTCCTCCCACTCAATATCTCTAAGTTGAAAGTTCTCCTTTGTAAACACCAATTTAGAATGCTTGTTCATAATTTCTGTCATTTCTATTTCCTATGTGAACTCATCTCCTCCTCATAGTTTCTCTAATTCTTGTTTGTTTTTCAGTTTGTTGTTTACAAATCTGTAAAATAGTTTTGGTTGATCTTTACATTTTTCTATGACATCTTTTTCGTATTTTCTCTTTTCTTCTCTGCACACTTGTACATATTCATTTCTATAACTAGTATATATTTTCCATTTTTTCAGGTCTTTTGTCTTTTTTCCATTTTATCCAAGCTTTATCCCTTTTGTCTTTTAACTCCCTACATCTTTTGTTGTACCAACACTTTACATATACTTTTTCTTGTTTTTGTCTTGGAACATACTTTTCCACTCCTTTATAAATTTGTCAAAATATTCCATTTCTCTTCTACTGTTGTTTCCTCCTTGTGTATCCTTTCCCAGTCTGCTTTTTGAAAGAATTCTCTAACTTTATATATATATATATATATATATATATATATATATATATATATATAAATCCATACAATCTTACCTTTCTATACTGTTCGTATTTTTCCATGTATTTTTCCTCATTTAGTTCCAGTTCATCCAATGTGGTCACTTTTAATTATTGGTGTCTTATATTCAATCTTGTCCACTATTTCGGGTTCTGAGGTGATTATTAGGTCCATTCTCGATGGTTCTTCCTCATTTCTGTACCTAGTATTCTCTTGTATCCATTATGTCATTGTATGTTCTATAATCATATCAAGTAGTACATTTCCCCATAGGTCATCTCCACCCTTCACTGTCATCTCTTCCCAGCAGAGTTCTTTACAAAGTCACCCATTATAACTATTCTTCCTCCATCTTCCATTATCTTATTTAGTGTTATCCTTGTGTCTTCTAATATATTTTTGTGTTCTCTCTTTTCCCATGAAGCCATTTTAGGAGGCACATAATTTACCACAAACTTCCTGCTCTTCCCATCCCTATCCTCCACTTCCATCATAATCATCTCTATTCTTTCCATTTGTGACATTCCTCACATTTATATCCTTCTTAGTCAAAAACATAACTCCACTCCCTTGTTTTACCTCTTTGTTTCTAATCCAATAATTATATGCACCATGTCCTACACTATTTGGTGATAGTTGACCTTTCAATTTTGTCTCTACAATTCCCATTATGTCCAGTTCTTTTTCCTTCAGGTAATCATTCAGTTTATTCAAGCCTGCTATTAAGCCACCTATATTTGTGTAAGACACTTTTAATTTTCTGCTACTTCCATTGTGTTTTCTGTTTCCCTTCTGTTTTTCTCTGCTATGAACCATTTCCTCACTTTCATATCCACTACTCTCCAATAGAATTTCTCTTTGTCTGTTCTTTTCTTGTTTTTTTCCTTAGCTTCTAGTCTTTTTGTTTTCTCATCTTCTTTTTCCTCTTTATTCATTTCTCTTTTTATCCATACATGTTTATACTGATCACTTTTTGCTAGTTTCACTGTTTTTGCTAAGATATTCTCTGCTTTCGTTTGTGACAGGAATTTAACCTTAATTGGTCTGGTCTTATCTGTATTGTATTTCCCTATTCTATATGTTTCTTCAATTTCTTTCCCTGTTTCTTGTTCATCCTCTTGAACTACCTCTAATATCTTGTTTATCTTTTCCTTCTCTTTTACTCTTGTAGTCCTACTTGGATTATGCTTCTCTTCCATCCCTAATACATTTCTTTTTATCCACTAAGTCTCTTACTATATTCTCCTTCTCCCTCATCACTTTAACAACTGTGTCCTTAGTTTTTTTCTTTCGCCTGTAGTGTCACTATATCTCTAAATTCAATTTTGTTGTTCTTTTGGACTTTTCTCCAACCCTGTACCTCTTTTGCTATGGACTCTTTATTCTCTTTATTATTCTTCTTTAATGCCTCATTCTCATCTTTTAATTCTTTTAACTGTCTTTTTAATTCATCTATTTCTTTATTTAGGTTTTGGTTCTCCTTCTTTAGTTCTTCCAATTTATCAACTCTGTGTAATCCGTGTAAGTTGACTGAACCTAACTTCCCACTGTTCATTCATTTTCTCTAGATTTTCCTCTTAGACTAGCTAATCGAGGGAAGTTGTCATCCCCTCCCTCATTAAATTCATGGAAATTATTATCTCCACTTTCTATTGTGTTGTTCTTATCTATATTTCTAATTCTAATGCCTTTACTGATATTTTCAACTTCACCTGCATCGTCTGCAGCCCTTTTGTTTACATTCCTTCTGATGTCCAGGGGAGCTCGTTCGTCTCCTTCGTCATTTTCTTCCATTTTCCTCACTAACCCCTCCCCTTCTCCTTTTTCTTCACCTGCCCACTACACCATGAGCTTTTCCCTTCCTTTTTAATACAACAAAGGTACTCCCTCATCATTGAAATCTGCGAAAATCTTGTTTTTTCCGGAGTTCCAATCATTGCCGTCTCTCTGCCAATTGTGTGTGTGTATCTGTGTGTCATTTTGTCCAGTAAGTCAAACAGTCTTTGACAACTTTCAAATTCCAGTTTCACAAGTGACAAACTTTCAAACCTCTGAAAGTTGTGTCTCATATGAGTATGTCACATTCATCACTTGCTCTTCAATAAATGTGCATTTCATTACAAGGTATAAAAATATACAAACACAATAAATAGGAAGAACAGAAGAAAAAGGTCTGCTGGAAATGTATGAATGGCTGGGAAGGAAGCAGACATGAAGCTTATTTGAATGATTTAGAAGATCTTTCAGGCTGTATACATCAATTGTCTTTGAACACTAAGATTGACAACGTGGAATATTTAGGTGGATATAAAGGGTAACCTTGAGGGAAGAAAAGGTGAAAAAGATCTGGATTGTTCCAGATTCTTTTTTCAAATTTGGCTGGGTTCAGATAATACCAGCAAGATTCAAATTTTGGTCAGATTCCAGGTTTTTATTACAATAATCAGGAAAAATTGTGGAGTTGATGACTAAGGACTTAGTTTTTTAACATTTAATTATGTGTATGAATTTGTACAATTCGATTATCACTGATTGTAAAACATTTTGATTTTTCAAAGTATTATTATTATTTAGGAGAAAAAAAAATTGAGTTCAGGGTTCAAGAAACCATAAGGAGTGACTAATGTGGAGCCTAAACTGTGCCAGAGGTGCACTCAAAGTTTCACTCAAAATTTTTTACTTCTTGCTTTTTTGCCTCACACAACCTTACACTTGATAAATATTACAATATTTGAACAGGTTTATTTGATAAAAATTTGCTAGTTTACATCTTTTTTTATCATAAACCCCTATTTTATGAGCAGTCTTGGAGTGCTTGTTTTGTGATCCAAATGTAAATGTATTTCTGTGCAGATGTGTGTAGATGTGTTATGCAGTGCAAGTGGAGGGTTGTTGTAGATATCCGAGTATTATGATGCTATCCCCCCCCCAACCCCAGGTGATTCAGCCTGTGTGATGTAGATGGGTGAGTAGGGGTGAGGGTTCTTGCATAGAACTGTATGCCTATCATGTGATGTTAAACGAGGAAGATTTTGGTTTCTGTGTCATTCTATTGGGATGGTTTTAGTGCACCATGTTATTATTCTCAATGCTTCATTTTGTATAATTTGTAGGATGTCTATACTTGTTTACCTTTCATATGCACCATGCCATGGGACTATAGTTGAGTGTTAGTGATGATTTTTTTTGGAAGGAAGCCTCCATTCTATAATTTCTCAGAAACTGTTCTAGTTTTTCCAAGTATGCTTCAGTGTTCTTAGCACCTATTTTGTAGTTACTTTACTGGGTTATCATTGGTGTCATGTGGCTACATCAGGGAGGGACTGAGGGACTGAGGGACTTAGGGACATTTATAGTCCTTGAGTCCTTTAGATTTTATTCTTTTGGGTTACTCTGCACTGTCTGCCAGCCAAGAAGTCTCTTGCTATGATCTTTATCTACAGTACATGTCTATGAACTTTATCTGATCCCTTGTTTATGTCTTTTGCTACCATGACCATTCTTTATGGTGGCAATTTTTCATTAAATACCTTCAGCACCTGTAGTGTGATGCTTGTGATAAGTGTGCTGGTGGAGTGTCCCTCCTTGAATACATATTGATTTGTGGAAATGGAGGTGTTTCTTTCTGCTACCAATCTTTCCATTAATTTGGATATGGTAGAGAGTAACAAGACAATTCTGAAAGGTGCTGGGTTTTCTGTTAGTTTAATTTCTTCTTCTCTTCTATAACCTTCATCATCACACCACTCACTACCCTTCCTTCTATTTCCTCCCATCCTCCTTATTCCACACACCAACTTTGCAAACCTTGTGTCTATTGTGACTCCCTCCTTCAACTATCCCCATTCTTCCTCCACCTCTAGTTCTACTCTATCCTTTACTCCCTCCCACTCCTCTCTCAGCTTCTTCTTGTACTCCTTCTCCTTTAAACACTTTAAGTACCTCCCTATCTTCTGCCCTTTTCCTCTTTCTCCATCTATCCTCCACTCTCAACTTCCAAAAAATAATCTGATATTCCCTCCCTCTCTCCCCTTAGAACATGTATACCCAAAACTCTTCTTACTCTTCTCCTGATTACCACTACATAGCCCATTAAAGCCCTATCTACCACCCTTCTATCCACCACCCTCTCCCATGTGTACTTATGCTTGACTTTCTTCTTAAACATTGTATCTGCTATCATTAACTCTCTCTGTAGACATTTCTCCACCATCAACTCTCCACTACAATTTTTTCCTGGAATTCCACACTTCCCAACCACTCCATCTATTGGTTCATTTCCTATCCTAGCATTAAGATTTCCAAATACCACTACATTGATATTTCTCCCTAAACCCTTTTTGCACTCATTCAAATCTATCTAAAAAGCCTCCCTTTACTCTACTCTCTTCTCACTACCAGGCCCATATGCATACAAAAACCCACATCTCCCACCCAGTTTCCCCTTCATACACATTAACCTAAAAGAAACCTCCTTCCACTCAACCACACTCCATCAAACATTTACCTATGGAACATAAGATAGGAAAAGTTTAGATGTGTTTAAGATGATATGCCTGAGAAGTATGGTAGGGGTTACTAGGCTGGACAGAGTGAGAAACGAGTTGAAGAGGAGAGTAGGGGGGATGGAAAGGGAGTTGGGAGATAGTGTTGATAAAAGAGTATTGGGATGATTTGGACACATGGAAAGAATAAGTAAATATTAGTAAAAGAAGTGTGGAAGGCAGAGGTGGAAGGAGTGAACATGAGGGGGTGACCAAGGATGAAATGGATGGATGGGGTAAAGGGACATTTGGAAAGAGAGGAATGTCTGTTGAGGAAGGGAGAAGGAAATAGGGGTGAGTGAAGAATGGTTGTGTATGGATGATGCTGTGATGCATGGAAGGGAGTGGGTAGGGGATGGGGGGTGAGGGAGCATGCATAAATGATATTTTGATGCAGCCCAAAAGGATTTCTTCCAGTCTTCTCTTTTTCTGCATGAGGAGACGGAGAAGGGGGGTTGCCAATTAAATGAAGCAGCCTTGCTATGGATGTGCTGTGTCTTGCTACATTATTTCTGACCCAGGGCAGTGGGCAAGATGCAGGGATAACCCATCATCCAGGAGGAGCCAAGATAAGAGGGAGGGAGGGGGGTGAATGGGAGTGGAATATGTGAGGATGGAATGGGTGGGAGTGGATTTTATGCCTTTGTTTTTTGGTTACCTCCCTTGTAAGGGGGAAAACATGTTGGAATATGCATGTTATTTAATTTCAATATGGTTATTATATGGGCTCTTTCCCAGTGGATTTTTCAGAACGCTAAAATTTTGTTGTCCTACTAGGAGTGGTTGAAAGTATCAGTCAACACCTTTACTGAATTTGGGCCTAGGTGTTTTAGATACATGTGTGAGATCATATCTGGACCATCTGTATAGGAGTGTCTATTTTATTATTGCCCCTTCCACATCTTTATTTGAAAAAGAGGGTGGCATCTTTATTAAGTCTATTTTTTTAACCTTATTTTCTTGTTTTCTGGAATTGTGCACTTGAAACCTGTTTTGGAGAAGTGTTTATAATTGATACTGACAGCATTGCTCTTTTGATGATGGTATTTTTCTTTGAGTTGATCCAATTGCTTCATGGGTAGGGGGAATTCAATTGAGTTTTTGATGATTTTATAGTTCCCCACATTTTGTTGTTTAGAGATTTGATTGATGTCTTTACAACAGGGAATCTGTGATTTCTCCATCAGATTCTGTCTTTCTCCACTTACGGGAGCAGTCACTTATCAGCACTTGTTGCACACTTTCCATATTATACAATCATCTATATCAATAAAACTAAAATAAACAGAACATTATATAATAGTGGACTGTTCACATTTTCAGTTAAAATTGCTCTGAAGCTCCTACCTGCACTCAAACTTAAACACTGGAATACTGAACAAGTTCACAGTTCGTGTCTGGTTGTATCTTCTGTCAGTATAACAGTTGTTGAAGCAATCAAAGGTTCCAAATTCAAAAGAGCACATTAGATATATGATGCAACATCTATTGCAAAATGCATCAACCATTGATGATGCAATTCAGCTGTTCATACTGTAGCAGGTAATGTTGTATGCAGTGTATATTGCCACCCCTGTGTGATAACATGAGCCTACTGATTTTGTACATGTAATTGTATTCAAAATGATGGGTGAGATATAGGGATAACCCATCATCCAGGAGGAGCCAAGATAAGAGGGAGGTAGGGGTGGTGAATGGGGTGAAGTTCAAAGGGGTAGGAATGAAATTATGCCTTTTGACTTTGGTTACCCTTGTAAGGGAGAAAAAGCCTTTGGTATATACATGTATGCATACATGTATGTATATATGTATGTATGTATGTCTGGGGTAAAAGCACAATTTGGAAGTCAACCGAGGTAGAAGATAAATGACAATGCACAGCCACATGCATGATGTGACTTGAAAATGTAGCCACATACATCACGTGACATTATTAATACAATATTTTACACCAAGTTTTCATCTTGGGCAGAGAGGGAAAGGGACAGAAAGAGGAGAGGGAGAGGAGAGGTAGAAGAGAGGAAAAGGAGAGGGTGAGGAGTGAGCAGAGGGGAGGAAGAGGGAGAGGGCAGAAGAGAAACATGCTTCAAGAAAAGCTTGGAAAGATAGTGTATACCTGGATTTGGAGAGGGCATATGATGAAGTACCTCATAATAGATTTTTGTAAAAACTGGAAGATATTAGAGCCCTTAAATAAAAAGAGAGAAAGACATGACTTATAGTAGTGTTCTGGTCAGGAAAGGGAGTTGATAAAACTGACAGAAGATCTTGTCAACTGGAACAACAGTTGTGAAATCATGGGAAGAAATTCAAAAGTGTAAACAATGCCAAGAAATAGTTTTCCATACAAATACATTAATTCCAGGAATAGCTTACCAGCTATTATAGTTCAAATCAAATACATAAACAAATTCACAGCTACATACAATAGTTGAGGGAAAAAAAAAAATAATAATAAAAAAAAAAATAAATAAATAAATAGGACCTCATTAGTATATCATCTACAGTAGCCGCGAAAAGTTTGGGCGCAAAATTATAGGCGCCCCAACTTTCCCCTAAACTCAAAACATGCGAAAAATACAACTTTCCACCCAAACTTTTCGCTATTTTTCAATGCTAGCGTTTGTACCCGTATTTAGCCGAGACAATACACACTATTCACACGGTTCTAACTGCCTCCTACGGTTATTAGGAGGCAGTTAGAACCGTAGAAGTACGATTTGATATCTTCCTTGGCCGACCAGAGCGATGCTTTGGAGTACGAATGATGTCACTTCCTTCGTCTCGAAATTTCTTGGTCCACTTTTGCACTTGACGCACTCCAATTCCCACACGAGTAGCAATATCTTTACACTTATAACCCTCCTTATAGAGGGTTATGATTGTAACAACTGTGTCTCTTTCCAGCTCTTTACCACTTCCCATTACGGAGATATCAAGGCACAAAAACAGAGACCACCGCAAAAAAAAGACTACTCTCCGTGAGATGTTTAGAAACAGACTCCATGTGACATCGAGTGCGCCTAAACAGAGTTGCCAAATAGTGTGTATTGTCTTGGCTAAATACGGGTACAAACGCTAGCATTGAAAAATAGCGAAAAGTTTGGGTGGAAAGTTGTATTTTTCGCATGTTTTGAGTTTAGGGGAAAGTTGGGGCGCCTATAATTTTGCGCCCAAACTTTTCGCAGCCACTGTATACAGTACAATTAGGTAAATACACAGATTTTTCATACACTATCTTAACCTCTTCCATACAATGATACCAACGTAAGTGTCGTGAGGCATAAGTACAAGGATGCTAGCATCAGGGTCTTGATTATATTTATTTTGTAGTTGTGGCCAGGTGACCCCCAAATTCTGTGAACTGGTTTGATCATGTTTTCTGTTTGTTATTACTCGAGTGAAAGACAACAAATAATACAGCAAAGACTTTAATATTTCATAACACGAGTGGTGTGATGCAACGTACATTAGGCATCCGATGCTGCGAGCGAGAATTTAATTCGCACTGAAGAGGTTATTTAGATTTCTAATCCATATCTTATACAAATATGCCATACAGAAAATGAATGCAATAAGTATCTATCTTACAAGTCACTGTAACATGCAACCTCAGCATTATCTTTCAATCTCAAACCCACACTGCCAGCCTTCATTCCCAACATGCCATTACACCCTTTACAATGTGAAAGTACACTACACTTAACTATGATGTGTTTCATCATCGTCAACAAGTGAACATGTTTGACTGGTTTTCTTTTTACTATGCATTCAATACAACAAGATCTTTTTCCACCATGCAATACACCTACATCCACAAACCAAACCCATACCCACTCTCTCTCTCTCTCTCTCTCATTTTCTGCATTAGGTGCTATGTGTACGTTATGTTTATGAAGGAACTGAAGCAGCTCTACATGTTTGCAATACTTTGATGATTCAGATTAACATCATGAACTCCGCCCTATCACACACTGGACACCGAAGCGAAAGGAAGTGCAGCGATTGAGCGCATATCTAGTGGTTTTGTCACTGAACAAGAAGGAAACCAGTTGTTATTGTGTAGGATGGGTAAGCTGTTGTTCTCAAGTGACCAGTAAAAGAAATCCAGTTCTTGAAAAAAGTATAGTTTTGGTAAAATGGAGAAAGAAAAAGAAGAAAAAATAATAAGCGAACCAACGAAGAGAGGACTGGATGTAAGCATAGTAGAAAGTCCAAGATGTGTCATCCCCAAAAGACATTGCTTGATAGATGCTCCAAGGAAAAACCAAAGGTGGGAAAATAACAGTTTTTCAGGGTTTCACAGAAACCCAGGTGAAATAGGTAAAAGCTTAGATATAGATAGAGAAATTAGATAGAGTAATGCATTATGAAATTGCAAAGTAAATGACTTAATGGAATAAATCTTAGATTTAAAACTGGATTACCGAGCTGTACTTAGGGAACTGGTTACTTTGCATAAGAGTAATGAGCAAACAATTAAAGAATTAAGTGACCTAAAGAACAAAATTGAAATCCTCAAAAGAGAAAGCAAAAGAATGAAGAAAGAGGACAAAAATAAAAATGAAGAACTGAAAAAGGAGGTCAAAGAGCAATTACAAGTAGTGACCGGAATGGTGGAAGAGTCAATCAAAGAAACAGACCTCATTGGTAAAAAATCAATGGAAATAAGAACAGGAAAATCAAAAATTTCTTTTAGAGAAATATTACAAAAGCAGATGGAGGAAAATACAAAAGAAACAGTTATGAAAGTAATTAAAGAAAAGGAAAATTGGGTGAGAGATACAGTTGACAAAGGTAAGTGCATTGTGATGCAAACATAGTACCAATATATAAAGGAGGAAATAGGGAAGATCCTACCAACTTCAGACTGGTATCCCTTACAAGCACAGTAGCAAAAATATGCGAAAAAGTTATCAGAAACAAATGGACCAAACACTTGGAAGAAAATAAAATAGTAAACCCTAAACAATTTGGCTTTAGAAGTGGAAGATCGTGTACCACAAACCTAATTTGCTTTTACTCGAGATTAATTGAGATAATACAAGAAAGAGATGGCTGGGCAGATTGTGCCTTCTTGGACTTGCAGAAGACATTTGACAAAGTACCACATAAAAAATCAATAAGAAAAATTGAAACAATAGGAGGAATACAAGGTAAGCTGCTGGAATGGATAAAGGATTTCTTAATTGGGAGAAAAACGAGAGTGGTACTTTGAGACAAAAATTTGAACTGGGAAGACGTGAAGAGTGGCGTCCCACAAGGCTCTGTATTGGCTCCTTTAATGTTTGCCATATATTATGCTGTTGTTTATTTGTGATGGAATGTTTTTGAGTGTATGTGCTATTGTGTGGTGGCTACAGCTCCAACAGATGTAAACAAAGCTTCTGACAGTCCCTATACATATCCTGTCAAAAAAGATCCTTGAGTTGGACACCCACAACAATGAAAAGAAATCACTGACAAACCTCTTCGCTGGCAACTAGGGCAGAGGATCTCAGAACAATCATCTACTAGGAACCAAGAGTGTGTACAATGGAGTCTCCTTCCCCCCCACCACCAATAACCAAGGAAAAAAAAAAAAAACTCTCAATATATATATAGATGAGTGACCTTAACACAACTAATCTGGAGCATAATATCAATGCTCTACTTTCCCATGTTCAGAAATGCGGCTGAACTTCCAGACAGACAACTTAACTGTATGATACAATAACCGTTCAAATATTACAAAAAAGAGCTTTAAGCTATGCCACATAGGACAGTTACCTACCTGTTGAGATGTGTCAGGATAAAGCAGTGACATATGCTGTGCAAGGAGAGACAGTCCACCTTGGTTTGTGAAGACATGAAGAGTTGATGGCAGAGGCACTGTTAAGGCCAAGGATGCATCTCGGCTGGCTTCAGTATCTTTGGCAAAGATAAAAGAGCAATTCAAAAATGAATATTACTTACAGTGCCAGGTCATGGAAACACAAGTAATTTTCATACATAGAGAATATTACACTGCATGTTAGTAGTAATTATAGTAGTTGCTGTTGTTGTTGTGAAAGGTCCTCACCTCATGACATACCAATAACAAGTATCAAATATTTGTTGAAACCAAAGGTCAATAAAAACACAAAAGAGCTTTTAGTGCTCAAACAACAAAGGAGCACACTGGCAGACCACACAATACTGAGAAAATAGGGAGCTAGGAACAGGGATGAGAGAGACAGGAGAAAGAGGAGAGAAAAAGGGAACGAGGTAAAGTGTGTAGGGGGGAGGGAGGAAGGAGAGGAAAAAGGAGGAAAAGGAAAGAGAGAAGGGAAGAGGGAAGAGGAGAAGGGGAAAAGTGGAGAAGAAGGGAGGGGGAGAGGGGGAGAAGGGGAAAAGTGGAGAAGGGGAGAGGGAGAGAGGGGGAGAAGGGGAGAGGGGGAGAAGGGGAGAGGGAGAGAGGGGGAGAAGGGGAGAGGGAGAGAGGGGGAGAAGGGGAGAGGGAGAGAGGGAGAGAGGGGGAGAAGGGGAGAGGAGGTGAGGGGGAGGGGGTGAGGAGAAATGAAGTCTCATCTTATACTGCACAAGTTCTGTCCCCATGCAATAAAAACTAACCATCTTAGAAAAACTACTACTCAGACCTTAAACTGACCTCTGGACAACTCTCGACTTTGCTGCAGGAGTCGGAGTGAAACATGAGGTGTAGGAGCCTGTCCTTCATTACGCAGTGCTGCCATTACTTGTCCTAAGGTCATGATACTTGGTAGTCCGCTCCCCGTGCCTAGGCTGTCATGCACTAAGATGTAATGGCTTGTGTTGGTAGTAGAGGCAGTCGCATTAACTGTACTGGCAGTAGTAGTGGTAGTAACAGTAGTCATACTAGGTGTTCGAACCGTTGATGTGGGAAGTGGTGAAGATACCTTACCACTGGCCAGAGAGGTATCTTGTTCTGTGGAGAAAAAGTACATCAACTGCATTAACAGAATTTCTTAAATGTTTCTAAACATCATTCCCATACTGGAGTATTGGTTCTATAGTAATCAATACTTAGGGGCTTTTGTGACACACCTACAAACCAGTTACACAGTAGTCTTCATTCAGCTACAAGAACAAAATAGATATAATCAGGATGCCAGCATCCTCATATATCCGCTTGCACCTCATGATGTCAATGTCAGCATAATCATATACTAAGGGTTAAAACCACTGCAGATTGAGAGCAGGGGCAGGGGTAATCCAGACACTTCCAAAAGCAAGAGATGAGACGGACGATGAAAAGGCAGAACTAGAACAGATTTGAACAAAGGAAGGGGGTGTATTTACCTAGTTGTATTTTACGGGAAGGGGAGCTATGCTCGTGGTGTCTCGTCTTCATATCTCGTTTTATCTAGACTGTTTATAAATTTGTGTATCGTTTTTGCACACACCACATTCTCATCTAACTTGTTCCAAATGTCTATTACCCTAAGGGGAAAGCTGTTCTTTTTCAGGTCTCTTCTATAACCGTCTTTCTTGATTTTCTTTCCGTGTCCTCTTGTATCTCTACTATCCCATTTTATCAGATCCTATCAATAGTTTCTATGCCTTTCATGGTTCTATAAATAGAAATCAAGTCTCCTCTCTCTTTTCTTTGCTCTAATGTCTGTAGCTCAAGTTTTGCTAGTCTCTATTCATATGATAGTTCTGAGAGTGTTGGTGCGAATTTCGTAATTGTTCTTTGTATTCTTTCAAGTTTTGTTATACATTTTTTTGTACTTTGTGACCGCATCGTCACTGCATACTCCAATCTTGGTCTTATCAAAATGACTAGTATTTTCTTCACCATTTCTTCGTCCAGGTAAGTGCCACTTTAATTGTTCTTATCAAATTATAAATTTCTCCAAAAATTTTGTTTATATACTTATCAGGGGACATATTATTCATAATAATGACTCCCAGGTCCTTCTCATTTTCTACTTTTTTCATTTCTTCCTCTCCCTTTTTATATGATCCCACTATTCTTTTTTTGCTTCTTCCAAATTCCATTATACTACACTTCTTAATATTCAATTCCATCTCCCACTTCCTACTCCATTCCCATATTTTATTGAGATTACTCTGCAGCGACTCAATCTTCTACAGTGTTCACTTTTTTCAACAATTTAGCATCGTCCGCAAAGAAGCTCATATAACTTTCAATTCCTTTATCCATATCATTAATATATATAGCAAACATTATTGGGGCCAGAACTGTTCCTTGTGGAACTCCACTAATCACTTCATTCCAATTAGAGTGTTTGCCTCTCATCATCACTCATTTTTCTTTCATGCAAGAAGTCTTCCATCCACTTCAGCAGTTTGCCCTGTATTCCTCCTGCAGTTTCTAATTTCTTTGGCAATTTCTTGTGTGGCACCTTATCAAAACCTTTTTCAGGTCTAGAAATGCACAATCAGCCCATTCATCTCTTTCTTGTATTACATCTATTAGCCTTGAATTGAAACACATTAAGTTTGTGATGCATGATCGTCCTTGTCTACATCCAATTTGCCTTGGATTTAGTACATACATACATACATATACCAAGGCTTTTTCCCCCTTACAAGGGAGGTAGCCAAAAAGGAAAAGGCATAAAATCATTCCCACCCAATCCATCCCTGAATACACTCCACACCCCTCCACCCTCCCTCTTCCCTCTTATATTAGCACCTCCTGGATGACGGGTCATCCCTGCACCTTGTCCACTGCCCTGGGTCAGAAGCAGTGTCGCAAGACACAGCACATCCACAGCAAGGCCGCTTCATTAAATTGGCGTCCCCCCTCTCCGTCCCCCCATGCATAAAAGGAGAAGATGGGGAGAAATCCCTTCGGGCTGTGTCAAATTTTGCTCACACATAATACCTCACCCCCTATCCCCCGCCCATTCCACCTCATGCATCACATCATCATCCATATACAACCATTCTCCATTCACCCGTCTTCTGTCCTCTCCCGTCCTTCCTCAACAGACATTCCCCTCTTCCCCAAAGCCCCCTTCACCCCATCCATCCACCTCATCCTAGGACGTCCCTTCATGTTCACTCCCTCCACATCTGCCTTCCATACCTCTTTTACTAGTCTTTCTTCACTCATTCTTTCCATGTGTCCAAACCATCCTAATACTCTTTCATCAATCCTATCTCCCAACTCCCTTTCCACCCCCGTTCTCCTCCTCACCTCCTCATTTCTCACTCTATCTAGCCTAGTAACCCCCATCATACTTCTCAGACATCTCATCTCAAACTCCTTCTCTCTTCCTCTCTTATGTTCCATGTTTCTGCCCCATACAGTGCTGTTTGCACAATCACTCCTTCATACAGTCTCCTCTTAGCATCCATTACCAAATGTCTATTCCTCATTACACTCTTCAATCCACCAAGGCATTTACTCGCTTCTCTCAATCTACATTCTACCTCCACCTTTTCCTGCCACATTTGCACCCAAGTATCTAAAACTATCCACTTCCTCCAGTCGCTCTCCCTTAATGCTCACTTCCAGTCTACTGCCACTTTCACCCCTTGTACATCTCATCACCTTACTTTTACCCACATTTATCTTTAGCTTTCTTCTATCGCATACTCTCCCAAACTCTGTCACCAACTTCCTCAATCCCTCCTCCGATCCTGCCACAAGCACAGTGTCGTCAGCAAACAACAGATGGTTCACCTCCCACTTTTCTCCATTTTTTTAAACCACCTCCAATCCCTGACCCACTACCCTTGCATTTACCTCTCGCACTACCCCATCCATGTATAAGTTTTTCCAAATGCCTTACCCATGTTATTTGATCCTTCTTTCACAAATTTTAGCTATCGTACTTGTAAGAGAGACCAGTCTGTAGTTAGTAGTCTTCCTTGTTTCCCCCTTTATATATTGGTACTATATTTGCTCTTTTCCAATCTTCTGGAACTTTTCCTTCTTTCAATGAACTGCTTATTAGACTATTTTGTGTTAGTTCATTCCTGAATTCTCTCAAAATCCAGTTTGCCATTTCATCTGGTCCATGCGATTTTCTGACATCGAGATTACTCAGGTGATTCATTATTTCATTCCTTGCTACTTCTCTCTTTCATAGGGGGGACTTTCTCCTCCCACTCGATATCTCTAAATTGTATGTTCTCTCTTGTAAACACCGATTTAAAATGCTTGTTCATAATTTCTACCATTTCTATTTCCTCTGTGTATTCAACTCCTTGTCGTAGTTTCTCTAACTCGTTTGTTTTTCAGTTTGCTGTTTACAAATCTGTAAAATAGTTTTGGTTGATCTTTACATTTTTCTGACACCTTTTTCGTATTTTCTCTTTTCTTCTCTGCACACTTGTATATATTCATTTCTATACCTAGTATATGTTTACCATTTTTCAGGTCTTTTGTCTTTTTCCATTTTATCTAAGCTTTATCCCTTTTGTCTTTTAACTCCCTACATCTTTTGTTGTACCAACATTTTACATATTCTTTATAAATTTTTGTCAAAATATTCCATTTCTCTTCTACTGTCATTTCCTCCTTGTGTATTCTTTCCCAGTCTGCTTTTTGAAAGAATTCTCTTATTTGATCAAATTTTTTTTTTTTTTATACATCAATCTTCCCTCTCTCTATTGTTCATTTTTTTTTCTCCAAGTATTTTTCCTCATTTAGTTCCAGTTCATCCAATATGTGGTCACTTTTACTTATTGGTGTCTTATATTCAATCTTGTCCACTATTTCAGGTTCTGATGTGATTATTAGGTCCAGTCTCGATGGTTCTTCCTCATCTCTATACCTAGTACTCTCTTGTATCCATTGCATCATTGTATGTTCTATAATCATATCAAGTAGTACACTACCCCATAGGTTGTCTCCACACTTCACTGTCATCTCTTCCCAGCAGATTTCTTTACAATTAAAGTCACCCATTATAACTATTCTTCCTCCATCTTCCATTATCTTATTTAGTGTTATCCTTGTGTCTTCTACCATATTTTTGTGTTCTTTCTCTTCCCACGAAGCCGTTTTAGGAGGCACATAATTTACTACAAACTTCCTGCTCTTCCCATCCCTGTCCTCCACTTACATCACAATCATCTCTACTCTATTCTTTCCATTTAGGAACATAACTCCACTCCCTTGTTTTACCTCTTTGTTTCTAATCCAACAATTATATGCACCATGTCCTACACTATTGGGTGGTAGTGGACCTTTCAATTTTGTCTCTACAATTCCCATTATGTCCAGTTCTTTTTCCTTCAGGTAATCATTCAGTTCATTCAAGCCTGTTATTAAGCCACCTATATTTGTGTAAGACACTTAATTTTCTGCTACTTCCATTATGTTTTCTGTTTCTCTTCTGTTTTTCTCTGCTATGAACCATTTCCTCACTTTCATATTCACTACTCTCCAATAGAATTTCTCTTTGTCTGACTGTTTTCTCATTTTTTCCCCTTAGCTCCTAGTCCTTTTGTTTTCTATTCCTCTTTCCTCTTTATTCATTTCTCTTTTTATCCATACCTGTTTATATTGATCACTGTCTGCTAGTTTCCCTGTTTTTGCTAAGATATTCTCTGCTGTAGTTTGTGACCTGAATTTAACCTTAATTGGTCTGGTCATATCTGTATTGTATTTCCCTATTCTATTTCTTTCCCTGTTTCTGGTTCATCTTCTTGAACTACTTCTAATATCTTATTTACTTTTTCCTTTTCCTTCTTTATTCTTGTAGTCCTATTTGGATTATACTTCTCTTCCATCTGTAATATAATTATACATTTCTTTATATCTGCTATGTCTCTTACTATATTCTCCTCCCTCATCACTTTAATAACTGTGTCCTTAGTTTGTTCTTTCATCTGCTGTTCCACTATATCTCTAAATTCAATTTTATTGTTCTCTTGCACTTTTTTCCAACTATTTACCTCTTTTGCTATGGACTCTTTATTCTCTTTATTATTCCTCTTTAATTCCTCATTCTCATCCTTTACTTTTCTTAACTGTCTTTTTAATTCTTCTATTTCTTTAGTTAGGTTTTGATTCTCCTTCTTTAGTTCTTTCAATTTATCAACTCTTTGGGTAACTAGTGTTAATTGGTTAAACCTAACCTCCCATATTTCATTCATTTCTTTTAGTTTCTCCTCTAAATTTTCTAGTTGGGGGAGGTTGTCATTTCCTCCCTCACTAAATCCATGGAAATAATTATCTTCATCTTCCATTGCACTGCTTTTATCTACATTTCTAATTTTTACATTTTTACTAATCTCTTCATCTTCACCACTGTCGTCTGCCCCTCTCTTGTTGACATGCCGTCTGACCTCCTGGGCCCATTCATCCCCTTCCTCATTTCCGTCCATTTTCCTCAGTAATCCCTCCCCTTCTTTTTCTTCACCTTCCCACTACACCACGAGCTTTCCCCTTCCCTATTAATGCAACGCAGGTACTCGTTGCTGAGATCCACAAAAATTGTAGATTTTTCCAGAGTCCAAACTTCATTGTCACTTTGACTGACGTGTGTGTGTATGAGAGAGAGAGAGAGAGAGAGAGAGAAAACAGAAAGTGAACAAGTGTTCATATTTTTTGGGGAAGGGATAACAAAATAAACTGTCTGGGGTATTGGCTGCTTGTTATTGTGGCAAAGTAGCATGCAGTTGATACTTTAGGGTCTATATGGGGCGCCCCTACGGACCAGAACCACACATCATTTTGTCTATGATAGAGGAAAACTCTTCATAGAGAAATGATGATACTTTTATACTACAACAGTCCCTCCGTTATGCTGTCCCCCAACCCCTTGCTGCTGTCCTGTACCATTTCTCTGAGTATTCATTCTCTGCTGTGGGGAAAAGAATACTGCCACCAAGTATTTCCACTTGGATTGTAAGAGGCGAGAAGAAAGGGACGGGGAGTGGGACTAGGCATCCTTCTCCTTGTAGCCCCACAGGGGACATTCCTAAACGAAAAAGTAAAGGCATAAGAGGGTCTGGGAGTTTTCCGACCAGCACCCTAAGGTTTGGGTTTTTTAATGTGCGTGGATGTGGTACAGATGAGAGTAAAAGGGAAGAGATAGGTAGTATGTTTGTGAGAAGAAAGATGGATGTGTTGGCTTTGAGTGAAACTAAGTTGAAAGGGAAGGATGAGTGTAAGTGGGAGGTTATCAGGAGTGAAGAGAGGGCGAGGGAGGGAAGGGGTGGCTATTCTAGTAAGTGAAGAGATAGGTAAACGTGTAGTGGAGTGGAAGGAGGTTTCCTCAAGGATAATGTGGATGAAGGTGAAACTGGGAAAGGAGATGTGGATCTTTGTAAGTGCATATGGGCCTGGCAGTGAGAAGAGTGTAGAAGAAATGGAGGCCTTTTGGATAGATTTAAATGAGTGCATAGAGGATTTAGGGAGAAATGTCAATGTAATAGTACTGGGAGACCTTAATGCTAGGGTAGGAAATGGTCCAATTGATGAAGTGGTTGGGAAATGTGGAGTTCCAGGAAAGAATAGTAGTGAAGAGTTGATGGTGGAAATGTGTCTAGAGAGTTGATGATAGCAAATACAGTGTCTCGGAAGAAAGTCAAGCATAAGTACACATGGGAGAGGGTGGTGGAGGGAAGGGTGGTAGATAGAGCGTTGATGGATTATGTAGTGGTAAATAGGACTATGATAGGAATAGTTAAGGATGTACATGTGCTAAGGGGAGAGGGTGGGGGAATATCAGATCATTTTTTGGTGGAAGGTAAGTTGAGAGTGGAGGATAGATGGAGAAAAAGGAAAGGGACAAAAGGTAGGGAGGTGCTTAGAGTGAACTCTTTAAATGAAAAGGAAAAGGAGAAGGAGTACAAGAAGAAGCTGAAGGAGGAGTGGGGGGGAGTATAGGATAGAGTAGAGCTAGGTGTGGAGGAGAAATAGGGATGGTTCAAGGAGGGAGTCACAAAGTGTGCAAGGATGGTGTGTGGAACAAGAAGGACAGGAGGAAATAGAAGGAAGGGTAGTGAATGGTGGGATGAGGAAACAAAGAAGGTTGTAGAAGAGAAGAAGCGAGCTTTCACAGATTGGTTACAAAATAGGATGAGGGAGTCATATGAGAGGTACAAAGAAAAGAAAAGTAAAGCAAAAGGTAAAGGAGGCAAAGAGGAGAGCAGATGTGAAGTGGGGTAAGAGTATGACAGAAAATTTTGAAAGTAATAAAAAGATGTTTTGGAAAGAAATTAAGAGAGGAAGAGGAGGCGAATCAAGTAGAGAAGAAAAGGTAAAAGGTGCAAATGGAGAGATGATAATGGAGGAGAAGGCAGTAAGGGGAAGATGGGCAGAATATTTTAGGGAGTTGCTTAATGTGAAGGAGAATAGGGAGGGAAAGATAGTTGCAGTGGGAAATGCTAAGAAAATGAGAGTGATGAGTGAGGAAAATGGAGGAGAAATAAGGAAGGATGAAGTGAAGGCAGTTGTTAAGATGATGAAAGCAGGTAAGGCACCTGGTCTGGATGGATGCCATGCAGAATGTCTGAAAAAGGGAGGTACAGTGATGGTGGACTGGATGGTGAGGTTATTTAATGGTTGCTGGAGAGAGGGTAGAGTGCCGGAGGACTGGAGAAGTGCCTGTATAGTTCCTCTTTACAAGGGAAAAGGGGACAAGTGTGAATGTAGTAGTTTCAGAGGGATTAGCTTGTTAAGTGTAGTTGGGAAGGCTTATGGGAGGATCCCGATTGAGAGGATTAGGAGAGGAACAGAAGGAGTAATTGGTGAGGAACAGTGTGGATTTAGGACGGGTAGAGGTTGTGTAGATCAGATCTTTGTGGTAAGACAGATATGTAAGAAAGCTATAGGAAAGGGGAAGGATGTTTTTTGGCTTTTATGGATCTGGAAAAGGCTTACGATACCGTAGACAGAAAGGCACTGTGGGAGGTTATGCAGATATATGGGATAGGAGGAAAACTTCTAGGAGCTGTCAAGAGTTTTTATTAGTAGAGCTTGTGTCAAGATTAGAAATGGTGAGACTGAGTGGTTTGAGGTAAAGGTGGGACTTCGTCAAGGATGCATTATGTCGCCCTGGCTGTTCAACTTATACATGGATGGGGTAGTGCGAGAGGTAAATGCAAGGGTAGTGGGTCAGGGATTGGAGATGGTTAAGGAAAATGGAGAAAAGTGGGAGGTGAACCAGCTGTTGTTTGCTGATGACACTGCGCTTGTGGCAGGATCGGAGGAGGGATTGAGGAAGTTGGTGAAAGAGTTTGGGAGAGTATGTGATAGAAGAAAGCTAAAGCTAAAGATAAATGTGGGTAAAAGTAAGGTGATGAGATGTACAAGGGGTGAAAGTGGCAGTAAACTGGAAGTGAGCATTAAGGGAGAGCGACTGGAGGAAGTGGATAGTTTTAGATACTTGGGTGTAAATGTGGCAGGAAAAGGTGGAGTGAAGGTGGAGGTAGAATGTAGATTGAGAGAAGCGAGTAAATGCCTTGGTGGATTAAAGAGTGTAATGAGGAATAGACATTTGGGAATGGATGCAAAGAGGAGACTGTATGAAGGAGTGATTGTGCCAACAGCACTGTATGGGGCAGAAACTTGGAACATAAGAGAGGAAGAGAGGAGTTTGAATGTGTTTGAGATGAGGTGTCTGAGAAATATGATGGGGGTTACTAGGCTAGATAGAGTGAGAAATGAGGAGGTGAGGAGATGAACGGGGGTGAAAAGGGAGTTGGGAGATAGGGTTGATGAAAGAGTAGGATGGTTTGGACACATGGAAAGAATGAGTGAAGAAAGACTAGTAAAAGAGGTATGGAAAGCAGATGTGGAGGGAGTGAACATGAGGGGACGTCCTAGGATGAGGTGGATGGATGGGGTGAAGGGGGCTTTGGGGAAGAGGGGAATGTCTGTTGAGGAAGGACGGGAGAGGACAGAAGACAGGGGTGAATGGAGAATGGTCGTATATGGATGATGTTGTGATGCATGTGGAATGGGTGAGGTAGTATGTGTGAGCAAAATTTGACACAGCCCGAAGGGATTTCTCCCCCGCCTTCTCCTTTTATGCATGGGGGGACGGAGAGGAGGGGTTGCCGATTTAATGAAGCGGCCTTGCTGTGAATGTGCTGTGTCTTGCGACGCTGCTTCTGACCCATGGCAGTGAACAAGGTACAGGGATGACCCGTCATCCAGGAGGTAAGATAAGAGGGAGGGTGGAGGGGTGTGGAGTGTATTCAGGGATGGAATGGGTGGGAATGATTTTATGCCTTTTCCTTTTTGGCTACCTCCCTTGTAAGGGGGAAAAAGCCTTGGTATATGAATGTATGTATGTATATATTGAAGATTTACCTTTTAAGGAAGACTTTCCCTGAACCTGAGTATTTGCCTTGTCTTTGCTTCTTTTATCTTTGGCTGTCACGCCTGCAGCCATATACAGCTTGTCTACCAACTCCAGCCCAACTTCCCCCAACTCACGCCGGTCATTTCCATTAACTTCAGGCTCTGGGTTTGTAGTAGTTGTAACACCTCTAGACCAATCTGAAAATCATACAGTCCAGGTTGAAGAGGCTAAGTTCCTCAGATCTATGGCAGAGGTCAAGAAATGCATCTACTTCATCTTGAAATAACCAGTAGTAACATTAACAAGTACTACTAACAAGTTAAAATATCTTTTCTATATCTTCTACATATTCTTATATTCCTATACAAGTCAAAATAATATCTAATAATACAATGTAGTACTCATGATCATCCACACTCCAACAGAACAGGTTTAATATTAAAATGATTAACAGCAAACTTGACAAAACATGTACTGATGGTAAAAGTTCCTACCAGTGACCATTTTGACGATATCAGCCATTGTGGCAGTTGTGGATAAACAGAGCAATTTGGTTTTGTGTCCAGCCCCAAACTTTGGGTGTTGAGTGAGCTGGGGCAAACATGATGATGGTGTACACAAACTGCCCTGGGCGCACACCACGTGCACCAAAACTTTCTCCGTCTCCAGTAACAACTGCAGCACTAGGCGACGTGTGAAACCGGACAGGGAGTGCAAGTAACTTACTCCTCCTGCAGATGTAAGGAAGACCTATTAATATATTGCTGCCTTAGGTTTCTGACAGGACACAAACAACCCTGCAGAGAATGGCAATGGTTCATGTGCCCTCCCGTACATCTCTCCAGGAATAACAATGGTTACCTAGAGTTCATGGTAAACCTGCAACCCTCCAGTGGCTGGATATGGTCCTTGGATCCTCCCATAGATCTCTGGGAAGAAACCTTGGTCTGTATTGTATTGGTGTGGGACTGTTTCAACACCACTGGCTCAAAGTAGTGGCAGGAGGAGAGACCTTGCCAGTTGTAAGCCCTCCATGTGTGAAAAGATGCAAGAAATATAGTTGAAGTTCACAGAGAGAAATCCTGGACCCAGAGTGTCAGCCTCTTAGGTTGTGTTTACAACTTTACACCGAGCAAGTCTGGGCTGATTCTCCCGAACTATTACGAGTTCATTTGAGTAGAAACAACTTTGGTTACAATCTTTCATTCTTTCACTGTTCAGATGTCAAATTACCCTTGTGTTATACATTGAGAAACTGAATGTTGAACTGAAAGGAGTTAAGCATTTATGAATGTTAGACACATTGCTGAAGTGTTCAGTTTAGAAAGATTCAAGCAAAGTCTTCCTCCAGCTATTCAAATTCACAGCATTCAATGAGAATCGGCCCAGACTTGCTCAGTGTAAACTCAGCCTTTGGGGGGTACCTCCTGATGGAGGTGAGGCGAGTTGATAAGTTTTAAAAATAGACAACTGTGCTGTCCATCATGCAAGACAACCACAAGTGGGCACTTATTATGTCCCCAACAGTTCTAAGCTCTATGACAACATTGTGTGGCCCTAATTAAATTTTATCAACTGATGTCCAATGAAAACAAAAATAATGGCCATAAATGTTCAGTTCTATTCAAATAATGAAAATGCTATCTACCAGTTATACATATGTACATCTATCTATATACCAAAGATTTCTTCCATTTTACAAGGCCCTTTCCTCCTTTATGAGGATGGATTGGCCCAGCCTTACTCTCGCTTCACCCATTTACTGTCCTTTCTATCTTAGTACATTGTGGAAGAAAGGTCATCCCTGTCTCCTCCCCAATGCCCAGGTCAAAAGCAAAGTAGTACTTCTACAATGGGGACTAATATTTTAAGTTGGTTTACCCACTGCTTCATTACTTGGCAACCCTTCCTTTCATTCACTTAAGTATTTATAGAGTAGACAGGAAGCCCTTCCAGCCACATCAATTTATCATCAATTCATTAAAGCAATCATCTTAGGAACACATTACATTAAGAGCCCTTTCACACTGATAAAAATGTAGAAAACATATTTACCTGGAGGAGGAATGTTTTGTCTTTGAATAAGGTGACACAGAGTGGAAGTTAGAAGCTGCTGATTGTGAGGATGGTGATGACAGCATTTCTTCATGAGGTTGATGGTGGCATCCTCCACACTTGTGTAATCTATGTCACTACTACTGTTGAAGCCAGGGCTGACGCGAATCAATGGTTCACTCCCACGAACTACAGGATCACCTATTACATTACACCACTAGTATAATACATGGCAAGTACATGGATGATTACATTTCACATATACGAGAAAAGAAAACTAGATAAATATATCTCAACAGATCCTTTTATCTCTTGAAACCAAAAAAACCTACCTAGCACAGTCAACAAAGGCAGCCAAAACACGGAACCTTCCCCACTCCCGAGCCAATCCCTCATGGGTGTCTCGGAGCACAGGGCTGCCAAGGTGTTAAGGGTGTGGGCTACTAATCCTGTGCTAAGACTTGGTACCATAGACCTGGTAATTTGTCGAGGTGCCTGTGGTGTAGCAGAAGACAACGTATGCTCAGCATTACGTCCCTTTTCAGCCATGGACACTTTCTCTAGATCTGTTGCACTTTCTCCTGCACTCGGGGAGGTACAGCTCTCTACCTGGCGCATCACTTCTGCCTTGCACCACTCTGGGGTGAAAAGGAACATGTTAAGTCAGAGGCAATGCAGAAAGGCACAGTTCTTTCACAGCAAGGCCTGCTTCACACCCACCACCTCATTGTATGACACCCCACTCCTACACCCATCCTTATCCACCACTCAAAATACATGGAAAATATCTTAATAAAATGACACAGGCTGCACTTATTCTAAACCCATGATGGTGATAATTTCCAAAGCTTACCCAGAATGCCATGCACCAGCAAAAGTGGAAATCCTGAATCTAGCATGATGTGAATGGCTGGAGGAGACTGTGCCACAGCTGCCAGAGTCTGCAGATGTGAAGGCGTTAAGCAGATAACACTTGGATCCTGCAAGATTAATCGTCCTTCAACCTCGAAAAAGGAGCCCTCGACACCTTCCTTCATATCATCGGTACGTGCAGCTCTTATCTCCGCTTCCTGGTCTTTCCTGAAAATGGATAGAGTATATATGAGATCATATACAAAGGGCATGGTTCATTAAATTCCACGCTACATAGTCCTCTGTGAAGGGCACCGTCCTAGCCTTCCAATAGGAGGGAGTTTGTGATGTTAAACCATGTTCATATATACAAAAATAACTCAATCAAAATGTATTCAATACAAACTCAAGTTTCATGCAAGATGATAAATCACGTACCTGTCATCTGTTATTGAAGTGTTGTTGTCAATCACAGTTAATACTGCCATGCTAACAAGCAGTTGTGTGAAGAGTTGTGGGCGGACATAGCACATGGAGCACATGATATGGTCAATGCCAACTTTTACTTCACCACTGGATTTGCCAGACCATTCATATACAAGTCTGTAAAGTAAAAAATAAATAAATAAATTTGATCTACTGTATCTATATACCAAGAGGTTTTTCCCTCTTATAAGGGAGGTAGCCAAGTCAAAGGCACGTACATACTCCCACCCATTCCACTCCCATCCAGCAACCCTTCCTCCCTCTCTTCTTAGTTCCCCATAGATGAGAGGTCATCCCTGTATCCCACCCACTGCCCTGGATTGGAAGCAATGTCATAACACACAGTACTTCCACAGCAAGGCTGCTTGAATCAGCAACACCCACCCCCTCTCCATCCCCTCATGCATAAAAAGAGAAGACAGGGAGAAATCCTTTCGGATTGTGTCAAAATACCATTCACATATAAGCACCCCCCCATCCCTCCTTTCCTTGCATAGCAGTATCATCTATACACATCCACTCTCCATTCATCCCTATCTCCTGCCCTCTTTCTTCCTTGTTCATCAGACACTACCCTCCCACTCATAGCCCCCTTCACCCCATCCATCCATCTCATCTTCATTCATCCCCTCAAGTTCACTCCCTCCACCTCTGCCTTCCACACCTTTTTCACAAACTTTTCTTCACTCATTCCCTCCACATGTCCAAAACTTCCCAATACTCTTTCATTAGCCCTATCTATAAACCAAGTTATATATACTTTGAGTTGGCCACCCCACCCTTATTTGGGGTAAAGGGCCATTGATGTGCATTTACCTAACTGAAATACAAAAGAAAGAGCTAAACTCATGGGTCCTTGTCTTATTCTCCTATTGTCAGACCTAATTTCAAATTAATATATGGTTCCAGTTTGAATTATATCATCTAGGCTATACCAGTTTATGCATTAATTTTACAACTGGGAAATTTGGTGGCGTATATATCAGGTGGAAGTAATAAATACTTTCACTTAAGTACTTCTAATAAGTACCTCTCGTATAAGGTGGAAGAGACCCTTAGTATATATAGATAAACTTGAGTGGTCTGTTAAGGAGTACTTGTTTTGTGATCTATGTGTACAAGTGCATTTTTATGAATATATTGTGGTACACAGTAAGTTATTGTACTCATTTGAGTAGAATTATGTTGCTTAGAGTCAACAGTATTGGCATTATGTGATGTGGAGGTTGGATGGGTTCAAGGTCTCTTGCATTGAACTGTATACATGTAATTCTTGTGTGTTGCTCTATAAGAAGAATTTTTGTTTCTGTAGGTGAATGTCCCTTTTATCATAATTTCACTATGAGCTAAGACAAGAAGGGACAACAAATGGGTGTTGACCGAGTGTGGGGTAGGTGAAAGGTGGGTGATGCCTTGGGTAGGCCACTCTTATATGGGGGGCCTTCTGGTATATGTGTGTATGTATTCACCTAGTTGTATTTTATGGGACAAGAGCTACACTCAGAGTGACCTGTTTTTGTATCTTGTATGTATGTATGTATGTCAATGTTCTCTTAGTGTTGTTTTGATACAGTATCTCACAAGAATCTAGAAATGGAAGCACATCACTCTCACTTTAAATAATACAAATAAAACTGTTTTGTTCTAACCCATGAAAGGTTTTCGAGATAACAGTTATCTACAAGTAAAGAGAAATCATCACAATCCAACAACACTTACTTGAACAGTTCATCAGTGATGATATTAGAAATGTCATGTGGTGTGTTCCAGAGCACTGCAGCAATGCAGTGGAGGATTTCAGCACTGACTGAAGTGCTTACTGATGTACTGATGCTTCTTTCACCCCTTTGCCTGGGTCCTGGTTCCTCAACATACCTTCCACTTGCTCCAATAATATGCTTCAACCAAGACAGCAATACCACAACACCCTCTGTGCTGTTCTCATTGACACACAATTCATATAACAGGGCTATTGCAGCATCTACGTTGCTCACACCTTTTATGGAAGAACCAGAAAGATATTACAATACATACATACATACATACATATACCAAGGCTTTTTCCCCCTTACAAGGGGGGTAGCCAAAAAAACAATAAACAAAAAATATATATATAATTATCTATCTATGCAAAAGGCTTCTTCCCCTTTACAAAGGAGGTAGCCAGTACAAGCATGCACGCACACACACACACGCACATGCACACACACACACACACCTACCCCTCCCACACTAATTTGTTTTAATTTTATTTTAGCTCTTTGTCAATGAATGGCCGTCTTTGTCCTCACCCACTGCCTGGGTCAGAAGGAATGCAGCAAGTCAATTATGCTAATGCCAATAAAGAACTAAAAGCTGCTCCAAGGAGTTGGACCCTGGAGTCTTTTGCTCACTTCTTCCAGCAAACCCATATACATATACCAAAGGCTTTTTCCCCCTTACAAGGGAGGTAGCCAAAAAGAAAAAGGCATTAAAACCATTCCCACCCATTCCATCCCTAAATACACTCCACTCTCTACCCTATCTCTAGGATATTGCCATCAAGAAGTACTTTACATGGACTAGAGGATTACTGACGAGGGGATGGAAGCCTAAAATGAACTTTATGACCTTTGCCTCCACACAACTCCCAAACTTCATCTTCAAAACCTTCATCAGGCACCAGCTAAGCACCAAAGGCTTCAGAACCTCTGCTGTCTACTTCTGGCAACAAACCAGTATCTTAGGAGGTATCAGAACACAGAATTTTTCATTTGCAAGTTCTGTCTACCTATTTATATATATAACAAGGGCTTCTTCCCCCTTATAAGGGAGGTAGCCAAGTCAAAGGCACACATCCACTCCCATCCAACACCCTTGTTTCCCTCTCATTTTAGCTCCTCATGGAGAAGTCATCCCTGACTCCTGCCCACTGCCCATGTCAGAAGCAATGCAGCAAGACACAGTACATCCACAGCAGGGCTGCTTTACTTGTGCAGCAACCCCCACTCCCCACCCCTCTCCATCCCTTCATGCAGAAAGTAATTTCCAAGTTTATCTACATATATCAAAATTCAAGCATTAAACTATATCCTTGGACCTGCCTATAGCAAACCTTCAAGACTCAATTCATACATACATACATACATATACCAAGGCTTTTTCCCCCTTCCAAGGGAGGTAGCCAAAAAGGGAAAGGCATAAAAACACTCCCACCCATTTCATCCCTAAATACACTCCACATCCCTCCCACCCTTCCTCTCATCTGAGACTCAATTCATAATTTTCATTTACTTAAACTGTTTTATAATAATTACTTATATATATATTAGTAAAATCACATCTAAGAGCTTTTTGTGTGTGTGCGTGGGGAGGGGATTGGCTAATGAGGCAAAATAAAGGGTAGAACAAATTTACACACTTTTGCTTCTACTGCACTGTGACTGGCATAAAATCCCTGTACTAAGGTTGAGTTACCCCATACTCACCTGCTGGCTGCTGCAAAAGTGGATGGGTAAGGAGAGTCCTGATGAGAGTAGGTGTCAACTGCTGCGAGTGACTTGCCAGGGCAAGAGTTGTTGCCTCCAATGGTGCGATGTTTGGAGTGAGGGATGGAGTGAGAAGCAGCGTTACACACGCCTCCATTACTCCTGGCACCTGAGCTCCAGCCTCTACTCCAAGACTGAGTCCGCCATCCACACGGCACATAACCTGGTGGATCAACCGGAGCCACCACATGCTGTGCCACAGAAAAGATCTTTCTTTAGTTAAATCTTTCAGAGGAAATTTACAAAGATGTCATAATACATATACAATGACCTAACAATTCAATATGAGTTATCACTACTGATGAAAAAATATGTACAGCAGAATCCTTTGGAAATTATATGGTACTCAATTCTTAAGATTTCATTCCAAAGGTAAGGTTGTCTTTTAGGCTTTTATGTATTTTGAATGTGTTTGAGATGAGGTGTCTGAGAAGTATGGTGGGGGTTACTAGGCTGGATAGAGTGAGAAATGAGGAGGTGAGGAGGAGAACAGGGGTGAAAAGGGATTTGGGAGATAGGGTTGATGAAAGAATATTAGGATGGTTTGGACACATGGAAAGAATGAGTGAAGAAAGACTAGTAAAAGAGGTATGGAAGGCAGATGTGGAAGGAGTGAACATGAGGGGACGTCCTAGGATGAGGTGGATGGATGGGGTGAAGGGGGCTTTGGGGAAGAGGGGAATGTCTGTTGAGGAAGGAAGGGAGAGGATGGAAGACAGAGGTGAGTGGAGAATGGTTGTATATGGATGATGTTGTGATTGCATGAGGAGAAATGGGCGGGGGGGTGGGGGTGGGATAGTATGTGTGAGTAAATTTTGACGCAGCCCGAAGGGATTTCTCCCCGTCCTCGCCTTATATGCAAAGGGGGACGGAGAGGGGGGGTCGCCGATTAAATGAAGCGGCCTTGCTGTGGATGTGCTGTGTCTTGCGACACTGCTTCTGACCCAGGGCGGTGGGCAGGGTGCAGGGATGACCCGTCATCCAGGAGGTGCTCAGATGAGAGGAAGGGTGGGAGGGATGTGGAGTGTATTTGGGGATGAAATGGGTGGGAGTGTTTTTGTGCCTTTCCCTTTTTGGCTACCTCCCTTGGAAGGGGGAAAAAGCCTTGGTATATGTATGTATATGTATGTATGTATTTTGAGGTGTATGACAGGGCTGACAGGAAGGTATTGTGGGATGTGTTGCAGAGGTCTGGGACACGGGGAAGGATAATGAGGGTAGTCAAGTATTTCCACATGACTATAGTTATCTTGTGTTAGTATAGAAAGTGGAGAAGGAATGATTTTAACCATAAGCAATGCTGCACTAGTGTTGTGTGATGTACCCATGGTTGTTCAACATGTACATGGACATGGTGGTAAAGGAGGGAAATAAAGGGTGACGGACACAGGTTTTGAGCTGGTGAGTGGAAGGTAAGCCAGTTGTTTGTGCATGACAGAGCACGGCTCGGTCAAACGAGGGACTGATGCTACTAGTGGTGGAATTTCAGATGGTACTGAAAGGATAAAGCTAAAGTAAATGTGGGCAACAGTAAAATGATGAGATGTATCCCCATAAAGGGATAGAGATGGGGTGCTTGGGAGGGCATGAGGGAGACTTCTCTCTGTTGACGTCAAATTCAAAATTCCTACCTTGCTTTGTGAGGAGCATAGTCTGCTGGAGTTGTGTCATGTGGCAATCGAGAAGCCTCTCTGAAGGTGGTGGTGCCCAGGAGCTTCAGCTGTGATAAGCCCAATGTGGAAGAGTCCCTTGGGCGATGTAATCTGACAACAATGGTGGAAGCGACCACAGGGCATGGTAGTATGATGCGCACATGCCCTAGGCCTGCAGTACTCATGGGTCCACTTACAGGAATGACCCACCCACCCTCTACGCCAACCTCCACTGATACAGCTGAGGGGCAAGCTAGAAAAGATTAAAAAAATGTCATATCCAATGCATGCATGCATACATACATACATATACCAATGGCTTTTTTCCCCCTTACAATGGAGGTAGCCAAAAACAATAACATAAATCCACTCCCACCCACTTCCTCCCTACATACTCCACTCCCATTCACCACCGGAGCCTCCCTCCCTCTTTTCTTGGCTCCTCCTGGATGATGGGTCATCCCTGCACCTTGCCCACTGCCCTCAGAAGCAATGTAGCAAGACACAGCATATCCACAGCAAGGCTGCTTCATTTAACCTGTGACCCTCCTGTGTCTCCTTATGCAGAAATCCCTTCAGACTGCATCAAAATATCATTTACACATACTCCCTCACCCTCCACATCCCCCACCCACTCCCTTCCATGTATCACAGCATCATCCATACACAACCATTCTCCACCTATCTCCTGTTTTCTGCCATCCTTCCTCAACAGACATTACCCTCTTTTCCAATGCACCTTTTACTCCATCCATCAATCTCATCCTTGGTTGCCCATTCATGCTCACTCCTTCCACCTCTGCCTTCCACACCTCTTTACTAATCTTTCTTCACTCATTTTTTCCATGTGTCCAAACCATCCCAACACTGCCCCATCAACCCCATCCCCCAAACCCCTCCTCTACCCCAGCTTCACTCTTCACCTCCTCCTTCCTCACTCCATCCAGCCCGGCAACCCCCAGTACACCTCCCAGACACCTCACCTCAAACACATCTAAACTTTTCCACTTTTATATCCCATATCTTTGCCCCATATATTGCCAGTGGCACAATCAACCCTTCATACAATTTCCTCTAAGCATCCATTCATAAATGTCTATTTTTCATTCCACATTTTAATCCCCTTAGGTATCCACTTGCTTCTCTCAATCTACATTCCACCTCCACCCAGACTCTTCCTCCTCCTGCCACACTCACACTGAAGTATCCAAAGCTATCCACCTCCTCCAGTCTCTCTCCCTTAATACTCACTTCCAATTTCCTGCCATCCTCTTCCCTAGCAAATCTCACCACCCGACTCCCACCCACATTCATCTTCAACTTCCTCCCCTCGCACACGCTCCCAAACTCTGCCACCAACCCCAATCCCTCCTCCGATCCTGCCACAAGTACAATGTTATCAGATAACAACAACCAGTCCAATGCATGTACCAATGAAAAATAAATGTGAGAAAGTATGAGGCTATACTAAATACACACAAAGCATGACAAAAGTACATCATTCTAATTATTATCATTAATATTACAATTATCATTAAACATTATATATACATGTATATAAAAGGAAAAAAGGCAACTTCCATAAATTTTGGCAGCTTTATTTTTTTTCTCCCCATTCTCCCAACTAACTCATATATGACTGACATATATGCCCAACCCAGAGGGTCTCCTAGATGAATGGAGAGTGGTTGTAAAGAGACAAGAAACTGATACAATGCAAGGGGATTTTTTTTGTCTGCTCTGTAAATTTTTGTGTGGATAAAGGAGGAAGGGAGTCACCATGTAATGAAACTATCTATACCAAAAGGTTTCTTCAGGTCACATGAAGAATTGTCACCCCATGAGATCTCACCCGAAGAATTGTCACCCCAGTATGGCAAATATCAACAGTGGAATAAAGATTAGGTTAGGTTAGGTTGAATTAGGGTTATACTTATTGTCATAAACTTATACAACCATAGAATCGTAAACCCAGGATGGCCCACATGAAGAACTGTCACTCTAGGTTAGCCCACATGAAGAACTGTCACTCTAGGTTAGCCCACATGAAGAACTGTCACCCTAGTATGCCAATTATCAACAGTGGAATAAAGATTAGAATAGGTTAGGTTGAATTAGGTTTATGCTTATTGTCATAAACTTGTACAACCAAAGAATCGTAAACCCAGGATGGCCTACATGAAGAACTGTCACCCTAGGATAGCCCACATGAAGAATTATCACCCTGTTGAAGTCTGGGGTGACAATTCTTATGTGATCCGTTTCTTCTTCCTCTTGTAAGGGAGACAACCAGCAAAGGCATTCACCAATCCCCCACCATCCCACTCCCACCCATTACCCATTAATTTCCCTTCTATCTTAGTTCCTATAGAAAAGATAGAGTATGTTTAGCTTGGGGAAATGACCTACAGTTTTGGTTCATCTTGGATCTGTTGTCTGTGCAGTCACATGTGGTGATTTGCATTCAAATTGTGTGCCAGTATAGGCTTTCATAAATAAATGCATGGTTGGAATTTAAGTGTATGGCCTTGGATGTTGATGCAGTGGGTGGAATGTGGATGTTTGTGATGTATGATGTTTTATTGATTTGTGAACTATACAAAATCCCCAGCATCTGCTATAACAAAATTTGAAAACTGCATTACCATCTTGAAAGAGTTCAGACTGGTCAGTTTAACTTGAGATTCTTAAGCTAAACCACTTTGGTACACAGACAAGAGACTGCCGTACTTACTTGCAAGGGATGCTGTGTGTGGTTGTAGATGCACCTCATGAAGAAGAACAGCACAAGGTAATGTCAGGTTGAGGTCAACCCAACTTTCATCAGGGTAGAAGTGATACGACCATGCAGGGTTCTTGGAAAAAGAATAAACAAATCAACAAAATATAACATGAAGTACTGTATGCATACACAACAAATTAGCAGTGAACTAAGCTAGAAATATGACCATAACATCAACCCATAAAATCATAATAAAAATCTATCCTCTGATAATCTAATTTATGTGTGTATGGACAAGTTGTACCATTGTTCTGGCATTTTGTTTCCTCCTCAATCTGCTGTTTGTGTGCATCACCATATTGGCTGTTGTGTATTCATATTGCCTGCAAGTATGCTGTTTGTTAGTACACTGGAAGGCTTGATTTTTCAGGTGTAGTTCACTCCCACCCATTCCATTCCCTACATACTCCACTCCCCTCCACCCTCCCTCTCATCTTGGCACCTCCTAGATGATGGGTCATCCCTGCATCCTGTCCACTGCCCTGGGTCAGAAGCAGTGTCACAAGACACAGCACATCCACAACAAGGCTGTTTCATTAATTCGGCGACATCCCCCCTCTCCATCCCCTCATGCAGAAAAGGAGATGGGGAGAAATCCCTTCAGGTTGCATCAATCTATTTCTCATACATACTTCCTCACCCCCGATCCACCATCCACTCCCCCTCATGCATCACAGCATCATCCATACACAACCATTCTCCATTCACCCCTATCTTCTGTCCTCTCCCATCCTTCCTCAACAGACATTTCTCTGTTTCATAATGCCCCTTTCACCCCATCCATCCATCTCATCCTAGGGCACCCCCTCATATTCACTCCTTCCACACCTCTTTTACTAATCTTTCTTCATTCATTCTTTCCATGTGTCCAAACCGACCTAATACTCTTTCATCAACCCTATCTCCCAACTCCCTTTCCACCCCTGTTCTCCTCACCTCATTTCTCACTCTATCTAGCCTAGTAACCCCTATCATACTTCTCAGACATTTCATCTCAAACTCCTTCTCTCTTCCTTTCTTATGTTCCATGTTTCTGCCCTGTACAGTGCTGTCGGCACAATCACTCCTTCATATAACATCTTAGCATCCATTCCCCGATGTCTATTTCTCATTACACTTTTTAATCCACCAAGGCATTTACTCACTTCTCTCAATCTACATTCTACCTCCACCCCCACTCCTCCCTTTCCTGCCACATTCACACCCAAGTATCTAAAACTATCCACTTCCTTCCATGTTTCTGCCCCATACAGAGCTGTCAGCACAATCATACAATCTCCTCTTAGCATCCATTCCCAAATGTCTATTTCTCATTACACTTTTTGATCTCCCTAAACATTTACTTGCTTCTCTCAACTTATATTCCACCTCCACTTCCACTCCTCCCTTTCCTGCCACATTCGCACCCAAGTATCTAAAACTATCCACTTTCTCCAGTCTCTCTCCCTTAATACTCACTTCTAGTTTGCTGCCACCAACTCCCCTTGTACATCTTGTCATCTTACTTTTATACCCACATTTATCTTCAACTTCCTTCTTTTGCACACCTTCCCAAACTCTGTCACTAACTTCCTTAAACTGGCTTATCTCCCATTTTTCTCCATTTTCTTTAACCATCTCCAATCTCTGGTCCATTACCCTTGCATTTACCTCTTTCACCACCCCATCCTTGTATAAATTGAACAGCCAAGGTGAAATAACACATCCTTGGCAAAGTCCCACCTTTACTTCAAACCACTAACTCTTTCCATTTCTAACTCTAACACAGACTCTACTGGTCTTGTAAAATTTTTTGACTGCTCTTAACAGCTTTCCTCCCACAGTGCCCTCTTGTCTACCCTGTCATAAGCCTTTTCCAAATCCATAAAGGCCCAAAAAACATCCTTACCTTTTCCTAAAGCTTTCTCACATATCTGCCTTACCACAAAAATCTCTTCCACAGAATCCCTATCTTACCTAAATCCACACTGTTCCTCACCAATTACTCCCTCTGTTCCTCTCCTAATCCTCTCAATTAAAACGTTCCCATAAGCCTTCCCAACTACACTCAACAAACTGATCCCTATGAAACTACTACACTCACACTTGTCCCTTTCCAAACATTAAACAACTGCACCAGCCACTCCACCATCACTGTACTTCCCTTTATTTAGACATTCCACATGACACCCATCCAACCCAGGTGCCTTCCCTGCACTCATCACTTTGATAACTGATTTCACCTCATCTTTACTTCTCCCCCCATTTTCCTCATTCATCACTGTTATTTTCTTGGTGCTTCCCACTGCAACTACATTTCCCTCCCTATCCTCCTTCGCATTTAAGAAATTTCCAAAATATTCTGCCCATCTTCCTTTTACTACCTTCTCTTCCATTATCATCGCCTCTCCATCCACATGTTTTACCTTTTCTTTTCATTTGATTTGCCCCCTCTCCCTCTCTTAATTTCCTTCCAAAACATCTTTTCATTACTTCCAAAACTGTCATACTCTTTGCCTCCATTATCTTATGCTTCTCTTTTCTTTGTATCTTTCATATGATTCTCTCATCCTATTTTGTAGCCAATCTGTGAATGCTCATTTCTTCTCTTCTACAACCTTCTTTGCTTCATCATCCCACCAGTCACCACCCTTCCTTCTATTTCCTCCCGTCCTACATATTCCACACACCACTTTGCACATCTTGAGACTCCCTCTTCCAGAGGGAGGGTGGAGGGGTGTGGAGTGTATTTAGGGATGGAATGGGTGGAAATGATTTTATGCCTTTCCTTTTTTGGCTACCTCCCTTGTAAGGGGGAAAAAGCCTTGGTATATGTATGGTATATGTATGTATTCCTCCTCCACTCAGTTCTACTCTATCATTCACTTCTTCCCACTCTTCTCTCAGCTTCTTCTTGTACTCCTTTTCTTTCTCATTTAAGCAGTTTACTCTATGCACCTCCCTACCTTTTGTCCTTTTCCTCTTTCTCCATCTATCCTCCACTCTCAACTTCCCTTCCACCAAAAAATTATCTGATATTCCCCCACTCTCTCTCCTTTGAACATGTACATCCAAAATTCTTCCTATTCTTCTCCTGGTTACCACTATACAGTCCATTAAAGCCCTATCTACCACCCTTCCATCCACCACCATCTCCTATGTGTACTTATGCTCAACTTTCTTCCTAAACGTTGTATTTGCTATCATCAACTCTCTAGACATATTTCCATTATCTTTTCACTTCAATTTTTTCCTGGAACTCCACACTTCCCAAACACTCCATCTATTGGTTCATTTCCTACCCTAGAACCAAGATCTCACAATACCAGTAAATTGACACATCTCCTTAACCCCTTCCATACGGTGCCGCACACGTAGGCGTCATGGGGAGCAAGTGGATTCGCGATGCTGCCATATCGGCGTCTTGATTATATTTATTGTAGTCGCCCCTGTGTTTTTACATTCTCTCAAATGTGCCCTGAATCCCATTCTCTGTGGTTTTCAAAATTCGCGGGTGAAAGAGAGAACGATCGATATAAGCGGTGACTATATTTTATGATGCGAGTATTATTACGACACGTCGTACGGCTGGCATTGGCTGCTGCCCGTGAGATTTAAGTTCCGTACTGAAGTGGTTAAACCCTCTGCACTCATTTAAATCTATACAAAAAGCCTCCCTTTCCTCTACACTCTTCTCACTACCAGGCCCATTTGCACTTAAAAAACCGACATTTCCCTCTCCAGTTTCACCTTCATCCACATAAACCTTGACGAAATCTTCTTCCACTCCACCACATGTTTACCTATCTCTTCAATTACTAGTATAGCCACCCCTTATCTCCCTTGTTCTTCACTCCTGACACCTTCCCAACTACACTCCCACACTCACCCCTCCCTTTCATCTTAGTTTCACTCAATGCCAACTCATCCATCTTTCTTCTCACAAACATACTGCCTATCTCTTCCCTTTTACTCTCATCTGTATCACATCCATGCACCTTAGGGTTCTGGTTGGAAAACTCCTCCTAGACCCTCTTAAGCCTTTGGGGATACAAAGAGTGGGATGTCTAGTCCTATCCCCATCTCATTTTTGTTGTCTTTTATGATTGAAGAGGGAACACTTGATGGCAATATTCTTTTCCCCTTACCACAGGGTTCAGCAAAAAGGAAATATCCAGAGAAGTGGTACAGGACAGTATTAAGAGTGGGGGACAGCATAATGGAGGGACAGTCGCAGTATAATAAAGTAGTTACACTAAACATTTTAAATCAGTCGAAAACTCTGGATTGAAGCAGTCTTGTTTGTTTGTGGGACCTTTCATTTCGGTCTCCAGCCCACAGCTGAATTGGGCCATGCATTCATGAGTTTGCCAGAATAAAACATTTTTACTGCACCTTTAACTCTTTCAGGACACAATATCCAAAATCTAAATTAGTTTGTAATGCAAACAAGTTACCTTAGCCCTCTGGAAGAGCTGAGCTGCCTGGACCAATACATCTGCAGGTCTTGCTGTTGGGTTGCTTGATGTGATGGCAGCCAAGGGAGCAAAGTTGTACAAACCCTCTGTATTGTCTGCCTGCTCAACCCGTTTGGATGAGGACGTTGATGCTGAAGTGGTGCTGTGTGTTGCTGAGGGCAGTGGAGGTGCAAGGTGGTTCATGACACTGGTAATGAGACTGCCACGACCCCCACCCATTAGGCCCACACTGGACACGAGATTCTCCCAGAGCATCTAGAAGAAAAAAATTATAAGAGTTAAGAGGGATAAAGAGAGAGAGCAAGAGATAGTGTGTGTGTATGTGCATATACTTACCTAGTTGTGTGTGTGTGTGTGTGTGTGTGTGTGTGTGTGTGTGTGTGTGTGTGTGTGTGTGTGTGTGTGTGTGTGTGTGTGTGTGTGTGTGAGCGAGAGAGAACAAAATCAATTTACTATATCATTAAGGCTGTCACATTAAATTAATCCAATTACATAATCTGCAAAAACTTTAAGCCTACCACATAATGAAGGCCAAATCTTTCCACACCAAGTACATTATTTTATCATCATTATTTTTTTTTTACGTGACCACCACTGCAACAACCATAACCACAACCAGTAAACTAATCAACAACACTCATTTGTGACAAGCATCATGAAGTTCAGCTCTTCACCAATTCATGTAAATTTGTTATTTAATACTTCTCAAGACTGACAACCTACCTTCATGCCTCCCATCTGCGAAAACCTACTGAGAATGGCAGAGCAGTCAAGGACTCGGGTTAATAAACACAGCGCTGGTTCTGATAAGGTAGGGGGACTCCACCAGCCACCTGTAAACAGAATTTGTCATTTATTCTTTATTCCTTTATGACATAACTGAAGATAATATTGCTGGAAATCAAATTTAATACAGTATAATAAAATATTCCAACACAAAAAGAATTTGAGCTGTAGAGAGAAATACTGTGGGAGTCAGAGAGAGAGAGAGAGAGAGAGAGACAAAGAGAGAGACAAAGAGAGAGAGAGAGAAAGAGAGAGAGAAAGAGAGAGACAAAGAGAGAGAGAGAAAAAGAGAGAGCATTTATTTATTCATTTGTTATGCCGAATTTGTATAAATCACAGACCAAAAGGTCTCCATGCTTTTCTAAAGCAAATTCCAAACAACTAAGATGTATGACCTGGAGTAAGGAAGTTGATGACTGGGGTCAGGATCAGTTCGGGTGAAGTAGCCTTTGCATTAAGAGTGAGGAGCAGCTGGTATAAGGCATCTGTTAGGGTCTCCCCAAGACACAGCTTCTCGGTCACCTCTCCACTAACAGCCCCAAGCAGCATGGAAACACTGCTGCCCTCACAGGCTGCCACTGCTTGAAGGAGTAGCTGCATAGTTTCACCATTCTGAAGCACTGCAAAAAAAAAATATATATATATATATATATATATATATAGAACTATTTCATAGAATAAGCCGCCTGAATACCACCAGAGAAGAAACAATTATAAATTTTAAGTTACTGGATACTAACTATTGACCAAATAGTAATTATGTTATTCAATAATCATCATCAGTAAGCAGCACTTTCATCCTTGAAGACTATATTGTGCTGAACACAAAATGGTGGTGAAGGAGAAATTTAAAAAGGATAGAAGTTAAAAGCGACCAGCATTCTCAAGTAGAAAAAGTCTGAGTAAAAAAAATTGTTACATACATCAAATATTACAAAACATTGTTTTTTGCCAAGAATTGCCATTTTCTAATACTATACTTAAAACTAGCCAACTGGTCCATCAGCTGGTTTAATGCTGGGTACATACACGTCTATACAGGCAGAGCCCTACCTCAAGCATTGACTCAGAAATCCTTTCCAGGAGTACACATGCCAAATGCTCTTCGCTGGCGCTGATGCAACCCCATTTTTTTTTCTATCTAATTTTATATACATATTATATATATTATATGACATTAAACCATATCATCATATATATATATATATATATATCACAACTAACACCACAGTCAGAAAAAAGAAAGAGCTGAATAAGCGAGTCTATATATTTCAACTGCTAACTGCAACCCTCATCAGCAGTACGAAGTGGGAGGATGCTATCTTTAAATAGCAACCTCTTACAAAAGAAAAGGAACTAGGGAAGGAGTAAATACTACTACCCTCACTCTCTGGTGAACTGAGGATGACATGAGGTCAGGTGAGGATACCTATTAACAATTTGTTTTGTAATGAACAATACTGAGATTATGTCTGGGGTCCACTGACCCTTAAAAATATTCATAATGGGAAGATAATCTAATAAAGTGGATTCCATCATCTTCCTTCTGAACCCAGAACCAGATTTATAAACAAGTTCAGATTTGTCCCAGTCCATCTGATGATTCAAATTGTTCATGTGTTGGAACACTGCTGAACTCTTGACCATAACTAACTGACCTTTTGTGCTCATTCAACCTAATCCTTAGGTCTCTCCCTGTCTGACTGATGTATGCTAGGTTACAATCTTTACACACAAGGGAGTAAACCCCAGCAATATGATCTTTCAACTTCTGAAGAACATTAACAACTTTTTTAATAATTGTATTTTGGTAATTATGAATTAATTTTACCTCATCTTTGGGAAGAAATTTGGACAAATGGCGAATGGACTCTGAAAAGGGAATTTTGTAACACGTTTCACTTTGTTAAAGAGGGATTGAGAGAGCTAATTCTGGCTTGGCCGAGGGCTTTATCCAGGAACCACCGAGGGTAAGCTAATTTTTTTTTAATTGGGACCTGATGGAAATTAATGAGCTTTCAGGATCTGTAGCCTCCAATTTTTAGAATACAAATGTAGTAACATTGCATTACTTTGTTAAGTATAGTTAGGAAAATAATTTTGGAAGGTATTAACCAAGAGAATTAGAAGGGCAACAGACAGAGTAACTGGGGAAGAACAATCCATGTTCAGGAAAGGAAGAGGGTGCATATCAACTTTTCATAGTATGGCAGATATGCATTAAATTTTTGACATGATAGGTTCAAGAGACAGAGGAAGGGGTGGTGGAGGGGAGTGGAATAGGTGGGAGTGGGTATATGCCTTTGACTAGGCTACCTCCCTTATAAGTGAGAAAATGTTCTTGGTATATAGATACAATGGAAGAACTAAGTGTAAAGAGTTTCTGGGCCTATTTGGAGCTGCATCTCTAAGTGCATATAGAAGCATTGTGGTGACTTGTACCTGGTCTGTGTCTGGATCCTCAATGGAAGCTCTGGGTCATTAGTAACCCTCAACTCTAAGGAAAAATAATTCCCACACATTTCAAAAATCCATGAGCATACCTGTATCTGCCAGACATGGGACAGATGCACTGTGTGAACAGCTGGAAGATGTGTGAAGTGCCTTGTGTTCATCAGTTTGACTTGCTGAGGCACTAGGTTCGTCAGAATCTGATGTCCGCTGTTGCTCCAACTTGCTGGAGTCTGTTAGAGACGCACTGCCCATGTTGGAAGGCCGTGTACGATAGTTGGAAACTCCTCCTCGGACCTGTAGGGATTCAATGAAAATCATTCCTATATACTACAAAAAAGAACCCTTAGTAAAAACATATTTCAGAGAGAGAGTAGAAGCAAAGTATATAAAAAGTTGAAATGTAGTTGAACATTTTTCAATGGGTGCAATTTTTTTTTTTCTTTCTTTAATTTGATCATGAAAAGGATATACATTTCACCCTATAACAGAGAAAATATGAAGAAAAAAAAATAAGTCTCCCTACCTGTGGTGGATTTGCTAGAGGAGTCTGTGTCAATTTTCGGACAAGATTAAGAAGTGAACAGAGGAGGGAGTGTCGTGAAGGCACAGGTCCTTGCCTCCCATCTGAACCTAATACAGATGCAAAGAGACCTCCAAGTGATGCATTCTGGTCATTACTACCACAAGTCACCCCTTCATTGGATACCAAATACTGGTGCACCAGTGCAGCTGTAAAATAAATAAATAAATAAATAAATAATAACAATAATAATTATAATAATTTGATACATACATATACCAAGGGCTTTTCCCACCTTACAAAGGCATATATCCACTTCCATCCATTTCATCCCCACATACTCCACTCCCATTCACCACCCCTCCCTCCCTCTTTTCTTGGCTCCTCCTAGATAACACGTCATCCCTGTATCTTGCCCATTACCCTGGGTCAGAAGTAATGTAGCAAGACACAGCGAATCCACAGCAAGGCTGCTTCATTTAATCGCCGACCCACCCTCTCCATCCCCTCATGCAGAAAAAGAGAAGACTGGGAGAAATCCCTTCGGGCAGCATCAAAATATTATTCAAACATACTCCTTCACCTCCCCCCACCCCCCACCCACTCTTCCATGCATCACAGCATCATTCATACACATCCATTTCCAAATGTCTATTTCTCATTACACTTTTCAATCTCCCAAGGCATTCATTTACTTGCTTCTCTCATGCAGTAACATTGAAGATGGGGAGAAATCCCTTCAGGCTATGCCAAAATATCATTCACACATGACCACTCCCTAACCCCCCTAAAATAATGTTTCCCCCTTTTACTATAATCACTCCTCCTAGGAGTAGTTAATGGGAGTGGTTATGCTTTTGTTTTTTGGCTACCTCCCTTGTAAGGGGGGGAAAAAGCCTTTGGTATATGTATGTACTACAACCACCATGATCATATTCACTAAAAATCTAGTTTGTAACAATTCTGCCAACTATCCTAATTAGTCACCTTTTACAACATATATGAGAACATAATGACAACCTTCTCCCTCCAGAAGGATCACAAAAAGGAAGATGCGGAGTCTTTGCAGTGATATAGAGTAGGTTATAAACTATATACGGGATCTAAATATTAATACACCTACCAGTGGAGCTAATGATGGCCAGAGGTTTGTGCATATTCTCTAGGCCATCATAGTGCATAGAGAGCAACGTGTTAAGCAGACAGCACTGAGCATCCAGAGGACCAATGGCCTGAGCCATGGCACCTGAAGGTTCCAGTAATCTGGCCAAGACATTGAGAAGAACCTGCTTCAGGGTGTTCCCTGTTGCCACACTGATAACATCACATCTCACTCGCAGTCTGACTAACAAGTCATCCAGCATCCCAGTTAAACTGCTTCCAACCTGGAATATAATTTACATGTTAACATTAAAGAATTTTATATATGTAAAAACAGAATTTAAAAAAATATATAAAATTCGTGAAGAAGAAATCAAAAAAGTGCACTCGGAAAGGAACTTTGGTGTAATAATCAGCAAAGACATGACACCTGATAAACATATAAACAAAATAGAGAAACCTTCAACCTATTAAAGTCAATGAAAGTGGCATTAGACTATTTGGATGAGGAAATGATTAAAAAAAGATTAGTTACATTGATTAGACCAAAACTGGAATACGCAGTGACACTATGGACACCCGGTACTAAAAAGAACATAAGGAAATTAGAAAGAATACAGAGAGCAATGACAAAGTTGGCACCAGCTCTTTCAAAATTAATTAACATATGAACAAAGATTATCCAAATTAGAACTACCAAAACTGAAGCAGAGGAGAGAAATGGAATGGAAATCCTTGATAGGGATGATTTACTAAAAAATGACGATGGAAAAACAAGAGGTCATGAAAAGAAACTCAAAAGGGATCACTATAGAAAAAAAAAAGCTTCCCACACAGAGTGCAGGATATTTGGAATAACTGTGTGCAAATACTATTCAAGATTTTAAGAAAAAACTTGATGCTGAAAGATACAAAGATGGGTCACCATGAGCACAGCTCCCTTCCTGTGTAATACAACTAGGTACACACACACACACACACACACACACACACACACACACACGCACGCACGCACGCACACACACACACACACGGAGTTGCAAACTGGATACTAAAGGAATGTATAAACAAACTAACAGGAAAAATATACAAAATAATTGAATGCTCACTCAAAGAGGGAAAACTACCAATACAAGAATTTAAGAACAAACTTGATCTCACAAGATACAAAAACGGGTCACCATGAGCATAGCTCCCCTTCCAGTATAATACAACTAGGTAAATACACACACTTGCAGAAGGCTTTTGACAAAGTACCACATAAAAAGCTAATAAGAAAAACTGAAATAATAGGAGGAATACAAGGTAAGCTACTGGAATGGATGAAACATTTCTTAAGTGGGAGAAAAATGAGAGTGGTACTTGGAGACAAAAACTCGAACTGGGAAGATGTGATAAGTGGCATCCCACAAGGCTCTGTATTGGCTCCTTTAATGTTTGCCACATATATAAATGATATGGATGAGGGAGTGAAGTGTTACATGAACTTCTTTGCTGATGATGCCAAATTACTCAAGAGAGTAAGCACAGAAGAAGATTGCAGATTGCTACAAGAAGATTGCAGATCACTAAAAGAAGACCTAGACAAAATATGAGAATGGGGTCAGAGGTGTGAAGTGAACATTAAGAAATGTAGTATAATGGAATTTGGAAAAGGCAAAAATAGAGACAACTTATTAAACTGGGACACATGAGAAACAAGAGGACACGAGAAGAAGCTAAAGAAGGACAGTTAAAGAAGAGATTTGAAAAAGAATAGCTTCCCACACAGAGTGATTGATGTCTGGAACAAACTAATTAGGGAAACGGTGAGTGCCAAAACTACACAAGATTTTAAGAATAAACTGGATGTGGAGAGATACGAAAACAGGTCACTATGAGCATAGCTCTCATCCCATAAAATACAACTAGGTATTACTTATTAAAATGGGACAGAAGAGAAACAAGAGGACACAAAAAGAAGCTAAAGAAGGACAGTTACAGAAGAGATTTGAAAATGAATAGCTTCCCACATAGAGTGATTGATGTCTGGAACAAACTAAACAGAGAAATAGTGAGTGCCAAAACTATACAAGATTCTAAGAATAAATTGGATGCGGAGAGATACGAAAACAGGTGACCACGAGCATAGCACTTGTCCCGTAAAATACAACTAGGTAAAAAACAAACACACACCACACACACACTTATATCTATATGCCAAGGAGTTTTTCCCCATTAATAAGAAAGGTAGTCAAGTCAAAAGGAACATACCCACTCCCATTCATCACCCTTTCGTCCCTCTCATTTTAGCTCCTTGTGGATGAAGGGTCAACTCTGTCTACTGCCCACTGCCCTGGGTCCAAACCAATGAAGCAAGAGACAGTATATTCAAACCAAGGCTGCTTCACTTAATCACTGACCCCACCCTCTCCATACCCTTATGTGGAAAATAGAGAGGACCAAGAGGAATCCCTTCGGGCTGCATCAAAATATTGTCTACACATAGCCACTCCCTACTCCCCCCCCCCCCCCATCACCTTCAGATGGTGGCAAGGTTGTTGGGTTTTGAAAACGGACAGTACGGAGGAGATTCTCTTTGGCGTCTATTTTCCAGGACTACCACAAGCAGGTAGCTATCATGGATCCATGTAGTTTAGTCTTTTAGATATACGAATGCCACATGGCTTTGGTTTGCAGGGATATCTTTAAAAATGGTAAAGTACCAATTGAATCTATCTATGTAGTCAAAACTCCAGTATGGGATATATACTACTAGATTGTTTTTTCCCATTCACAAGATCTACGTATACATTTATAGCTTACCACATCACTTCGAACATCCGAACATAAGATCAGTTTCCCAGTGAGCAACTTTTGAAGTGCTGGGACAAAACTAACATCTGTCAAAATTGTTATCGCCATCCAGCTCTGAAAATAAAAATAAACATATAAATGAATAAAAAAACAAGGCGGTAAAAAGAACAAGTTTGACTTATATGGTCACTTAAATCCAAATTAATCTCAAAAGAAATTAGCCTGTATTAACTTTGAGCTGAATGAAACAAGACTTTTGCTAGATTTAAAACAATGTCCCATTTCTTTTTAACTTACCAGATCAGCAGCATCATACTGATCACCAGATGGATCCTGGGGGTTTTGGTTGCAACATAATGTCAATGTTTGCAAAATGAGGCTCCAACATCTCACACTCACACTGCCGCTTCTGTAACATTAAAGTTTTGGTTATTTTTTAACAAGTGAGTGAGTGAGTGTCTGTGTGTGTGTGTATTTACCTGGTTGTATTATACAAGAAGGGGAGCTATGCTCATAGTGACCTGTCTGTATCTTGCAACATCTAGTTTGTTCTTAAATTCTTGTATGGTGTTTGCATACACTATAGTTTCATCCTCTGTGTGGAAAATCTTTTTTTCTTTTTTTTTCAGATTTCTTTTTTTAATTTTTCATATCCCCTTGTTTTTCTTTTATCCCACTTTAATAAGTCTTCTGTCAAAGACTTCCATGCCTTTCATGATTCTGTAAAAGGCCAATAGATCACTTCTGTCTTCTTTGTTACAGGGTTGGTAGTTCCAGTTTAAACTTTGCTAATACGTCAATTTTGAAAGTGTTGGGGCCATTTTTGTCATTGCTCTTTGGATTCTATTTTCTATATATATTTTTTTTTACTGGGTGTCCTTAGCGTTGCAGCATACTCCAATCTTGGTCTTATCAGTGTGACTAGTATTTTTTTTTCTTTTTTTTTTCTTTTTAACCATTACCTCATCCAAGTAATTAGAAGACACCTTTATTGATCTTAGTAAATTGTAGGTTTCTCCAACTATTTTGTTAATCTGCTTGTCTGGGGACATGTCTTTGGTGATAATTACTCCTAGATCCTTTTCAGAACTAACTTTACTTCCTTTGCACTGATTTTACATTGTCCTGATGTTCTTTTTTTTTTACTTTTTCCAAATTCCATTAGACTACATTTCTTAATGTTGAAGTTCACTTCCCACTTTTGACTCCATTACCAGACCTTGTCCAGGTCTCTTTGTAGCAATTCAAAATCTTTTTCCTTACTTACTTTCTTTAGTAGTTTTGAGTCGTCTGCCTTTCCCTTTGAGTCGTATGCCTTTCCCTTTTTGGCTACCTCCCTTGGAAGGGGGAAAAAGCCTTGGTATATGTATGTATGTATGAGTCGTCTGCAAAGAACATGTAACATTCTACACCTTAATCCATGTCATTTACGTATATAGCAAACATTATCGGAGCCGATACTAAACCCTGTGGGACTCTCGGCACAATCACTCCTTCATACAATGTCCTCTTGGCATTCATTTCCAAATATCTATTTCTCATTGCACTTTTCAATCCCCCAGGGCATTTACTTGCTTCTCTCAATCTACATTCTACCTCCACCTCCACTCCCTTTCCCACCATACCCACTATATGCACATAAAAGCCCATTCATGCCCTTCCTATCATAGCAACTCAAGTATGAAGGGTCATCCTGGCCCCCTACCATGCCACTTGGGTCAAAGGCAATACAGAAAGGCACAGAGCTTTTACAGGAGAGCCCATTTCACCTCAACCAGTTCATCACTTGGTGACTCCCCTCCTTATCCACTCAAAATAATTCTAGATCATAAGGACAATATCCTTTGAGGCTGTCATCTTTAAATCCAATTACATACTCTGTCCATTCACTCTTATCTTTTACATTATATTTTCCCTGCTCTCACAACATTCTTCTTGCATCCAACAACTTTCACTCCATCAAACCTCATTCTTGGTTTTCCTAAGTTCATTCCATCCACCTCTGCTTTCCACATTTGTTTTGCTCACCTTTCCTTGTGCATTCTTTCCATATGCACAAACCACATTAGCACACTTCGATTCTTTGATCTACCCTATCATTATGTGTTTTTGGACAAGCATGTTCTGAGGTACTATGGGGAAGGTTATTGATTTGAGGAGTATGTTGCCTGGTTTATATATTTTTATTGTACTCAGTGGGCTGTGCTTATGTTGTGATGGTTTATGGACTCTTGTTTGAGAACTGTGTGCCTGTTGCTCACATATGATGCTCTCTGGGAAGGATTTTAGTTTCTAAGCATAGATGTTCCACTGAAGCTGCTTTAGCACAGCCACTTCTTAGTTTTAATGCTTTCTTTTGTGTTGTTTATAGTATTTCTTTGTTTTCATAACTGTTATGCACTATGCTGAAAAACTAAATGAAAAATTATCATATTTAGAAAGACCATAAAATTTCTTATGTATTGTTCAGGTCAATGAGCCATCACTTACCTAACAAGTGTAGCAAGAAGTGCTGACACAGCATTTGGGGAAAGTGGTACTGTGGGTACAATGGATGCATTCCCCTCCCCACCACTTAATTCCAAATTGATGCTTAGCCACATACCCAACACTGATTCCAGATGTTGACCATCAAACTGCAAGGGAATTTGGTAATGTGTACATTTGGAATAGATTTGGTTACGTCCTAATACTAATTACTATTTCCCTAAGATATATAATTACAGTCAAACCTCGGTTATCGAACGCTTCTGTTCTCGACCAAATCGGTTTTCGACCAAAAATTTCGAGAATTTTACGTCTCAGAACTCGACCAAATTTCGGCTCTCGAACAAACCGAAAGAAGCCGAGCGTACCCGAACGCGGCTCACTCGCGAGCCGAGAGAACTCGAACGCTAAGGACGCTTCCTCCGTAGCGCATTTGCGATCAAAGTTCATTCCGAGCAGACGTGTTCGTTCTTATTTACGTAAATCTGACTTTTTTCATCTTTGCATCGTGTATTAGCCCCTAATCATGGGTCCAAAGAAAGCAAGTTCAAGTGGTGAAGAAAAGAGGAAAGTAGTGCGCAAAACTATTGAATTTAAAAAAGAATTAATAGCGAAATATGAATCTGGCGTTCGTGTGTCTGCGTTGGGCTAGGAGTTTGGGATGGCGAAATCGACGATAAGCACCATCCTAAAAAATAAAGACCAGGTTAAAGCAAGTGATGTGGCTAAAAGATCAAGTGTTTTTAGCAAACAAAGGCCACAGGTATTGGAGGAAGTGGAAAAACTTTTGCTGATTTTCGTAAATGAGAAACAGTTAGCAGGTGATACTCTTAGTGAAGATGCAATTTGTGCCAAAGCAAGACAATTGTATGAAGATTTGATAAAAAAAGATCCTAGCATTATTCCGGAAGGGTTTGATAAGCAAGCAGAGGGTGGTTTGAAAAGTTTAAGAAAAGAAGTGGGATACACTTATTTATGGTAAACAGTATACAGTGCAGTTTATGGTGTAAAATAGTAAAAAAAAAAAAAATAGAAAAAGTTGTTTTTTAGACTTGGAACGGATTAAAATTATTTACATTGATTATAATGAGAAAAATTGTTTCGGTTTTCGAACAAATCGCTTTTCGAACAGCCTTCTCGAACGGATTATGTTCGAAAACCGAGGTTTGACTGTATATACATTTTATTCTAATCTATATACAAGAGGGAGGGAGGGGTGGTGAATGGGAGTGGAGTATGTGGAGATGAAATGGGTGGGAGTATATTTATGCCTTTGACTTTGGTTACCTTATAAGGGGGAAAAAGCATTTGGTATGTATGTATATACCAAGGGCTTTTTCCCCCTTACAAGGGAGGTAGCCAGGGCAAAAGGCACATACCCACTCCCACCCATTCTACACCCATCCACCACCCTTTCCTCCCTCTCATATTAGCTCCTCATGGATATCGGATCATCCCTGTATCCTACCCACTGCCCTGGGTCAGAAACAATGTAGCAAGGCATAGTATATAACAACACAGTATATAAATAAATATTTTAAAAAATTAAGTACAACATCCCTCTCCCATACAACAACAATAATGTTACCTTTGATTGAACCTTGAACTCACCTTGGTTGCTAAGCTTGTCAAAATGTTTTGGAATACATGCGACAGAAGCTGGACACTAGCTGTCAAATCCCCTGCCCCATACATCTCTCCTTCGTTCCATGCACTATTACTCACCTGCAATGATTAAAGAATAATTAGAATACACAACCACACATACAGATACCAAAAGGCAGTTTCCCCTATCTAAGGGTGGTCAGCCAGCCAAGGCCCACCCTTCACCCATCCCAATCCACCCAACACCTTTTTGTTGTCCCTATTTCTCATGGCAGTTTTCAATCCTCCAAGACATTTACTTGTTTCCCTTAATCTATAACATACCTCCACCGCTACTTTTCCATTTCTTGCTACATGCAACCCTAAATACTTGAAACTTTTCACTTCCTCCTGCTTCTCTCCTTAGGATGTGCCTCCAACTGTGCCACCCTCTCCTCTTATACATATCACCACCTTACTTTTGATTGATTGGTTGATTTATGGAATTCTTGGCTTGAGGGCCTAGCGCCGGAGCCAGTAGGCCATTCAGCGCATGTCTATCATATAGGAATATATAAAATTTCAAGTAAAACAGTAAAAACAATAACCCCACCTTACTTTTGCCCACATTTACTTTCAGATTTTTCACATGCCCTTCCAAACTCCACCACTAGTTACCACAGACCCTCCTCTTACACAGGCACAAGTCCAGTCTCATCCACAAACAACTAGCTTATCTCTCTCTTCCTTGGCCTGCTTTATCCTTGCCCACAAAACCAAACCTCTCTTCCAGGAGTGAATTATGGGGCCAATCCAGCAACTGTTGCTGGTTACCTGGGAGTTACAAGTCTCCAGTACCTGAGACTTGGGGTAATAGATTAACAGATTTCATCATTTGGCAATGCCCTTCCTAATCCACTCATAATCATTTAAGGAGCAGATAAAAAAAAGGACATTTTTTGTGGGCCATAGCCCAAGGTCACAAAGAATTAAAAATTGCCAATAATGAAACACCACCAGAAGAAAGAACACTTTAAAAGCTTACTTACCGGTAAGGGTGCAGTAATGGCACTGTTGAGTCTAGCAATGTGTACAGCTGCCATCATATGTAGCCGTAACTCAGCCATCAATGACACTCCATTCTCAAGGCGAGCATCAACAGCCGTGGAGTTCCCTGTGCCCTGACTGGCACCAATTAGGGGCGCTGTCACAAGGTCACCAATACGAGATTCTTTGCCAAAGCGGGTCAGCAGGTTAGGAAGTGGTTTCAACGTGCTGGAAAGAAAGATATATATACATATATATACCAAATGCTTTTTCCCCCTTACACGGGGGGGTAGCCAAAAAGAAAAAAGCATAGAAACCACTCCCACCCATTCTATTCCCTACATATTCCACTCCCCTCCACCCTCCTCCCTCCCTTTCATCTTGGCACCTCCTAGATGACGGGTCATCCCTCCATCCTGTCCACCGCTCTGGGTCAGAGGCAGTGTCGCAAGACACAGCACATCCACAGTAAGGTCGCTTCATAAATTCACCCCCCCCCCTCATGCAGAAAAGGAGAAAATGGGGGAGAAATCCCTTTGGGCTGTGTCAAATTTTTTCTCATACATACTTCCTCACCCCCCATCCCCCACCCACTCCCCCTCATGCATCACAGCATCATCTATTCACAACCCTTCTCCATTCACCCCTATTTTCTGTCCTCTCCCGTCCTTCCTCTGCAGACATTCCTCTCTTTTGTAATGCCCCTTTCACCCCATCCATCCATCTCATCCTAGGACGCCCACTCATATTCACTCCTTCCATTTGCCTTCCACACCTTTTACTTATCTTTCTTCACTCATTCTTTCCATGTGTCCACACCATCCTAATACTCTTTCATCAACCCTATCTCCCAGCTCCCTTTCCACCCCTATATATTGTGTATATATATTTGGTTATAAAATGGAACAAGAGAATCATATGAGAGGTACAAAGAAAAGTGAAGAGAAGTAAAGCATAAGATAAAGGAGGTAAAGAGGAGAGCAGTTGTAAAATGGGGTAAGAATACAACAAAATATTGTAAGTAATAAAAAGATGTTTTGGAAGGAAATTAAGAGAGGAAGGGGAGGTGAATTAAGTAGAGAAGAAAAGGTAAAAGGTACAGATGGAGAGATGATAATGGAAGAGAGCGCAGTAAAAGGAAATGGGCAGAGTATTTTAGGGAGTTGCTAAATGTGAAGGAGGATAGGGAGAGAAAAGTAGTTGCAGTGGGAAGCGCTAAGAAAATGATAGTGATGAATGAGGAAAATGGAGGAGAAATAAGGAAAGATGAAGTGAAAGCACTTATTAAAATGATGAGTGCAGGTAAGGCACCTGGGTTAGATGGGTGTCATGATGAGTGTCTAAAAATGGGAGATACAGTGGTGGACTGGCTGGTGAGGTTGTTTAATATTTGTCTAAAAGTAGATAGAGTGCCGGATGACTGGAGGAATACCTGTACAGCTCTGCTTTACAAGGGAAAAGGGGACAAATGTGTGTGTAGTAGTTTCAGAAGGAACATAAGAGGAAGAGTTTGAATGTGTTTGAGGTGAAATGCCTGAGAAGTATGGTAAAGCTTACTAGGGTGGAGAGAGTGAGAAACAAGGAGGTGAGGAGGAGAGTGGGGGTAGAAAGGGAGTTGGGAGATAGGATTGATGAGAGTACTGGGATGGTTGGGAAAGAATGAGTGAAGAAAGATTAGTAAAAGAGATATGGGAGACAGAGGTTGAGGGACTGAACACGAGGGAGTGATCAAGGATGAGATGGATGGATGGGGTAAAATGGGCATTGAGAGAAGGGAATGTCTGTTGAGGAAGGGAGTAGACAGAGGATTGGGGTGAGTGGAGAATGGTTGTGTATGAATGATGCTGTGATGCATAGGGAGGGTGGGACTCTTGGAAGAGACATACATACATACATACATATACCAAGGCTTTTTCCCCCTTACAAGGGAGGTAGCCTAAAAGGAAAAGGCACAAGGATGTGGAAGAGACATTTGGGGCAATAGAAGAACCGAGTGTTTACTCTCCTTTCTTATTTCCCATTTTACGCTCCAGTCACTGCTCATGTTTACTTATAGTTTCATTCTACAGTGCTCCACTTCCTCACTTTGCCAATTAGTTCCTCTCTGCCACTGTACATCCCTTCTCACACAGAACAGAGCCAGAGCCACCTCTTTTAGTGTCACTACCAACTTCTCCAATTATCCTTTCATGTCTCCCATTTCTGTGCCCTTCCATTCATCCCAGCACAATATTAGCCTACAGGAGAGAAGTGTTGGGAAAATGTTGACATACATATACTAAGGGCTTTTTCCCCCCTTACAAGGGAGGTAGGTAAAAGTCAAATGGCACAATTCCACTTCTATCCACTTCACTTCTCCACCCACTCCACTCCCATTCATCACACCTCCTTCCCTCTTTTCTTGGTTCCTCCTGGATGATGGATCATCCCTGCATCTCACCCACTACCCTGTATCATAGGCTGAGAAATTGTTGACAAAACAATAAAAATTCCATTCATCTTAGTTCATCCTCATCCTTTATATCATTCCAAGGGAACCCCCTCTCTTCCCCAGTGCAATGAAAATATTTAGCACTAGATTTAACTGTCCTTATCCATCATCTTTCTGAACCTAAGGCTCTTCAGGACTACTTCAAAAGTACTCACTAATATGGCGACCCTTGGTACCAAGAGCCCTTCTCCCAGGCACTTTTGTTGCTTCCCATCGGCATTCCAGAAAGGATTTCACAGATCATGTCTTCACTTTCACTGCTGTCTTCGGTGTCAATACAGGAGTACTTGCGATCCATTCCTAGAAAGTATAAAAACAATTATAAAATTGAAGCATAAACTTAAGAAATGCACACAATAGACTGATTAGAAATACATACATATACCAAAGCCTTTCCCCCCCACCTTACAAGGAAGGTAGCCAAAAAACAAAGGCATAGAAACCACTCCCACCCATTCCATCCCCTACATACTCCATGCCCCTCTAACCTCTTCCCTCCCTCTTATCTTGGCACCTCCTGGATGATGGGTCATCCCTGCATCTTGTCCACTGCCCTGGATCAGAAGCAATGTTGCAAGACACAGCACATCCACAGCAAGGCCATTTCATTAATTCAGTAACCCCCCCCCCCCTCCCGTCCCCTCATGCAGAAAAGAAGATGGGGAGAAATCCCTTTGGACTGCATCAATTTATGTCTCATACATACTCCCTCACCCCCCATCCCCCACCCAATAATTTTTTTTATCCAAATGGCTGATGTGAGCAAACAAGGATGGAGGGTCTACATGTAAGGAGGCAGTGGGAATAAATCTGCTTCAGTTGTCAGCCCTGCTGTGGATGTGCTGTGTCTTACTGCATTGCTTCTGACCTAGGCAATGGATGGGAAGCAGGCATGGCCTTTCACCCACAAGATACTAAGATAGAGGGGAAGCAAATGGTTGTGGGATGGGTGTGGGGGTGGATGTTTCCTTTGACTGGCTACTTCTCTTATAAGGAGGAGGAAGCCCTAAATAGTCTTCTCTACTGTGGATGTGCTGTGTCTTGCTGCATTGCTTCTGACCCAGGCAATCAGAAAGGGGGAAGGAATAGCCTTTCATCCACACAGAGCTAACATAAATATATATATATATATATATATATATATATATATATATATATATATATATATATATATATATATATATATATATATATATATATGGATATTCGATAGCTGCATTGGGGAAGATGCCTTTCGGTATTTATTGATTTAGAGAGATTACAATTACATAATCCAGAAGGAGCCAAGACAAGAGGGAGGGAGAGGTGGTAAATGGGAGTGGAGTATGTGGGGATGAAATGGATGGGAGTGGATTTATGCCTTTGACTTTGGCCACCTCCTTCGTATGGGGAAAAAGGCCTTTGTTATGTGTGTGTACAATTACATAATTACCATTAAAATGGCTGTAGATAATCACCTGTTAATTCCTCCTCCTCCAGGCCTGTAAAACAAGCTGTAGCAATACTGACAGTTGGGGGACTGGATGACGTTGCTGACTGGTCAGCCTGTGCCACTTGTGTTGTCGGAGTTGCACTGGTGGCAGCAGAGGAACTGGTGGTTGGGGTTCCACCTGTGGCCCCCATCAGGGACTCCGAGGTCTCAGACTCCACTGATGTCAGATCATACTCTTCCCCTTCTTCACCATGCTGGTCCGCTGTCATGATGATGTTGCCATACAAACGTTCCCCTGCATTGAGAGTGTCCAAATTACAATTTTTTTTATTCTTTTTTTCACCTAGACTGTATGTTAACCTAAGCAATTGTTTCACACTACTTTATTGTAGTTCCTTTGAGTCAAGTTTTACTATTCTAGTCTTTTCCTTTATATAGTGGAACTACACATGCACTCCTTCAATATACTGACAGACTTCCCTCACTTAGATATACATACATACATACATACATATACCAAGGCTCCTTCCCCCTTACAAGGGAGGTAGCCAAAAAGGAAAAGGCATAAAATAATTTCCACCCATTCCCTCCCTGAATACACTCCACACACCCCCACCCTCCCTCTTATCATATCTTATCCCTTATACATATCTAAATCTATATATAATTTTTTCTTGGCCATTTACCTTCCAGAATATCCTGAAGAAGACACGTAAGGGCATGTAAGGCCCAAGGCGCTCCCCATGATGAGTCAAGCATGAGAGCATGACGAATCAAGGATTCCAACTGGGAGCCATTCATGACTCCACTCAGGCCAATGCTTGGCCTGGTAACACTGACTATACCACCCACAACCTACAATGAATGAGAAAATTCAGGTGCACAAACTACATAACTATTCTAAAAATGCACTATTTCCAATTATGAAGGGTTTATAAACATTCATCCCTTGTGGAGTAATACCTGGTTTGAAAAGGATCTTGCTCATTAAAAATAATGATAAGACTAGATTACAACTTATGGCTGATTAAAACAGTTATTAGCCAAAACTGAATCTAAATCCAGTGGTGTTACCATTATCCAGGGGCTATAAAATAAATCATATATACATATACCTTCACATGTCAATGCTCTTCATACAAACCAACCTTGCAGATCAAGAGGAATGTGTCTACACTGCAGGGCGACCTTGTATTGGTAAGGAGAAGTATGAGCCCTCTTGCAACCGAGAGTGCATACGATCTGTCCAAAGGAGTGAATGTGTCTACAGGAGGATCACTGTCCTCCTTTCGAGTTCCATTGCCAGTTCCACTGGCCATTCTAGAATATCTCCGTAAGGATTCATGTCTTCGTATGGAGCACAAGTCTTTAAAATGTTTAAGAGCATGCTGCTTCTGAATTTTCTTAAACATCTGCTCAGACTGCTTCACCAACTTTGGCATATCTAATTTCTGCGTCATCTTTCCGGTCAAGCCCGCAAGCACCTGCAAGTCCAAAACCTTGATTCGGATTATGTAAGCTACTTATAGTCTATGCTGGGGCCTATTTCAAACTCAAACCCTTTGACCTCATGATACTCCTTACAGACTTTGTTCTGGTTAATGACAAAACAAAACCTGAACATCATCATTGGGGCTGAAAGGGTTAAACACTCTGCCAAAGCAGCAGCAATTGATCTCCCACCAGGTTCTGCTTTTTTACTAACCTCACCAAAAGACTTTGATGCAGTTTCCAGGTTGACTAGCTGCTGCTTGTGATGCACGAGCCTCTTGCGTAGTCGTTCCCTGGAGGTGCGAGGTGCACCACGGTTAGCCTCGGAGCCTCGCCGCTGAAGGCAAGTCTCTGCTATCAACCACGACCATCGGCTGCTCCCTAAAATGGCAAGGAAATGTGTCTGAATATTTATAGTTTCATATCCCTTACCACTATGGCTCCTGTGGTAAATTCTGTTCTATTTGAAGCAAAACAAGTCTATTCACTGCAGAATGAGTCTTGAGAGTGTAGCCTTGAATGACTGACCTACATCTTCTGATGTCTAAATTTGTGGTAAATGTAAAAGTAACGTGAAGAAATATGCAAAGAGTTATGATGGAGGCCAGATAGAGGAACTTGAAGGAGGAAGAAAGGAAAAACCTAATAATGTCTGAGAAATACACTAGGTGTTGTAAGGATAAAGAAAACGAGATATGTGGAGGTGAGCCGGAGAGCAGTCACAGAGTAGGCCAAAGAGTGCTATGATGATTTGGGTACATGGAGAGAATGTGAGAGAGAAAGAAAGAGAAAGAGAGAAAGAGAGAAGAGAGAGAGAGAGAAAGAGAGAGAGAGAGAGAAGAGAGATAGAGAGAGAGAGAGAGAGAGAGAGAGAGAGAGAGAGAGAGAGAGAGAGGAGAGAGAATGAGAGGAGAGAGAATGTGAGAGAGAGAATGAGAGAGAGAGAATGAGAGAGAGAAAATGAGAGAGAGAGAGAGAGAGAGAGAGAGAGAGAATGAGAGAGAGAATGAGAGAGAGAGAGAGAGAAAGAGAGAAAGAGAGAGAGAGAATGAAAGAGAGAATGAAAGAGAAAAAGAGAGAGAGAGAGAGAGAGATAAATAATAATAATAATAATAATAATGACAAGCAGAAATGGATGGATTAAACTTGAAACAAAGACTAAGAATATAGTAAATTGGGTGAAGAAGGAACTGGATGCAACAGAATTGTCAATCAGTGAGGCACGGACCAGGAATGACCCTTCACCCAGTGAGTGCTGTGATCTGAGAAGCAACAAATGACTTCTGGGTGGGTGTGGCATGGGTGTAGGGTGAGTGTATACTTTAACAAGGAAAATTTCCTCCACATAACTATGCAGTTGCATATTTCTCTAAACAAAAGTGGTCAAAATTGATACAAATGAAATCTTCAATGTATAGTGAAGTATAGAAAATAAAGATAATTCATTGCAATACAGAACTAGTCAAAAATTATTTTACAGTGAAACCTACTGTAATGATGTCTTCCTCTATAACCAGAAAACCTTCTAACTGAATATATTCCATCCATACACAAAAACTACAACGCTATACAGAATATAAGGAACAAGGTTTCAATAATTATTCAACTACATTACAGTCAAGCACCAGAAAACCTTCTAACTGAACATATTCCATCCATACACAAAAACTACAACACTATACAGAACATAAGGAACAAGGTTTCAATAATTATTCAACTACATTACAGTCAAACTGGTGGGAAACAAACCTGTATCCTTTCCTTTCTCTGAGTCACTTGGGCGGGAGGGTGTGAGGGAGTCAAGGCACAAAGAGAGGAAGAGCAGGAGCCAGGAAACTAGGTGATTGTCCACCTGTGTACTAGCTCCCTGCCAACTGGTCCACTGCCCAGTACTGAAGCCAGCGACAGCACCAGCTGTGCTTGGTATAGTTCCTTGTAACTGCACAGATAAAACTCTCAAAACAGCATCAATCACTTGGCTGCCTCTTCCACTTGCTACACTCTTTTGTCCAAGATATGTTAATAGGGCAAACACTCTGAAAGAAATATACAACAGCTTACTTATAAAATCTGTTAATATAGTGTTATCATAAACTAAATACTAGAGCATTCACATACATTTCAAACTAATATATCATAAATACATATACCAATGGCTATTTCCCCCTTACAAGGGAAGTAGTAAAAATCACAGGCATGAATCCACTCCCACCCATTTCATCCCCACATACTCCACTCCCATTTACTACCCCTTCCTCCCTCTTTTCTAGGATCCTCCTGAATGACAGGTCATCCCAGTATCTCACCCACTACCCTGGGTCAGAAGCAATGCAGCAAGACACAGCACACCCACAGCAAGGCTGCTTCACTTAATCAGCAACCCCCTCCCTCAGTTTCCTCATGCAGAAAATGAGAAGACAAGGAAAAATCCCTTTTTTGTTTCACCTTCTTTATTCTATACCTCTCACATGCTTCCTTATTTCTTTATTGCAATCATTCCTCATATGCTTGACTCTTCTGCCACCAATGCCCTTACCTCTTCATTCTTCCAATCACTGCCTATCCTTCTGTTCCCTCCTATCCTTCTCATCCCACAAACTGTCTTTACAACTTTCAATACCTCACTGAAACATATCCATTCTTCCTCTACTCCTCTTTAATTTTCCATTACATTCCATACCCTTCTCAACTTAGCCTGGTATTTGTTCTTGTTCAACTTCTCACTTTCAGACCTTTCTGCCTCCCGACCATTGTCTTCTTTCTTCAGTCAGTTAACCACCACTCAATTTCTCTTTATCAGATGATGGTCACAAATTCCACCATCTTCTCAGAACAGATTCACATCTACTACTCTTCCAATCATCCTTTTGGGCATCACCATATAATCCACTGATACACTCTTGACTATCTTCCCACACATCCCCTTGGCCCAAATGTACTTATGCTTATTTTTCTTCTTAAATGAACAAATAAACTCACACACACACACAATATAAAATTGGAAACAAGTCAAAAAAGTCAATTCAGAAAGGGACCTGGGAGTGATCATCTCAAGTGACTTGACACCTGATAAACATGTCAATAAATTAGTTGGAGAGACTTTTAAATTGTTAAGATCAATGAAAGTGGCCTTTGACTACATGGATGAAGAAATGGTAAAGAAAATAGTGGTTACACTAATAAGACCTAAACTAGAGTATGTGGCAACATTATGGGCACCTAACACAAAAAAACACACAAGAAATTTAGAAAGAATCCAAAGAGCAGCAACAAAAATGGCACCTACACTATCAAATTTGACATACGAACAAAGATTGCAGAAATTACATCTATCAACATTGGAACAGAGAAGAGAAAGAGGTGATTTGTTGACCATTTACAGAATTATGAAAGGGATGGAATTTCTCGATAGAGACTACTTATCTTATCAAAATAGGACAGAAGAGAAACAAGAGCACATGAAAAGAAGCTAAAGAAGGACAGTTACAGAAGAGACCTGAAAAAGAATAGCTTCCCACATAGAGTGATTGATGTCTGGAACAAACTAAATGGAGAAACAGGGAGTGCTAAAACTATACATGATTTTCAGAATAAAATGGATGCGGAGAGATATGAAAACGGGTCACTACAAGTATAGCTCTCTTCCCGTAAAAAACAAGGTAAATACAAACACAGATTGCTACAAGAAGACCTGGACAAAATATGGGAATGGAGTCAGAGGTGTGAAATGAACTTTAACATTAAGAAATGTAGTATAATGGAATTTGGAAAAAGCAAAAATAAAATATCGGGTCAATATAAAATTGGTAACAAGGGAGTCAAAAAGGTAAATTCCAAAAGGGACCTGGAAGTGATTATCTCAAGTGATTTGACACCTGATAAACATGTCAATAAATTAGTTGGAGAGACTTTCAACTTACCAAGATCAATGAAAATTGCCTTCAACTACCTGGATGAAGAAATGTTAAAGAAAATAATGATTGTACTAATAAGACCTAAACTAGTGTATGCTGCAACACTATGGGCACCTAGGAAAAAAAAAAAAAAAAAAAAAAAAAAAAAAATAGAAATAATTCAAAGAGCAGCGACAAAAATGGCACCTACACTATCAAATTTGACATACGAACAAAGATTGCAGAAATTACATCTATCAACATTGGAACAGAGAAGAGAAAGAGGTGATTTGTTGACCATTTACAGAATTATGAATGGGATGGAAATTCTTGATAGAGATGACTTATTAAAATAGGACAGAAGAGAAACAATAGACACAAAAAGAAGCTAAAGAAGGGCAGTTACAGAAGAGATTTGAAAAAGAATAGCTTCCCACATAGAGTGATTGATGTCTGGAACAAACTAAATGGTGAAACAGTCCCAAAATTATACAAGATTTTATGAATAAACTGGATGCAGAGAGATATGAAAACAGGTCACTACAAGCATAGCTCTTGTCCTGTAAAATACAACTAGGTAAATACACACACACACAGTCAGAGAGAAGAGAAAGAGAGACGGAGATATATATATATAGAGAGAGAGTCTTAGAGATAGAGAGATAGAGAGAGAGAGAGAGAGAGAGAGAGAGAGAGAGAGAGAGAGAGAGAGAGAGAGAGAGAGAGAGAGAGAGAGAGAGAGAGAGAGAGAGAGAGAGAGAGAGAGAGAGAGAGAGAGAGGAAAGAGAGAGAGAGGAAAGAGAGAGAGAGAGAATATAGAGAGAGAGAGAATATAGAGAGAGAGAGAATATAGAGAGAATATAGAGAGAGAGAGAATATAGAGAGAGAGAGAATATAGGGAGAGAGTATAGAGAGAGAGAGTATATAGAGAGAGAGTATATAGAGAGTATATAGAGAGAGTGTATATAGAGAGTGTATATAGAGAGAGAGTATATAGAGAGAGAGTATATAGAGAGAGAGTATATAGAGAGAGAGTATATAGAGAGAGAGTATATAGAGAGAGAGTATATAGAGAGAGAGTATATAGAGAGAGAATATAGTGAGAGAGAATATAGAGAGAGAGTATATAGAGAGAGAGTATATAGAGAGAGAGTATATAGAGAGAGAGTATATAGAGAGAGAGTATATAGAGAGAGAGTATATAGAGAGAGAGTATATAGAGAGAGAGTATATAGAGAGAGAGTATATAGAGAGAGAGTATATAGAGAGAGAGTATATAGAGAGAGTATATAGAGAGAGTATATAGAGAGAGTATATATAGAGAGAGAGAGAGAGAGAGAGAGAGAGAGAGAGAGAGAGAGAGAGAGAGAGAGAGAGAGAGAGGAGAGAGAGAGAGAGAGAGAGAGAGAGAGAGAGAGAGAGAGAGAGAGAGAGAGAGAGAGAGAGAGAGAGAGAGAGAGAGAGAGAGAGAGAGAGAGAGAGAGAGAGAGAGAGAGAGAGAGAGAGAGAGAGAGAGAGAGAGAGAGAGAGAGAGAGAGAGAGAGAGAGAGAGAGAGAGAGAGAGAGAGAGAGAGAGAGAGAGAGAGAGAGAGAGAGAGAGAGAGAGAGAGAGAGCAAACATATTACATATTTCATACACCCACCTTGTTGTTGGGAAGTGAACTGTGTTTTTGGCCGAGAAGAGGGAAACCATGGTTTCTGCCAAGAAGTCACCCCACCATGGCTGACCTGCACACAGCCTTGCCAGCAATGATGCAACACCAACCTGTGCCCCACGTGGCCCCCACAGGCACACCTGCTCCACCAGTGTCCTTGCCTGGTCAGGGCTGCACCAGTCCATCAAGTTATGAGGGACCTGTAGGTAAAGCACAGGGAAGATATATTATGATATACTCTGTAGATGGCAATCAGTGGATGTGCCTAGAGAATAAAATTCCATACTATAACGACGAGAAAACTTGAAAGACATGGTTGTGCACCTCCACTATCTATATATCCACCTATATACCATAAGGCTCCTTCCCCCTTACAAGGGAAGTAGCCGGCTGAGGCGTGTACCCACCCCCTCATCTATCCATTACCCATTTACTTCCGTTTCCTTTCTGTCTTAGTTCCTTGTGGATGAAGGACCTTTCCTACCCCCTCATCCCCACTGCCCAGGTCAGAAGCAATGCAGCAAGACACAACACCTTCACATCAGGGCCATACAGCCTAAGCTGGTTTACCCCCAATGCTTCACTTACATGAGGATCCTCCCCACCACCTTTGTCCACTCATGAAAATATAGAGCAAAGAAGAAATCCCTTCAGGCCAAATCAATTTATCTTCCATTCACAACTACTCTTCACTCACACTTAATTCTTGCCCTCTCCCTTCCCTGTTGAAGGCACATTCCCCTGGCATCTGAAACCTTCTTCACCCTATCCATTCATCCCATTCTCAAACTTAGCCTTAAGTTCACTCCATCCACCTCTGCCTTCCACATTTTATTTGCTATTCTTCATTTATTATTTCCATAGACCCAAACTATCCCAGCATTCTTTGATTAATCCTATCTTCCCACATTCCTCCCTACCTCATCTCCCCATTTTTCACTATATCCATTCTTGTAACCTTCCACCATACTACTTCTATTATCTATCTATATACCAAAGTTTTTTCCCCCTTACCAGGAAGGTAGCAAAGTCAAAAGGCAAGTACCCACTCCCACCCATTCCACTCCCATCCACCACCCTTTCTTCCTTCTCATCTTAGCTCCTCATAGATGATGGGTCATCCCTGTATCCCACCCACTGCCCTGGGTCAGAAGCAATGCAGCAAGACACAGCACGTCCACAGCAAGGCCACTTCACTTAATTGGCGACCATACTACTTAAACTATACTATCATAATGATACACAAATGATAATCCCATCACCTCTATCTGCAGGTGCGCTGTTGTAGTCTCCAGGGCTCAAGATCTATCATTTTTCTCCCCCTTTTCACATATGGTGAACAGACAACTGGTGACTACTTCCCTTCCTTCCACCTTCAGCCCATAACAGACACAATCCCACACTAATACAACAGAGACAACAGTTTTATGTCTCTTCCCACAGATCTAGGGGACAACCCATGGACTGTGAGTTTCCAGTCAGCAAAACTAAGGCAATAATCATTACTATATAAATAACAACTCACAGGCAATGAAGTAATTGGAAGTGATAACGTAAGAAGGCAGTTCAGGAGGTACTGCGTAAGAGTGGCTAGTTTATCCGAGGAAGCCGATGAAAGGGAGAGTAAATGTTGCTGAGCATTGGTCTGGGCTGAAACCAGTCCATTGACCAATCGACCAGACACTACACGCTGTAGCCTTCTCATGACGGACACCACCAAATTTAGATGCTGTTGCTCTAGAACACATTCCTGAAAGAAAATAAAAAGTATACATTAATGGACTTAAAACTACTCTAAACATGAAACAAAGCTCAGTCAAGAAGCTGTTCATATACAGAACTTAATTAAATCAAGAAAGTACTTGATTCTTATGCAAGGTCCATGATTAATTCTCATCTGGCTTAAGGAGAAAAGCTAAGAATCTGTCCAGCCATTTCCTTTGGACTTAAGATGGTCATCTACTTTCAAGTTTGCAACTGCTTTTTGCTCCATTCACAGTACATGGGACCAATAATGGATACTTGTAAGTGGTGGTCCCACAAGCCAGGCACACGAGAATCATCTTCCTGTTGCAGGACCACCATAAGCAATTACTAGTCACTGGTCCCTTAAAATCAATTGACCTGTTGTTGCAGATCTCTCTGGCAAGAGATCCACAGCTTCCAGGTAACTGGTAATGGCCATCTTTACAATAAACATACAATGACCAATTCTACAGGGAACATAACTACACATTTTCTTATGCTACATCATTTTATAACTTCAACTAACTTTGCTACAATTCTAACATACATACATATACCAAGGCTTTTTCCCCCTTACAAGGGAGGTAGCCAAAAAGGGAAAGGCATAAAATAATTTCCACCCATTCCATCCCTGAATACACTCCACACCCCTCCACCCTCCCTCTTATCTGAGCACCTCCTGGATGACGGGTCATCCCTGCACCTTGTCCACTGCCCTGAAATTTAATGTCCCACACTCACTCTTTCCAGACAGCAACACAAGATATTTTCATTGAATAAATTAAAGACTGAACTGGTGGCAGAGGCCCATTTTCCAGGGACTACAGGTCTCTTGCAAGACAGAATTAGTGCAATAGAATGACTGCCTGATTCATACCATAAAACATCCCCACCTAGCTCATCTAATGCTTCCCACCTGGTATGCATGGTTGATCTTCTTCTCCATCTCTGCATCAGAGGCTCCAGCTAACTGGGCCCCACTTGAGGAGAAAGTTGTGTGCACTGCCGAATTGGGCAAAACCAAAAGGGGTTGGAGTAATGCCCGTAGCTTACTACAGGCCAAGCTGTAGCGACATCCTATGTCTTCCACTACACTACCCAGGACTGCGAGTTGAGCCTGTTGCAAAAAAAGAAGGCAAGATTAAAATTCAAATAAAATAATAGTAAATTGTGAAACATATGGACGACAATTGTTCTTAGTCCCTCCCACTGATTTCTCTGGGAAGCAACTATAGACTGATGTATTAGTGTGTGACTGTCTCTAGGTCACTGGCTGAAAGTAGCTGGAAAGGAGCAATCACCAACTGTCTTGTCTCCATATGTTTAAAATTGTAAGAAGTAGTCTAACTTGCTGGGCAAAGCAATGGGCAGCTGCACTGTCCATCTTGTAGGACTGCTACAAGCATGTATTTATCATTGGTCCCTTGACTTTCAAGAAGAGAAAAGAAAAGAAACACAGAAACAAGCAAACAAACAAACAAACACACACACACACACACTTTAATGTTTGCCATATATATAAATGATATGGATGAGGGAGTGAAGTGCTACATGAACTTCTTTGCTGACAATGCCAAATTACTCAAGAGAGGAAGCACAGAAGAAGATTGCAGATCACTACAAGAAGACCTGAACAAAATATGGGAATGGAGTCAGAGGTGTGAAATGAACTTTAACATTAAGAAATGTAGTATAATGGAATTTGTAAAAAGCAAAAATCGAATATCAGGTCAATATAAAATTGGTAACAAGGAAGTCAAAAAAGTCAACTCAGAAAGAGACCTTGGAGTGATCATCTCAAGTGACTTGACACCTGATAAACATGTCAATAAATTAGTTGGAGAGACTTTTAACTTAAGATCAATGAAAGTGGCCTTCGACTACATGGATGAAGAAATGGTAAAGAAAATAGTGGTTGCACTAATAAGACCTAAACTAGAGTATGCTGCAACACTATGGGCACCTAGCACAAAAAAAACATAAGAAAATTAGAAAGAATTCAAAGAGCAGCGACAAAAATGGCACCTACACTATCAAATTTGACATACGAACAAAGATTGGAGAAATTACATCTATCAACACTGGAACAGAGAAGAGAAAGAGGTGATTTGTTGACCATTTACAGAATTATGAAAGGGATGGAAATTCTTGATAGAGACGACTTATTAAAATGGGACAGAAGAGAAACAAGAGGACATGAAAAGCTAAAGAAGGACAGTTACAGAAGAGATTTGAAAAAGAATAGTTTCCCACATAGAGTGATTGATGTCTGGAACAAACTAAATGGAGAAACAGTGAATGCCAAAACTATACAAGATTTTAAGAATAAACTGGATGCAGAGAGATACAAAAATGGGTCCATACGAGCATAGCTCTCGTCCCATAAAATACAACTAGGTAAATGATGATGATGATATGGTTTAACATCACACGCTCCCACCCTATCAGGAGGATAGGACGGTGCCCCTCACAGAGGGCTTTGTAGCATGGAATTTGATGATACAACTACGTAAATAAATAAACACATACACACATGTAAACACATGCAAACACAAATGCACACACATTGCCAACAGCAAAAACATTCAATAGAGCCTCTAATCTGATAATCAAACTCACCTGTGCACTGGCTTTGGTAATAACATTGATCTGGGACTGGCCAGGTGACAACTGCCATGGAAGAATTAAGGTATGACCATAGAATGCCCCAACAGGTATTTTGCACTGTGAGGTGTTCATTCCATATCGCCCAAGTGTTGTTACCTGGAAGAAATATGCAGGTCCAGTTAAGAGTTATTGCAATGAGAAAACAGATGTGAGGCACAATAAGTGACTCCTCATACCCATGGGAAGTATACCAACACATACTGAAAGGCAGTTTTTTCCACCATATAAAAGGGGTGTCCAAGTCTAAGCAAACAGCCTGCAATCATGCCACATGAATAAAAGACAAATCTCATAAATGTAACTCCTTTCCTATATATATTACAATTAGGTAAATACATACAAATGTATACCAAAAGACCCTTTCAACCTTCTTGTAAGAGTGGTAGCCAAGTCAGAGTATGTACCTACTCTTCATCCATACAACATCTATTTATTCTCTCTTTCATCTTAGTTCCTAATGGACATGGGGTTCCTATCCAACCCTGCACAGCTTGGGTTAGAGGCAATGTAGGACCCAAGAGCCAAAAATGGTTTAACCCAACCACTTCATTACATGACAATTGTTCTCTCTCATACACTCAAGAATAAATATATGGCACCAGGAGGTGCCAAGATAAGGAGGAGGGAAGGGGGTGGATGGAAGTGGAGTATGTTGGGATGGAATTGGTACGAGTGGTTTTTATGCCTTTGTTTTTTGGCTATCTCCCTTGTAAGGAGGAAAAAACCTTTGGTGTGTTATATATATATATATATATATATATATATATATATATATATATATATATATATATATATAAATATATATAAACATATATATATATATATATATATATATATAAATATATATATATATATATATGTATGTATGTATGTATGGACATAACAAGGGCTTCTTCCCCCTAATAAAGGAGGTACCCAAGTCAAAATGTATACACCCACTCCTACCCATTCCACTTCCACCTATTCCAGGAAATAGAATGGGTGGGAGTAGTTTCTATGCCTTTTTCTTTTTGGCTATCCCCCATGTAGGGGGAAAAAGCCTTTAGCATATGTATGTATGTATATAAATAATGAAAGACAATTTTCCAGTGTATATACGGGTGTAATTTCATTACAGCAACAGAGAGAATGAGAGAACATCATGAGGACATAGTAAAAAAAAAAAAAAAAAAAAAAAGATAAATAAAGAAGTCTGCTTGAAGAATGCAAAAACATAGCTTTCTATATAGATGTGTAAATGTATGGAACAACTTGAAGAAACAAATAGAGGTGAACAACATAAATGATTTTGAATCAAAGTTTGATCAATAGAGATAGGATCCCATGAACATAGCTCCAGCCCATATATCTAAATTATGGCAATGCAATTAGGTAAATACAAGCTCAATAGTACTTACTTTTAGGAACCTGCACAAAGGTGGGGGCTGCAAATCTGCCAGTACCAAAGGTCTGACCCCAATGTCTGGAGCAACCACTAGGCGCTCTCCATCTAGTTCCTCACCAGTCATCCACAGGTCAATGCTCAGGGAGACCAAATCACTACATGCAGGAATTACCACATCTGGAAAGACCCACAGGGATGAAAGATTTCCAATCACTATCATTATAACCTTTCCTTGGTTATGTGACTATATTCCATTCCATTATAGAATTACATACACACAAACAGGCCATTTTCCTCCTTATAAATGGGGTGGCTGAGGCAAAGCATGCATCCACCCCTAACCCATCCCACTCCTATCCAATATCCATTTGTCACTCATCCAATCTAAGTGTCTTAACATTCCATTGTTTGCATTAAATGGAATGCAGCCAAACAGACCGATTCTATAGAAGGGCCTGACAACCACAGATAATTTACTCCACTGCTTTATTATATGGCAAAAATCATTCCCTCAACATGAAGAGCTTCCCTTCAGGCCATTCTTCATCCATTTAGAATCATTCTCTAATCCAGCATTTCTCAACCAGGGTTCCACGGAACCCTAAGGTTTCGCAAAAGGTTATTGTAATAATATAACAGACATCATTCTATCTAACCTATTATTACAATGAAAATAAAATGAGAAAGATATGGTATACGTTTTTTTTTTTTTGAGCAGGGGTTCCTTAAGACATGCAATTTATTTTAAAGGTTTCACAAGGTAAAAGGTTGAGAAACACTGCTCTAATCACTCCTATCTTTTGAGTTCTCCTATCCTCACTTGAGGCATTCCATCCATCCATTTCATTTTCATCCTTTAAAATTCACTCCATCCACTTCCGCTTTCCACTCTTTAGCTAGTAATTACTCGCTTATTCTTTCCATATGCTCAAACCATCTCAACACTCTTCATGTACCCTATGTGACACCTTCCTTCCCAACCCTGTTCTCTGCTTCACCCCTACATTTCTCACACTATCCATCTTCAAACCACCTACCATAATTCTCAAACACTTCATTTCAAAAATATTGAGATCCTCGTTTCTACATCTTTCAAATTCCAACTCTTTGCTTTATACAGCACAATATGCATAATCACTCAACCTTCTCTCTGCATTTACCACCAGATACCTATTTCTTATGACATTTTTCATGCCTCTCGGCCATTCACTTGCCTCAGTCACCTCCACTCCTAGCCACATGTGACCCCAAATATCTAGAGCTCTTCAATTCTTCCAGCCACTAATCTTTTAAAAACCCCAACCCAGCACCATCATCGCTCCTTGTATCTCAATGGATTACTTTTACCCACATCTACTTTTAGCACTATCCTCTCACAAACCCTCCCAAACTTCACCACCAAAAGCTAGTCTATCCTCTGACTCATCCACAATCAATGTCATCAGCAAACAACAACTGGCTCACCTTCCATTTCCTTACTCCTCACTCTCCAAGCCCAAACCTTTGCCTAGCATTCTCATATTTACCTCCCTCACCACCCATCCATATACATGTTTTTATATATCTTCCCTTTCTCTGAACACGATCTTCCCCACATCCACTTTTCAATTCATCCCACTATGCCAGTCAGGCTATAATCTCACCTGTTAAAAGAATGGGAGCACCAAAGTCAAGCACCACGAAGCGCCGAGCTCCTGAATGCATCCTCTCAATAACAAGCATTTGTTGAGGAGGCAAGGATACCAACTGTTGCCAGGGAGTTCCCAAGCTCCCCTGTCCAACCTTCTTAAAGGCTTCAGAATCTTTGCTGGAAGTGTTTGTTTTGACCTCTTTAAAAGTGCCATTGGACATGGTCACTGAGTCACCAGAAGGTACTTTAGGGGTGCCTTCTGTTCCGCTGGAGTCAGGTGGAGTATCAAGAGTGCCCAGACCAAAGTCAATTTTACTCGACACCTCCACAGGACCATTAGTTCCTGCAGAGTCATATACTGCTTGTATGAGAGCTGTGTAGATCTGGTCATCTGATTCTGGAGTTGAGCTCGACTGTGATCCTTCCTGGTCGGGGGTGATGTCAGACTTAGTTGGTGTGTTGTCCTGGCCCCCCTCCTTGGTCTGAGCCACTTCTACAGCCTCTATTTGGTCCTCTGGTACTCCAGCAGCCACTACCTTAGCCAGTGTCTGGGTCCTCTGCTTTGCCTGTAGCCAGTCACAAGAGAGACAAAAATAATAATATTAAGTCCTAGGCTAAGCCTATGCTGCAACTGCATAAAAGGGGGTCATGATGAGACTTACCTGGTGAAGGCACTGTTTCATGGCAGCCAGCTGGTCACTCAGAGACTGTAGCTTCTCTAGGTAAGTCTTGGTGGCCTTCTTGGCAAGAAGCAACTCAAGTGCCTGATTTTTAGCAGCCATATCCTCTACAGCTTTGTGAAGCTAAACAGTTGGAAAATGTCAATCAGCAAGGGGATCACACTCAATCTCAAAACAAAAGTTGGGATGTCTTGTCCTTCCCATTGTGCTTAAGGAAGATCTGTGCTGAGCCCTATTCTTCAATCCGGGAATATTCTTACCAAAACATCTGAGCAGATTCTAAATTACCCACCATTCCAATGTACCTTAATTTGTATGAAATTCAGACATATCTCACCCAGGTTAAGAGCATTATCATGAATAATTTCTTACAAACCCAGGAACAATGGAATGATGTGTCACATCACATCTTGACTAACCCTAACTCTCTTGGTGTCCATGCACCTCATGCCTCAATCAGTGTCAATATCAGAAAATCTTCAAGACTAGATATTCTAGGTGCATAATTTGAATTTATGGCTTAAAGAATCTTCATTCTCAGGACCAACTTTCAGACTCAAAACAAACCAACCTTCAATAACTAATCATGGGAAGAAAATATTAAGACACTGCACACTATTACCAAAACTCAACCTTACTGCAAATCCGTTCACTATCAAGTCAATCTGGATATAGAAAAGGAGTCTTGTGTAACCAATTTGTAATGTTTATGTTTGACTGGTTGATGTGCTGTATAATCAGGATAAGTGGATTGTGTACATTTGGATTTGGAAATGACTTTTGACAAGGTGCAATACAAAAGATTACTGCAGAAGTTAGAAAATGTGGGGGGGTACACCAGCTTAGGCTGAATGGCTCTGATGCGAAGGTGCTGTGTCTTACTTCATTGCTTCTGACCTGGGCAGTGGGTAGCAACCAGGAACAGCCCTTCATTCACAAGGAGCTTAGATTTTAGGGAAACAAATAGATGCTGGATGGGTATGGGATTAGTGGGAGCCACGTGTATGCCTTGGCTGGTCACCTCTCTTATAAAGGGGAAGAAGCTTTTTGATATACATAGTTGGAAAATGTACGTCTTAAAAGGAGTACATAGAAATGTGTAAAAGACCAAGAAGTAGACATACAAGGTCCAGGGTGATCAAGGAACTAATATCTTATCCCTTTTGTTTACTCAACCTCTTAATCATCAACCATGCTCCCTTTACTCCTCATCATTCTCAGTCCCATCGTGCTCTGAACAAGGTTCCATGAGACTTTAATGAGCTTGATGATGAAGCATGTCACAGGAAATGGACTGGATTAGGTAGAAGGGTTGCCCTAATCTTTGTTGTGGCAATATCTGCAATCAATGCAGGAGATCCTAGTATACTCTCCTGCAGAGCTCATGTCTGGACACGAAATCAGATAATTCCAAATGCCTCTTACAACACTGGAGCTGTCCTGGAGAGCAGTGATACTGAACATGAACTTCTACATCTAGAACTCCCTCTTCAAAATTCCCAAGTTTTGAGGAATAAGACACGAAATGAACCATCTAAAGGATAAGCACAGAGCCCACTCTAGTAAAACCATTCAAGACTATGCATCTCTCCTTTCCTTCAGACAGAACTTGGAATTAGTTCATAATACAGAACCCATTTCTAAGAGTCCTAATAGGATCTCTTTCCAGGATAAACCCACTAAGGAAGGCCATCCTGAAAGATGAAATCAAATTTTTGGTGGCATTGAATTGCAAAATAATCTAATCAGTCCTATCACCAAAGTTGATGGATATAGGGTACTCACAATAGATGACCTCATTGATAAGTAGAATCAGCCCAGTTTATATCAATTCATTGTGTTGCTTTTTGGGCTAACAAACACACTTGCAATTTATTACAGACTAATCAATCACCAGATCACTGGCTTGAAAAGTATCCAGTTATTTGGATGATGCGATTATATACAGCCCCACCTGTTAATAACATCTAAACAAGTTGAAAGAATTCTTACAGAAAGCTGAAAGGGCAAACATATCCATCAATCTATCCAAAAAGAAACATCCTACTCAGATTATTTGACAAGAAATTCCAATATCCTCCCACTGAAGACACATGAAAATATACTCAATGTCTGTCCCAACTAACCAACACATTCATCATACGTCATTTTGCACAGACAAGCCATCTCACTTCTCACCCTGACGACCGACGCACCATTCGACGTAAGAAAGACTTTCCCACAGACTCAGACTATATACCCTTCATAGACAGTCAGACAAAACTCATAATACATAGTCTCAAGCACTCATCTGCCTGTGGCCCTGATAACATAAGCAACATCCACCTAAAACACATTGGACCACAAGGTATACACGCACTCACAAACATTGCAAACTACAGCTATTCACACAACACTATACCCGACATCTGGAAGCATGGTAAAATAATCACCATTCCAAAACCGAACAAAGACCCAACAATCCCAACATCGCACCGTCCAATCACACTTCTCTGCACCCCCTCTAAAGTCATTGAACGCCTAATACTTAAAACTTGTCACACCACATATTCCCCTTGCTGACTCACAACACGGTTTTAGGCCACTACACTCCACAAACACTCTTCTGACAAACCTCACACAAAGAATTTTAGATGGCATCAATTCAGATAGGCCCCACCAAAGAACACTTCTTATAACATTAGACATTAGTAAAGCTTTTGATGCTATCCCCCGCCACAACCTAACAAATAAAATATATAACACAGACATGCACAATAACACCAAAAGATGGCTGGCC